>NC_133655.1:215536501-215855944 GCF_009905375.1 Apium graveolens
GGCAGACTGAGTCACGAAACACAAGAGCAGTCAAATCGAGCCTCGAAGCTCACGTTCCTTAGTAATAAATACAGCTATTATATATTAGTTTTTAATCCATAACATTTGGCGCCGTCTGTGGGAAAGCACAACAACAACCATGGCGAGAACACAGCAGAACAATTTAGAGCTCTGGAGGAAGGAACACATCGGGGACAACCCAGATGATTTCGTCAACTGTAGAGATACCCCCTCACTCAACTTATGCAACTACTCATGGGGAAGCCCAGATAGGGGCAACTCAACCTCAGCCACAAGGGACAACTCCCCCAACTATTCAAGGTACTGAATCCTCAAGTTCAACAAGTACATGTACCTGTGAATTCTCGACCCGTCGGGTATGAATATTCAACCGTTGTTACTACTAACCCCCCTTATGTGATGCCCCTTTACCCCGAGGTTGGAGGAAGCGGACATGCTGGGCGAAGTGAAGCACGAGGGCAATCGCCCCCCTACATACGAGGTTTGGCTCCTATCCCCGAGGATCGGGAATTTTCTGGTCCTTACACTGAGAGAGACTCTGAATCTTCGGATGATGAAGTGGCCCCAAGAGGAGGCGTGGTGGCAAAGAGCCGATGGCTGATGGAAGCCAACAGCCCTTAAAGCACCCAATGGGCGAATCTCCAAGAAGTGCAGGAAAGGATCAGGGCTCATGAGGCTGAGATTCAAAGGCTGAGGCGCGACTTGGAGGTGCACCAGACCACCAGACCCCAAGCACCTCCTTGAGGGAGAAATCATCCTCCCATCATAGACCTGGACGGTCGGATGTAGAGAAGGACTGTTGTCCCAAGGGCTGATCCAAGCAATCTTCTTCCCCTTGGAGATCCTGATGATCCTACTCCACCCTTCACTGAAGGAATAATGAATACCCATATCTCAAGAACGTTCAAGATGCCAACTATCAAAGCTTATGATGGCACGGGAGATCCCGCTAATCATGTTAGAACATTCTCTAATGCACTACTGATGCAGCCCGTAAATGATGCTATAAAGTGTCGGGCCTTCCCTCAAACCCTGTCGGGTATGGCTCAAAGGTGGTACAGTCGCTTGCCCCCAAACTCTATTGGGTCATTCAGAGAATTAAGCCAGGCTTTTATTAAGCAATTCATCAGTGGGAGAGTTAATGAGAAAAGTTCAGCATCACTTATGAGCATTGTGCAGGGGACAAAGGAATCCTTGAGAGATTACCTGAATCGATTCACAAAAGAGGCTCTAAAAGTCCTGGACCTTGATGATAAGGTAGCCATGATAGCACTGCAACAAGGAACTAGGGATGAGTTTTTAAGATGTCCTTGGCCAAACATCCCCCCGAAAGTATGTTGCAGCTCCAGGATATGGCAGGGAAGTATATCAAGGTTGAAGAAAGCATGAGGAAGACCGTAGAAAGTAATGAGCCCACTGGAGGCAAGAAGCGGAAAACTGATTTGGAGTATATTGCTAAGGACAAGTATCCTAGAACCGAACAAAACTCTGATTCAACCCCCAAGAAGGGAGGACCTGGGCAAAAGTTCACTGAATACGCTAAGCTGAATGCTCCTAGAAGCCAGATTTTGATGGAGATCAAGAAAGATAGAGATATCCGTTGGCCTAAGCCCTTGAAGGCTGATCCCGCCAAGCTAGATAAGAGCAAGTATTGCTGATTTCACAAAGATGTTGGCCATGACACCGATGAGTGTAGGCAATTGAAAGATGAAATTGAGTTTCTGATCCGAAAAGGAAGATTGAACAAATATACTGGAGAAGGAGGGGATATAAACAATAACGTGAGAAGGAACTTTGATGATCGAAGGAGAGATCAAGAAGATCAGGGGCGAAATCCTCAACCTTGGGGACCGGTGATAAATTCAATCTTCAGAGGACCACGCCCACAGGGGCCTGTAATCAACACAATTTTTGGAGGACCAATTGCTGCTGGATTATCCAAAAACTCCAGAAAAGCATATACTAGAGAGGTTATGCATATTGTTGGAGAAGCCCCGAAGAGGGCCAGGACAGAAGTAACATTGGCTTTTGATGATTCTGACCTAGAGGGTGTGAAGTTTCCTCATGACGACCCTGCTGGTCATAACACCGGTAATAGGAAATAGCCCGGTCAAGAGGGTCCTTGTGGATAATGGAGCTTCAGTGGATATTTTGCTCCATGCCACCTTTTTAAGGATGGGATATAATGACTCCCAATTGACCCCAACCGACATGCCGATATATGAATTCGCGGGAGTGGAATGCCCCATAGAAGGAATAATCAAGTTGCCAATAACCATAGGACAGGAGCCAAGGCAAGCAACTCAAATATTGGACTTTATGGTGGTAAAGGCTAGTTCGACCTACAACGCTATCATGGGAAGAACAGGGATACATGCCTTTAAGGCAGTCCCTTCTTCTTATCATTCAGTTATGAAATTTTCGACTCGAGATGGGATTGGAGAAGAAAGAGGAGATCAAAAAATGGCAAGAAGCTGTTATGTGGCCTCTTTGAGGGCAGATGGAGTTGGGGGGTAGGTTCTTCCTATTGAAGATCTGGATACCCGAGAAAATGATGAGAAAAGGGGAAAGCCAGTAGAAGACTTGGTTTCGATTCCTTTAGACCCCGAGAATCCTAAGAGGATGACTTTCATTGGAGCCACATTAAAGGAGCCCCTTAGAGGGAAGTTGGTGAAGTTTTTGCAAGAAAATAGTGATGTTTTTACATGGTCAGCAGCTGATATGCCTGGTATAGACCCGGAATTGATTACTCACAAGCTGAATGTAGACCCAAATCGGAAGACGGTAAAACAAAAGAAAAGAAGTTTTGCCCCAGAAAGGCAAGAAGCTATAAAACAGGAAGTGGAGAAGCTCTTAGAGGCTGGTTTCACTGAAGAGATTCAATTTCCAGAGTGGTTGGCAAACCCTGTAATGGTGAAGAAGGCTAATGGGAAATGGAGGATGTGTATAGACTTCACTATTCTGAATGATGTGTGCCCTAAAGACTATTTTCCGTTGCCAAGAATTGATACTTTGATTTATGCCACTGCTGGGCATGAGATGCTGAGCTTCATGGATGGATTTAGCGGGTACAATCAGATTAAGATGCACAAGGATAACATTCTAAAGGTATCATTCATCACTGACTTTGGTGTTTATTGTTATCTTGTTATGGCATTTGGTCTTAAGAATGCAGGAGCCACCTATCAAAGGTTGGTAAATAAAATTTTTAAGGATCTTATTGGTAAGACTATGGAAGTCTATGTTGATGACATGTTACTCAAGAGTCTAGTAAAGACTGATCATATAACCCATTTGAGGGAAGCTTTTGAGGCCCTGAGGTACCACAAGATGATGTTGAATCCTACAAAGTGTGCTTTCGGAGTAGGATTTGGAAAATTTTTGGGATTGATGGTCTCCAAGAGAGGGATCGAGGCTAAACCCGATAAAATAAAGGCAATCCTGGACATGGAACCTCCAAAAACCGTCAAGGATGTTCAGAAGCTCACAGGAAGGGTTGCTGCGCTGGGACGATTCATCTCCAAGTCAGGAGACAAGTGCCTATCATTCTTTAAGTCACTAAAAAATGTTAAGGACTTTGTATGGAGTGAAGAAAACCAGAAGGCTTTCGAGGAATTGAAGAAATATATGGCGCAGGCCCCGTTGTTGGCCAAGCCAGTTTTGAGTGAAGTTTTATTCTTGTACTTGGCTGTTTCAGAGAGTGCCTTGAGCGCGGTGTTGGTTAAGGAGGAACTGAAAGTCTAGAAACCCGTATACTATGTCAGCAAAATTCTGCATGGTGCTGAGTTGAATTATTCAACTATTGAGAAATTTGCTCTAGCCTTGGTAATGGCTTCGAGAAAGCAGCGTCCTTACTTTCAGGCTCATCAGATTGAGGTGCTAACAAATCAGCCCCTGAGAAATATCATTCACAGTCCCAAGGCAAGTGGGAGATTGATTAAGTGGGCCACGAATGGCAATAAAAGCCCAGGCACTAGCTGACTTTGTGGTGGAATGTACCATACCCAACCAAGAAATCGGGGGGCAGGAAGATACCATACCTCAAGACAAGGGAGTCAATAATGGGGACAAAGAGAAGGATGATAAGGAGAAAGAATATTAGGTTCTCTATTTTGATGGAGCATAAAAAACAAACTCCAGTGGAGCAGGATTGGTTTTACAAAGCCCTGACGGGATCTTGATCGAGTATGCCATGAAATTAGACTTCCCAACCACAAACAACGAGGCAGAATATGAAGCCCTGATAGCTGGCCTTGGCCTAGCTGGGACACTTAGAGTCAAAAACTTAAAGGTCCACGAAGACTCGAAGCTGATCATATCCCAGGTAAAGGGAAAATTTGAGGCAAGGGATGATACGATGGCCAAGTATGTCCGCCTAGTAAGGGCAGTGATGACCCAATTCAATGAATGCCATGTTGAACACATTACAAGGGAGGAAAATGCTAAGGCAGATGCCTTATCCAAGTTAGCTTCATCTGAGATAGAGGAAAGTTCAGGAAGTGTATAGTTCCGCATTTTGAAGACACGGAGCATTGATGTTAAGCTTGTAGCTCCTATAGGCCTGGGGACATCATGGATAGATCCCATTAAGGCCTACATTCAAACCGATTGGTTGCCAAATGATATAATTGAAGCACGGAAGTTAGTTGTTCGGTCACTAAGGTACTCTTTGATAGATGGGATTCTGTACAAAAGATCTTTCGTGGTTCCTTACTTAAGGTGTCTCAGGCCCGATGAGGCACACTTGGCTCTTGAAGAAGTGCATGAAGGTATTTGTGGGCAACACTTGGGGGGCAGGGCCTTGGCTCACAAGATAACCCGTTTAGGCTTCTATTGGCCAGAAATGATGGCTGATGCCAAAGAATATGTAAAGAAGTGAGATCACTATCAGAAGCATGCACCTGTTGTTAGACGACCCCCCGAGATGATGACCTCTATAAACTCGCCCATTCTCTTTGCTATGTGGGGAATGGATATTCTGGGGCCTTTCCCCATGGCCACGGCACAAAGAAAGTTCCTGATTGTAGCCATTGATTATTTCACCAAGTGGATTGAAGCCAAACCCTTGGCCAAGATCACAAGTAAGTAGGTTGCACAATTCCTGTGGGAAAATATTATGTGCCGATATGGAATTCCCCGTATCCTAGTCACCTACAATGGAACACAATTTAACAATGAGGAATTCAAGAAGTACTGTGAAGAAAATGAAATTGAGTTACGGTTCACCTCTGTGGCTCACCCGCAAGCCAATGGGCAAGCGGAGGTAGCAAATCGGATAATCCTGGATGGATTAAAGAAGGGGATCGAGAAGTCAAAAAATAATTGGGTGGATGAAATACTTCCAATATTATGGGCCTACAGGACTACCTGTAGAGTCACGACTAGAGCAACTCCCTTCATGTTGGCATTTGGGGCAGAAGTAGTAGTTCCCGTGGAGATCTCACATTCCTCTCCAAGGATTCAAGCTTTCAATGCTGAGGAAAATGAGGAAGGACAAAGGTTGGCTCTGGACTTAATCGATGAAGTGCGAGATGAGGCACATGCAAAGATAGTAGAATATCAGAAAAATGCTTCATTCTACTACAACCTAAGGGTTAAAGAAAGGTTTTTCAAACAAGGTGACCTAGTCTTGAGGAAGATAGAAGCTTCTGGTGTAGGACAGAAAGGGAAGCTTACCCCAAATTGGGAAGGGCCGTATAAAGTCAAGAGCGTTCAAGGTAGAGGAACCTATAAGCTGGAGACAATGGATGGTTTTGAAGTCCCAAGAACTTGGCATGCACAAAACCTGAAGGTTTACTATGTGTAGGGAAACTGAATACGATTCTCATTTGTCAGGATGACAAGTAGGTTGAAAAGCACCTTGAAGCTTTGCTTGCGTAGGATTTTATATTCCAGTAGAATTTACATTGTCAGGTTATTATTGTTAAGGGTCGGACCCATACTATGTAAGGTTTTGGAGAACTACATTTCATATTAAAGAGCTTGAAATTATTTCAACCTATGGATGTTTAAGTTGTGATAATACCTTGTGAGGTTTTAACAAAAAATCATGCTTTGATAATTGAAAAAAGGAAGACTTCACGGATTCTTTTATAAGAGTGCACGTTGCACAATTCAAAGGGCCAATTAGTTCAAGTTTAAATGCATATTAAGTATTGGAAAGATAGAGGAGAAAGAGGCGAGTAAGAAAAGCAGCATATGAAATAACCCCGAAGGGTAACAAGTTCTGATATAAACAAAGTTCACATATTGTCTAAAAAGAAGAAATACATAAAAAAACTTCGGCCTTGGAAGGCTGGGATTCCTCGGAACCACTATCTGAAGTCTCCTCGGATGTCTCAGTCGTCCCCTCGGACGTCTCAGTCGTCCCCTCGGAAGTCCCCGTAGAGGTTCCATCAGAACTGCCTTCGGGAGCTTTGGATGCTGCGGGAAATGCTGGTTGCTGAGGAGCTGCCCTTGGAGGCTCTTCCACCCTGATCTTCTTTGCAACGGGCTCAGACTCCTCTTCGGAAGAAGCTTCCTCCTCTCCGGAGCTGGACTCAAGCTCCTTCCTCTTTTGGCCTTGGCTCCCCGACGGGCCGTCCTTGATCAGGCCAACGAGCTTGTCGGTAACACCCCCAAGTTCTGGAACTCGCACAGGGCAAGGAAAGGAGGACTGCTCGAGGACTTCTGGAAATTCATCCTGAATGGCCTCCACAGCAACATCTCAGCCTTCTTTATAGCTAACTGGGTGTAGGAGGGCATCGTGCTCCACCATTAAGTCCTTAAACTCCTGAGTATCCATCCAGCCGTCAAAGGCTTTATCCTTCTGAGCCTTCAGGATAACATTTTCGGCTCGGGCCGTTTCCAGGTCAGAAGTGAAAGAGGCAAGTTGGGCTTCAAGGGCCTCTATTCTTTGGTTGGCCTCCTCCAACTTCTTGTTAGCACCCTCCAGGCCAACCTTCCAAACCTTGGCTTGGTGAATCGCCTCTTGAAAATGGGCGTTCGCCTATAAGAGACACAGCAAAAGTATGAGACGAGAAAATCAAAAAGGGCAACTATGAAGGGCAAAGGAAAAAGACGTACCGTCGCCAAAGCCTGGGCTCCGAAAAGCTCGTTCCCCTCTAAGTCCTGTTGAAGGACAAAGTCTTGATAGTCCACCGGGGAGATGGAATGCTTAGACCATTCCTTGGCAATTGCCGTGCTGCCAAGGATTGAATCCTTGCCCCGGATTCCCCAAGCAGGTTGAAAATAAGCCCCTGGCCTCTGCTTGGTGCGCAAAACTTGGTCGGGGCCTTCTTCGCCTGGTTCCACTCCTTGGAGTAGGAACTCGGGGAAGCGATCCCCAAGGCGCGGGTCTTTAAAGACCTTTCCAGCATGCTTCATCCTGGTTGTCTCCAGGTCTTTAGGCTTTGTAACCTCCTCAATTTTCTCAGCCACTGCAACAAATGAGATAAGTAAGTTGAGAAATCAGCAAAATAGAAAATGAAGGAAATAAAAAGAGATGTATAAGGAAGGAAACTTACTTTTCTTAGGGACGGGAGAAAGGACGCGTTCTACAAGAACGGTCTCCCTAATAAGATCCCAAGAATGGGAAGTCCCATTATCTTGCGTCAGGAGGTTGAAAGCTCTGGCCCCCTCCTCATACAAAGTTATATCGTTTGGGCTCCCATCAACGGCGAGCCCAAAAGATGATCGAAATAGGGTGCCCCAATCGCCACCCTCCCAAATGACGAACAAAAAATCTTTCTTCCACCCCAAGTTGTTGTCAGGGATGGACTTCCCGTTCACAATATGAGGAATAGTAGGGCACTGGTTTATAGAAACCCAACCTGGATTCTTATTAGGGCTATTCTTGAACTGAAAAATCTTTCTGAAGACAGCAACAGAAGTGGGGACATCATGCTTGGCACATTGTGACAGATCGCACAGAATGAGCCTCCAAGAATTAAGGGGGAGTTGGCAAGGGTTGATGCCCACATCGGCTAGCAAAAGAGGAATGAACGGGTGAAAGGGGAGTCTGATACCTGCCCTTAGAGTATCCCTATAGACGCATAATGCGTCCTTCTTCCACTGGCAGGCCCTATCGGCCGGATCTGCAAGAACCAGTTTGAAAGGTTCCTTGATTTTGAAATAGCTGCTCAACTTTTCCAGCTCTTTAGGATCCCGCAAGGCACTAATATGGTCGTGCGCGTCCAGATGCGCATCAGACGGGTACTCGTCCCCTCGGGTGTTGATCATGTCGATCAAGGAAGTGTACCTTGATCGAATAGGGAATTCATTGGACTTTCTAGCCACGTTCATTTTTGCCAAGCGAGTCATTTTCTTATCAGCCATCTGAAAAAAGGGCACATAAAGAGATAATTTTAAAAGCGCACACTATGTAAAGGTAAGCACAAGAAATAAAGGGAGGAATTTTACCTGAAGAAATGCTCCTAAAAAAGGCTTTGATACTCCGACTTGCTGTTATTGCTCTAAGATTCTTAGCAGGAGAAGAAAGATGAAGAACTTGGAAATGAGAAAGTGAGGAGCAGTAGACTCTCCTCACTCCTTTATATAAGAGGAAAAGTGAAGTTGAAGGGACAAAAGCCCAGTAAGGATAAAGGCCCAAAGAAAAAAGCCCAGAAAAAGGAATATTCCAGAATATTGCAAGGAATTCTAGAGAATTCTAAACAGGGTATTTTGGTATATTAAGCCCATATCAATAAGAGGCCCAATAAGAGTTAGAAGGCCCAAAATCAAATTAGGATTTTGGAAAAGCCTAGTAAGAATTAAGAAGGCCCAAAATCTAATTAGGATTTTGGAAAAGCCTAGTAAGAATTAAGAAGGCCCAAATCCAATTAGGATTTGGAAAAATACAATGCCCTAAATTGAAGCCCTAAAATATGTAAGGCCCAATAAAGAAGGCTAGGCCCAAACTGAGGCCCAGTAAAAAATGGAATAAAAGAAAGTCCTAAAAGACCAGGATTCTAGTCGAAATCCAGGTCGTGAATCCTGCTCGAAATCTTTCGAGCAGGCACCCAAAAATAACGGGTATAAAAGACCAGAATTCAGGTCGAATTTCAGGTCGTAAATTCTGCTCGAAATCCTTCGAACAGACACCCGAAAATTACGGGAATAACAGAACTGGATTGAGGTCGAAACTTAGACCAGGAATGAGGTCGAATCAAACAAAACATTTTTCAAGTATGGGGTTTAAAAACCTAGACTAAAATCCAGGTCGAAGAATCGACTAGGATCCTGGTCGAAAACCAGGTCGTGAATCCTAGTCGAAATCTATCGACCAGGAAGGAAGAGATATCAGAGAAATTTCGAACTAGATTCAGGTCGAGGTTTCGACTAGGATCCTGATCGAAATCCAGGTCATGAATCCTAGTCGAAACCTCAAGACCAGGAATAGAAACAAGGGTAAATATTCGACCTAGATCCAGTTCGAAAGTTCGACTAGGATCCTGGTCAAATTCCAGGTCGTGGATCCTAGTCGAACTCCTTCGACCAGGATTGTAAGGCTGGCCCAAATTTCGACTAGGATCCAGGTCAAAATTTCGACTAGGATCCTGGTCGAAAAAGGGCTGGAAATTTGAAAACTTTTATGGAAAATTGCGGGAAAATAAGGAAATTTCTCGAAATATTTTCTGAAAATGTTAATATTTTCAAAAATAAGGAATAAATCCAGAAAATTAAGGATTAAATCCCGAAATTAAGGGAAAAATCCCAGAATAAAGGGAAAAATTCCTCGAAATTAAGGAAAAATCCCAGAGTTAAGGAAGAAAATTCCTGAAAATTAAGATAATTCCTGAATGAAAGGAATAAAAGTAAATCTTTGTAAACGTGTAGGTCGCTCCACACTTTATGCAAAACGATACCCTGTAAGGGAATAAATGAACTTAACTTTCGCGAAATCTTATATGGTTTCCGAAGCTCCAAGGATCTGGTGATTATCGTTCTTCGAAGAGATCGTTCGAGATCCAGCTCTCTTCTAAGCGTAAACTTGGCTTTGTCAATGGAACAGTTGCTCGAAGCACAACGAGTGAAGCTGAAGCTACAAAATGGGATACTTGTAATAATCTGGTAATTTCCTGGCTTCATAACAATCTATCTGAAAACATTAAGTAGTCTGTGTTATTTGTCAACTCTGCTCATGATATTTGGTGTCAGTTAGAAAGGCATTTCTCTATAACTAAGGGATCTAGAAAATACAAGTTAACTTAGGACTTGTTTTCCTTGAAACAAAGTAACTTGTCTATTTCTGAGTATTATACTGCCTTGAGTAGCCTATGGGAGGAAATTAAATCCATGAATGGCTTGCCTACACTTACTACTATCACCCCTGAGATTGCTAATTTTTTAGCTGCTATTAATACCATGAAAGAGGAAGCAAAATTGTTTCAATTTCTAAATGGTCTTGACGATAAGTACGGGGCTCAATGTAGTCAATTGTTGATGATGACTCCCCTTCCAACTGTTGAAATGCCATGTTCATCCATTCAATAAGAGGAGGCCCAAAGGGATGTTTTACATAACACTGATAATTATGCTGTTGAAGCTTCTGCTATGTATAGCAGTAGATCTGGGGAAAGATTTGTTGATAAAGGAGTGTGCACGGTGTGTGGAGCAAAGGGTCATTCTGGAGAAAGATGTTGGACTATTGTGGGCTACCCTAAGTGGCACCACAAGCACAAAAAATTAGCTGCTAAAGGGACATCAAAACCCAATGCTCATAGAACCAACTCTGCATGGATGAGTAACAATGCTCAGAGCTCGTTTGGGAGAGATGATGTTCACATCACTTCACAGCAATTAGAGCAGCTATTAAAATTGCTACCTGGCAAACATAGTGAATCTGGAAGAGGGTCGGAAACTGATAAAGAATTGGAGTGTAGATTTTCTGGCATGGTGTCAAGTTGTATGCTGGCAAAAGGGCGTGGAGATTGGATCATGGATTCTGGAGCAAATGACCATATGACAACAGATCTGAGTCAACTGAACAATGTCAAGCCAGCACCACCTCATTACACAATCAACTTACCTACAGGAGCAGCCACAGTCATTTCACATGTTGGTGATTTACAGTTGTCAAATGGCTTGAAGTTGTTGAATGTCCTGTATGTTCCTCAGTTTCAACACAATCTTATGTCTATACACAAGCTGGCTAAGGATAACAACTGTGAAGTACTATTTCATCATGTTATATGTACTATCCAAGATGCTATCACAAAGAAGCCTCGAGCCCTTGGACAGGTCAGAGATGGTTTGTATTATCTGGTGACCGTGCCTACATCCCACAACAGTTGTGACTTCAGCCCTGTAATTTCTTATTACCTTGTTGTTGATTCAACTAAAACCAAAGGTTACATTCTCTGGCATCAGAGATCGGGGCATGCTTCAGTGTCTACTCTGCAAAGGATAAATCACATTGAACCCCTCACTGTTGGTGCTACTGAGGTATGTGTAAATTATCCTCTGTCAAAATTCACAAAATTGCCCTATCCTGTTAGTAGTTCTCATGCTAGAATGTGTTTGATCTGATACACATAGATACTTGGGGTCCCTATAAAGTCTGTACTAGGTCCAAATATAAGTATTTTTTGACTATAGTAGATGATCATAGCAGAATGACTTGGTTGTTTCTTATGATACTTAAGTCTGACTTTCTGCAAACATTTGAGAAGTTCTGTATTCATGTCTGTAACCAATTCAGCAAGGCTGTTAAGATTTTAAGAACAGATAATGCACCAGAATTTGTTGACAGCAAGTGCAGGCAATTCTATGACACAAAGGGCATTGTCCATCAAACCTGATAGGGATAAATAAATCCTGATTACATAATTAAATATTACAGTTTGGGCTGCAAGGCCCAATAAGAAGATGTATAACATTCAGACCAAAAAGGTCAACACATTGATCAGGCCTGATGGACCAGATCAGGCCAGATGGAACAAAGAAGGCCCAAAAACCCTGTATATTAATTAATTTCGTAATTAATTAATAAGGGAAAAATCAACTATTGAGAAGAGTCCCAATAAGGATATAAATCCAATAAGGATAAGGAATCAGTTTTCTACAATCTAGAACTCCAAAGTCCATTCTAATTATGAGACTTGCCCACCAAGTCTCCTATATCAAGTCCAATTCAAGGACCACCAGCATCTATATAAGGGGCCTCATTCCACAAATCAGAACTACATTTTTTGACTTGATCCTTGGCAATCAGCAATGTACGTAGGCATCTTGTTAAGGCAGACTGAGTCACGAAACACAAGAGCAGTCAAATCGAGCCTCGAAGCTCACGTTCCTTAGTAATAAATACAGCTATTATATATATTAGTTTTTAATCCATAACATTTGGCGCCGTCTGTGGGAAAGCACAACAACAACCATGGCGAGAACACAGAGAACAATTAGAGCTCTGGAGGAAGGAACACATCGGGGAAAACCCAGGTGATTTCGTCAACTGTAGAGATACCCCCCCACTCAACTTATGTAACTACTCATGGGGAAGCCCAGATAGGGGCAACTCAACCTCAGCCACAAGGGACAACTCCCCCAACTATTCAAGGTACGAATCCTCAAGTTCAACAAGTACATGTACCTGTGAATTCTCGACCCGTCGGGTATGAATATTCAACCGTTGTTACTACTAACCCCCCTTATGTGATGCCCCTTTACCCCGAGGTTGGAGAAAGCGGACATGCTGGGCGAAGTGAAGCACGAGGGCAATCGCCCCCCTACATACGAGGTTTGGCTCCTATCCCCGAGGATCGGGAATTTTCTGGTCCTTACACTGAGAGAGACTCTGAATCTTCGGATGATGAAGTGGCCCCAAGAAGGAGGCGTGGTGGCAAAGAGCCGATGGCTGATGGAAGCCAACACCCTCAAAGCACCCAATGGGCGAATCTCCAAGAAGTGCAGGAAAAGATCAGGGCTTATGAGGCTGAGATTCAAAGGCTGAGGCGCGACTTGGAGGTGCACCAGACCACCAGACCCCAAGCACCTCCTTGAGGGAGAAATCCTACTCCCATCATAGACCTGGACGGTCCGATGCAGAGAAGGACTGTTGTCCCAAGGGCTGATCCAAGCAATCTTCTTCCCCTTGGAGATCCTGATGATCCTACTCCACCCTTCACTGAAGGAATAATGAATACCCATATCTCAAGGAAGTTCAAGATGCCAACTATCAAAGCTTATGATGGCACGGGAGATCCCGCTAATCATGTTAGAATATTCTCTAATGCACTACTGTTGCAGCCCGTAAATGATGCTATAAAGTGTCGGGCCTTCCCTCAAACCCTGTTGGGTATGGCTCAAAGGTGGTACAGTCGCTTGCCCCCAAACTCTATTGGGTCATTCAGAGAATTAAGCCAGGCTTTTATTAAGCAATTCATCAGTGGGAGAGTTCATGAGAAAAGTTCAGCATCACTTATGAGCATTGTGCAGGGAACAAAGGAATCCTTGAGAGATTACCTGAATCGATTCACAAAAGAGGCTCTAAAAGTCCTGGACCTTGATGGTAAGGTAGCCATGATAGCACTGCAACAAGGAACTAGGGATGAGTTTTTAAGATGTCCTTGGCCAAACGTCCCCCCGAAAGTATGTTGCAGCTCCAGGATAGGGCAGGGAAGTATATTAAGGTTGAAGAAAGCATGAGGAAGACCGTAGTAAGTAATGAGCCCACTGGAGGCAAGAAGCGGAAAACTGATTTGGAGTATATTGCTAAGGACAAGTATCCTAGAACCCAACAAAACTCTGATTCAACCCCCAAGAAGGGAGGACCTGGGCAAAAGTTCACTGAATACGCTAAGCTGAATGCTCCTAGAAGCCAGATTTTGATGGAGATCGAGAAAGATAGAGATATCCGTTGGCCTAAGCCCTTGAAGGCTGATCCCGCCAAGCTAGATAAGAGCAAGTATTGCTGATTTCACAAAGATGTTGGCCATGACACCGATGAGTGTAGGCAATTGAAAGATGAAATTGAGTTTCTGATCCGAAAAGGAAGATTGAACAAATATACTGGAGAAGGAGGGGATATAAACAATAACGTGAGAAGGAACTTTGATGATCGAAGGAGAGATCAAGAAGATCAGGGGCGAAATCCTCAACCTTGGGGACCGGTGATAAATTCAATCTTCAGAGGACCGCGCCCACAGGGGCCTGTAATCAACACAATTTTTGGAGGACCAACTGCTGCTGGATTATCCAAAAACTCCAGAAAAGCATATACTGGAGAGGTTATGCATATTGTTGGAGAAGCCCCGAAGAGGGCCAGGACAGAAGTAACATTGGCTTTTGATGATTCTGACCTAGAGGGTGTGAAGTTTCCTCATGACGACCCGCTGGTCATAACATCGGTAATAGGAAATAGCCCGGTCAAGAGGGTCCTTGTGGATAATGGAGCTTCAGTGGATATTTTGCTCCATGACACCTTTTTAAGGATGGGATATAATGACTCCCAATTGACCCCAACCGACATGTCGATATATAGATTCGCGGGAGTGGAATGCCCCGTAGAAGGAATAATCAAGTTGCCAACAACCATAGGACAGGAGCCAAGGCAAGCAACTCAGATGTTGGAGTTTGTGGTGGTAAAGGCTAGTTTGACCTACAACGCTATCATGGGAAGAACATGGATACATGCCTTTAAAGCAGTCCCTTCTTCTTATCATTCAGTTATGAAATTTTCGACTCGAGATGGGATTGGAGAAGAAAGAGGAGATCAAAAAATGGCAAGAAGTTGTTATG
This sequence comes from Apium graveolens, assembly GCF_009905375.1. Classification (NCBI taxonomy): domain Eukaryota; kingdom Viridiplantae; phylum Streptophyta; class Magnoliopsida; order Apiales; family Apiaceae; genus Apium; species Apium graveolens. The sequence goes on from NC_133655.1 coordinate 215,551,241, forward strand.
TGGCCTCTTTGAGGGTAGATGGAGTTGGGGGGCAGGTTCTTCCTATTGAAGATCTGGATATCCGTGAAAATGATGAGAAAAGGGGAAAGCCAGCAGAAGACTTGGTTTCAATTCCTTTAGACCCCGAGAATCCTGAGAGGATGACTTTCATTGGAGCCACATTAAAGGAGCCCCTTAGAGGGAAGTTGGTAAAGTTTTTGCAAGAAAATAGTGATGTTTTTGCATGGTCAGCAGCTGATATGCCTGGTATAGACCCGGAATTAATTACTCACAAGCTGAATGTAGACCCAAATCGGAAGACGGTAAAACAAAAGAAAAGAAGTTTTGCCCCAGAAAGGCAAGAAGCTATAAAACAGGAAGTGGAGAAGCTCTTAGAGGCTGGTTTCATTGAAGAGATTCAATTTCCAGAGTGGTTGGCAAACCCTGTAATGGTGAAGAAGGCTAATGGGAAATGGAGGATGTGTATAGACTTCACTGATCTGAATGATGCGTGCCCTAAAGACTATTTTCCGTTGCCAAGAATTGATACTTTGATTTATGCCACTGCTGGGTATGAGATGCTGAGCTTCATGGATGGATTTAGCGGGTACAATCAGATTAAGATGCACAAGGATGACATTCCAAAGGTATCATTGATCACTGACTTTGGTGTTTATTGTTATCTTGTTATGGCATTTGGTCTTAAGAATGCAGGAGCCACATATCAAAGGTTGGTAAATAAAATTTTTAAGGATCTTATTGGTAAGACTATGGAAGTCTATGTTGATGACATGTTAGTCAAGAGTCTAGTAAAGACTGATCATATAACCCATTTGAGGGAAGCTTTTGAGGTCCTGAGGTACCACAAGATGATGTTGAATCCTACAAAGTGTGCTTTCGGAGTAGGATCTGGAAAATTTTTGGGATTGATGATCTCCAAGAGAGGGATCGAGGCTAACCCCGATAAAATAAAGGCAATCCTGGACATGGAACCACCAAAAACTGTCAAGGATGTTCAGAAGCTCACAGGAAGGGTTGTTGCACTGGGACGATTCATCTCCAAGTCAGGAGACAAATGCCTATCATTCTTTAAGTCACTAAAAAATGTTAAGGACTTTGTATGGAGTGAAGAAAACCAGAAGGCTTTCGAGGAATTGAAGAAATATATGGCGCAGGCCCCGTTGTTGGCCAAGCCAGTTTTGAGTGAAGTTTTATTCTTCTACTTGGTTGTTTCAGAGAGTGCCTTGAGCGCGGTGTTGGTTAAGGAGGAACTGAAAGTCTAAAAACCCGTATACTATGTTAGCAAAATTCTGCATGGTGCTGAGTTGAATTATTCAACTATTGAGAAATTTGCTCTAGCCTTGGTAATGGCTTCGAGAAAGCTACGTCCTTACTTTCAGGCTCATCAGATTGAGGTGCTAACAAATCAGCCCCTGAGAAATATCATTCACAGTCCCAAGGCAAGTGGGAGATTGATTAAGTGGGCCACGAACGGCAATAAAAGCCCAGGCACTAGCTGACTTCGTGGTGGAATGTACCATACCCAACCAAGAAGTCGGGGGCAGGAAGATACCATACCTCAAGACAAGGGAGTCAATAATGGGGACAAAGAGAAGGATGATAAGGAGAAAGAATATTAGGTTCTCTATTTTGATGGAGCATCAAAAATAAACTCCAGTGGAGCAGGATTGGTTTTACAAAGCCCTGACGGGTTCTTGATCGAGTATGCCATGAAATTAGACTTCTCAACCATAAACAATGAGGCATAATATGAAGCCCTGATAGCTGGCCTTGGCCTAGCTGGGACACTTAGAGTCAAAAACTTAAAGGTCCGCGAAGACTCGAAGCTGATCATATCCCAAGTAAAGGGAGAATTTGAGGCAAGGGATGATACGGTGGCCAAGTATGTCCGCCTAGTAAGGGCTGTGATGACCCAATTCAATGAATGTCATGTTGAGCACATTACAAGGGAGGAAAATGCTAAGGCAGATGCCTTATCCAAGTTAGCTTCATCTGAGATAGAGGAAAGTTCAGGAAGTGTATACTTCCGCATTTTGAAGACACAGAGCATTGATTTTAAGCTTATAGCTCCTATAGGCCTGGGGACATCGTGGATAGATCCCATTAAGGCCCACATTCAAACCGGTTGGTTGCCAAACGATGCAATTGAAGCACGAAAGTTAGCTGTTCGGTCACTAAGGTACTCTTTGATAGATGGGATTCTGTACAAAAGATCTTTCGTGGTTCCTTACTTAAGGTGTCTCAGGCCCGATGAGGCACGCTTGGCTCTTGAAGAAGTGCATGAAGGTATTTGTGGGCAACACTTGGGGGGCAGGGCCTTGGCTCACAAGATAACCTGTTTAGGCTTCTATTGGCCAGAAATGATGGCTGATGCCAAAGAATATGTAAAGAAGTGTGATCACTGTCAGAAGCACACCTGTTGTTAGATGACCCCCCGAGATGCTGACCTCTATAAACTCGCCCATTCCCTTTGCTATGTGGGGAATGGACAATCTGGGGCCTTTCCCCATGGCCACGGCACAAAGAAAGTTCCTGATTGTAGTCATTGATTATTTCACCAAGTGGATTGAAGCCAAACCCTTGGCCAAGATCACAACTAAGTAGGTTGCACAATTCCTGTGGGAAAATATTATGTGCCGATATGGAATTCCCCGTATCCTAGTCACCTACAATGGAACACAATTTAACAACGTGGAATTCAAGAAGTACTGTAAAGAAAATGAAATTGAGTTACGGTTCACCTCTGTGGCTCACCCGCAAGCCAATGGGCAAGCGGAGGTAGCAAATCGGATAATCCTGGATGGATTAAAGAAGAGGATCGAGAAGTCAAGAAATAATTGGGTGGATGAAATACTTCCAATATTATGGGCCTACAGGACTACCTGTAGAGTCACGACTGGAGCATCTCCCTTCATGTTGGCATATGGGGCAGAAGTAGTAGTTCCCGTGGAGATCTCACATTCCTCTCCAAGGATTCAGGCTTTCAATGCTGAGGAAAATGAGGAAGGACAAAGGTTGGCTCTGGACTTAATCGATGAAGTGCGAGATGAGGCACATGCAAATATAGTAGAATATCAGAAAAAGGCTTCATTCTACTACAACCTAAGGGTTAAAGAAAGGTTTTTCAAACAAGGTGACCTAGTCTTGAGGAAGATAGAAGCTTCTAGTGTAGGACAGAAAGGGAAGCTTACCCCAAATCGGGAAGGGCCGTATAAAGTCAAGAGCGTTCAAGGTAGAGGAACCTATAATCTGGAGACAATGGATGGTTGTGAAGTCCCAAGAACTTGGCATGCACAAAACCTGAAGGTTTACTATGTGTAGGGCAACTGAATACGATTCTCATTTGTCAGGATGACAAGTAGGTTGAAAAGCACCTTAAAGCTTTGCTTGCGTAGGATTTTATATTCCAATAGAATTTGCATTATCAGGTTATTATTGGTAAGGGTCGGACCCATACTATGTAAGGTTTTGGAGAACTACTTTTCATATTAAAGAGCTTGAAATTATTTCAACCTATGGATGTTTAAGTTGTGATAATACCTTGTGAGGTTTTAACAAAAAATCATGCTTTGATCATTGAAAAAAGGAAGACTTCACGGATTCTTTTATAAGAGTGCATGTTGCACAATTCAAAGGGCCAATTAGTTCAAGTTTAAATGCATATTAAGTATTGGAAAGATAGAGGAGAAAGAGGCGAGTAAGAAAAGCAACATATGAAATAACCCCGAAGGGTAACAAGTTCTAATATAAACAAAGTTCACATATTGTCTAAAAAGAAGAAATACATAAAAAAAACTTCCGCCTTGGAAGGCTGGGATTCATCGGAACCACTATCCGAAGTCTCCTCGGATGTCTCAGTCATCCCCTCGGACGTCTCAGTCGTCCCCTCGGAAGTCCCCGTAGAGGTTCCATCAGAACTGCCTTCGGGCGCTTTGGATGCTGCGGGAGATGCTGGTTGCTGAGGCGCTGCCCTTGGAGGCTCTTCCACCCTGATCTTCTTTGCAATGGGCTCAGACTCCTCTTCGGAAGAAGCTTCCTCCTCTACGGTGCTGGACTCAAGCTCCTTCCTCTTTTGGCCTTGGCTCCCCGATGGGCCGTCCTTGATCAGGCCAACGAGCTTGTCGGTAATACCCCCAAGTTCTGGAACTCGCACAGGGCAAGGAAAGGAGGACTGCTCGAGGACTTCCAGAAATTCATCCTGAATGGCCTCCACAGCAGCATCTCAGCCTTCTTTATAGCTAACTGGGTGTAGGAGGGCATCGTGCTCCACCATTAAGTACTTAAACTCCTGAGTATCCATCCAGCCGTCAAGGGCTTTATCCTTCTGAGCCTTCAGGATAACATTTTCGGCTCGGGACGTTTCCAGGTCAGAAGTGGAAGAGGCAAGTTGGGCTTCAAGGGCCTTTATTCTTTGGTTGGCCTCCTCTAACTTCTTGTTAGCATCCTCCAGGCCAACCTTCCAAGCCTTGGCTTTATGAATCGCCTCTTGAAAATGGGCGTTCGCCTACAAGAGACACAGCAAAAGTATGAGACGAGAAAATCAAAAATGGCAACTATGAAGGGCAAAGGAAAAAGACGTACCGTCGCCAAAGCCTGGGCTCCGAAAAGCTCGTTCCCCTCTAAGTCCTGTTGAAGGACAAAGTCTTGATAGTCCACCGGGGAGATGGAATGCTTAGACCATTCCTTGGCAATTTCCGTGCTGCCAAGGATTGAATCCTTGCCCCGGATTCCCCAAGCAGGTTGAAAATAAGCCCCTGGCCTCTGCTTGGTGCGCAAAACTTGGTCGGGGCCTTCTTCTCCTGGTTCCACTGCTTGGAGTAGGAACTCGGGGAAGCGATCCCCAAGGCGCGGGTCTTTAAAGACCTTTCCAGCACGCTTCATCCTGGTTGTCTCCAGGTCTTTAGGCTTTATAGCCTCCTCAATTTTCTCAGCCACTGCAACAAATGAGATAAGTAAGTTGAGAAATCAGCAAAATAGAAAATGAAGGAAATAAAAAGAGATGTATAAGGAAGGAAACTTACTTTTCTTAGGGATGGGAGAAAGGCCGCGTTCTACAAGAACGGTCTCCCTAATAAGATCCCAAGAATGGGAAGTCCCATTATCTTGCGTCAGGAGGTTGAAAGCTCTGGCCTCCTCCTCATACAAAGTTATATCGTTTGGGCTCCCATCAACGGCGAGCCCAAAAGACGATCGAAATAGGGTGCCCCAATCGCCACCCTCGCAAACGACGAACAAAAAATCTTTCTTCCACCCCAAGTTGTTGTCAGGGATGGACTTCCCGTTCACAATATGAGGAATAGTAGGGCGCTGGTTTATAGAAACCCAACTCGGATTCTTATCAGGGCTGTTCTTGAACTGAAAAATCTTTCTGAAGACAGCAACAGAAGTGGGGACATCATGCTTGGCACATTGTGACAGATAGCACAGAATGAGCCTCCAAGAATTAAGGGGGAGTTGGCAAGGGCTGATGCCAACATCGGCTAGCAAAAGAGGAATGAACGGGTGAAAGGGGAGTCTGATACCTGCCCTTAGAGTATCCCTATAGACGCATAATGCGTCCTTCTTCCACTGGCAGGCCCTATCGGCTGGATCTGCAAGAACCAGTTTGAAAGGTTCCTTGATTTTGAAACAGCTGCTCAACTTTTCCAGCTCTTTAGGATCCCGCAAGGCACTAATATGGTCGTGCACGTCCAGATGCGCATCAGACGGGTACTCGTCCCCTCGGGTGTTGATCATGTCGATCAAGGAAGTGTACCTTGATCGAAAAGGGAATTCGTTGGACTTTCTAGCCACGTTCATTTTGGCCAAGCGAGTCATTTTCTTATCAGCCATCTGAAAAAAGGGCACATAAAGAGATAATTTTAAAAGCGCACACTATGTAAAGGTAAGCACAAGAAGTAAAGGGAGGAATTTTACCTGAAGAAATGCTCCTAAAAAAGGCTTTGATACTCCGACTTGCTGTTATTGCTCTAGGATTCTTAGCAGGAGAAGAAAGATGAAGAACTTAGAAATGAGAAAGTGAGGAGTAGTAGACTCTCCTCACTCCTTTATATAAGAGGAAAAGTGAAGTTGAAGGGACAAAAGCCTAGTAAGGATAGAGGCCCAAAGAAAAAAGCCCAGAAAAAGGAACATTCCAAAATATTCCAAGGAATTCTAGAGAATTCTAAACAGGGTATTTTGGTATATTAAGCCCAGATCAATAAGAGACCCAATAAGAGTTAGAAGGCCCAAAATCAAATTAGGATTTTGAAAAAGCCCAGTAAGAATTAAGAAGGCCCAAAATCAAATTAGGATTTTGGAAAAGCCCGGTAAGAATTAAGAAGGCCCAAATCCAATTAGGATTTGGAAAAATACAATGCCCTAAATTGAAGCCCTAAAATATGTAAGGCCCAATAAAGAAGGCTAGGCCCAAACTGAGGCCCATTAAAAAATGGAATAAAAGGAAGTCCTGTAAGACCGGGATTCTAGTCGAAATCCAGGTCGTGAATCCTGCTCGAAATCTTTCGAGCAGGCACCCGAAAATAACGGGTATAAAAGACCAGAATTCAGGTCGAATTTCAGGTCGTAAATTCTGCTCGAAATCCTTCGAACAGACACCCGAAAGTTACGGGAATAACAGAACTGGATTGAGGTCGAAACTTAGACCAGGAATCAGGTCGAATCAAACAAAACATTTTTCAAGTATGGGGTTTAAAAACCTAGACTAAAATCCAGGTCGAAGAATCGACTAGGATCCTGGTCGAAAACCAGGTCGTGAATCCTAGTCGAAATCTATCGACCAGGAAGCAAGAGATATCAGAGAAATTTCGAACTAGATTCAGGTCGAGGTTTCAACTAGGATCCTGATCGAAATCCAGGTCATGAATCCTAGTCGAAACCTCAAGACCGGGAATAGAAACAAGGGTAAATATTCGACCTAAATTTTATGGAAAATTGCAGGAAAATAAGGAAATTTCTCGAAATATTTTCTGAAAATGTTAATATTTTCAAAAATAAGGAATAAATCCAGAAAATTAAGGATTAAATCCCGAAATTAAGGGAAAAATCCCAGAATAAAGGGAAAAATTCCTTGAAATTAAGGAAAAATCCCAGAGTTAAGGAAAAAAATTCCTGAAAATTAAGATAATTCATGAATGAAAGGAATAAAAGTAAATCGTTGTAAACGTGTAGGTCGCTCCACACTTTATGCAAAACGATACCCTGTAAGGGAATAAATGAACTTAACTTTCACGAAATCTTATACGGTTTCCGAAGCTCCAAGGATCTGGTGATTATCGTTCTTGGAAGAGATCGTTCGAGATCCAGCTCTCTTCTAAGCGTAAACTTGGCTTTGTCAACGGAACAGTTGCTCGAAGCACAACGAATGAAGCTGAAGCTACACAATGGGATACTTGTAATAATCTGGTAATTTCCTGGCTTCATAACAATCTATCTGAAAACATTAAGCAGTCTGTGTTATTTGTCAACTCTGCTCATGATATTTGGTGTCAGTTAGAAAGGCGTTTCTCTATAACTAACGGATCTAGAAAATACAAGTTAACTAAGGACTTGTTTTCCTTGAAACAAAGTAACTTGTCTATTTCTGAGTATTATACTGCCTTGAGTAGCCTATGGGAGGAAATTGAATCCATAAATGGCTTGCCCACACTTACTACTATCACCCCTGAGATTGCTAATTTTTTAGCTGCTATTAATACCATGAAAGAGGAAGCAAAATTGTTTCAATTTCTAAATGGTCTTGTCGATAAGTACGGGGCTCAATGTAGTCCATTGTTGATGATGACTCCCCTTCCAACTGTTGAAATGGCATGTTCATCCATTCAACAAGAGGAGGCCCAAAGGGATGTTTTACATAACACTGATAATTATGTTGTTGAAGCTTCTACTATGTATAGCAGTAGATCTGGGGAAAGATTTGTTGATAAAGGAGTGTGCACGGTGTGTGGAGTAAAGGGTCATTCTGGAGAAAGATGTTGGACTATTGTGGGCTACCCTAAGTGGCACCACAAGCACAAAAAATTAGCTGCTAAAGGGACATCAAAACCCAATGCTCATAGAACCAACTCTGCACGGATGAGTAACAATGTTCAGAGCTCGTTTGGGAGAGATGATGTTCACATCACTTCACAGCAATTAGAGCAGCTATTAAAATTGCTACCTGGCAAACATAGTGAATCTGGAAGAGGGTCGGAAACTGATGTAGAATTGGAGTGTGGATTTTCTGGCATGGTGTCAAGTTGTATGCTGGCAAAAGGGTGTGGAGATTGGATCATGGATTCTGGAGCAAGTGACCATATGACAGCTGATCTGAGTCAACTGAACAATGTCAAGCCATCACCACCTCATTACACAATCAACTTACCTACAAGAGCAGCCACAGTCATTTCACATGTTGGTGATTTACAGTTGTCAAATGGCTTGAAGTTGTTGAATGTCCTGTATGTTCCTCAGTTTCAACACAATCTTATGTCTATACACAAGCTGGATAAGGATAACAACTGTGAAGTACTATTTCATCATGCTACATGTACTATCCAAGATGCTATCACAAAGAAGCCTCGAGCCCTTGGATAGGTTAGAGATGGTTTGTATTATCTGGTGACCGTGCCTACATCCCACAACAGTTGCGACTCCAGCCCTGTAATTTCTTATTGCCTTGTTGTTGATTCAACTAAAACCAAAGGTTACAATCTCTAGCATCAGAGATTTGGGCATGCTTCAGTGTCTACTCTGCAAAGGATAAATCACATTAAACCCCTCACTGTTGGTGCTACTGAGGTATTTGTAACTTGTCATCTGTCAAAATTCACAAAATTGCCCTATCTTGTTAGTTGTTCTCATGCTAGCAATGTGTTTGATCTGATACACATAGACACTTGGGGTCCCTATAAAGTCTGTACTAGGTCCAAATATAAGTATTTTTTGACTATAGTAGATGATCATAGCAGAATGACTTGGTTGTTTCTTATGATACTTAAGTCTGACTTTCTGCAAACATTTGAGAAATTCTGTATTCATGTCTGTAACCAATTCAGCAAGGCTGTTAAGATTTTAAGAACATATAATGCACCAGAATTTGTTGATAGCAAGTGCAGGCAATTCTATGACACAAAGGGCATTGTCCATCAAACCTGATAGGGATAAATAAATCCTGATTACATAATTAAATATTACAGTTTGGGCTGCAAGGCCCAATAAGAAGATGTATAACATTCAGACCAAAAAGGTCAACACATTGATCAGGCCTGATGGACCAGATCAGGCCAGATGGAACAAAGAAGGCCCAAAAACCCTGTATATTAATTAATTTTGTAATTAATTAATAAGGGAAAAATCAACTATTGAGAAGAGTCCCAATAAGGATATAAATCCTTGCAGATTAGCCTCAAGGGGACCTAAAAGGATAAGGAATCAGTTTCCTACTATCTAGGACTCCAAAGTCCATTCTAATTATGAGACTTGCCCACCAAGTCTCCTATATCAAGTCCAATTCAAGGACCACCAATAGGATCATATATTTAACAATTTGCCTCCTCCACAAAAATAACTAAACATACAAACAATTTTAACCAGTCAATAGGCACTCGTCCAATACTTTTAGTTTGGTTCATAGATTAACAAATGACCCATTTGTATCAGTTATATCGGTTATTGCAAAATAAATTTGTTATGGTACAACACGTAAAAAGAGGATTTAACATTTTAGTGTACGATAATATCAATCATAGATATCAAGTATAAGCGTGTGACTATATTATGGTGAAAATTTAATTTGGATCCTAGACACTCAATATACACGGACGACTTAGTAGCTATAATTTCATGGATCCAGATGAAATTAATTTGGAGAATTTGAGATTAAAATCTAGAGCTTTAGGCCACATCAGGTTGAAATGTTTTAAAGGTTAGTTATTAGCTGTTGTACGAGTAGATCCTAACAAATGCATGTATCTAATTGCTTACGCGGTTGTTTGGACTGAAAATTTTGATTTTTTGAGTTGGTTTAGAAGTTTGTTAATTGTTGATTTCGATATTTGATATGGTTTAAACCGGACTTTAATTAGTGATAGGAAAAAATGTCCAATCCAAGTAGTAGAGAATATGTTGCCTGCAGCAGAACATAGGTTCAATTTTTTTGACATATGCATGACAACTGTAAGCAGAAATATAGAGGTAACTTTTTAAAATATAAGCTATGACAAGCAGTTAGGGCAGCTAACATGGAGTCATTTCAATATGCAATGAAGATATTAAAACTGCAAAATGTTGGAGCTTATGAGTGGTTGAACAAGGTTCCACTAAACCACTGGTCTGTAGCTCATTTTAAGACAGAAAATAAGTGTGATATTTTGTTGAATAACATGTGTGGGTCTTTTAATAGAAATATTATATCTACAAGAGAACATGGTTTTTTGTTATGTTAGAGGACATTAGAGAATTCCTAATGAGGAGGTTGTAGACTAAGTCATACCAAATTCATAAGTGGGATAAGAGATTCACACCAAAAATTTACCAGCTGATTGATAAGTTCAAAAAATGGAGTTGAGGGTGCTATTTAGCTTATGCAGATTACAATGAATTCGAGGCAACGACTATTAGTGATACTAAGTATGTAGTTAATTTAAGTGAAAAAACTTATTGTTGTAGGAGATGGTATTTAATGGGGATCATGTGTCATCATGCTATATCTGGGATTATAGAATGAGATACAATGTTGATAAATCTGTGAATAACAGTTATATAACTACAAACTACATGAAATGTTACTTTGGAATTGTATATCCTATTTGTTAAATATATGATTCTATTGGGTCTTCCTCTAACATCTTAAGGTTTTAGATGAAGGCCCCAATAGGATCATATATAAATTTTATTCTCAATCACATCACTCCTGTGTTGTGGTTTGCTGTGTTTGTTGGGAAAAAAATGACTATATGTGTTTTATATTAATTTTATATTTTATTAGCATTATCCTTTTATATTCATTTGACATAATAATATTTTATAAATCTCATATGAAAAATAATTTATTGTAATTAAATAAATACACCCTCCGTCGCTAAATATATATTCATTTTGATTTTTGACTGGTCAACTTGATCAATTTTTGACTGAATTTATACCTATTATATAACTGACAAAAATAATTAAAATAATATCATTGGAAAATACATTTAGTCTATTTTAAAATGTAACTTGCATATTTGAAAAATAATTAATCAATAATGTTTATATTAATTCAAAAATTGGTCGATTAAACTTCTAGAAAAATAAAATGGAATGTAAATAAAGACGGAGGAGGTAACAAAAATTATTGATTTTATAAGATTATACCTTTTTTAAAATGTTATGATTACGTATAAACTTGATAAAAAATATTTTATGCTTCTTCTAGAAAATATGAAAAAATTTGACATGACATTTTATTAATAACTTAAAAAAATACATTGTTCAAAAAAAAAAAAATTTTTATCAAACAATATTACTCATCCAGTATTCAATAATCAATCATCCAGCAATTTTATTCATTGAGAAAAGATGGTTGAGATTTAACTAATGACCTATAATACTCAGATTCCATCTATAGGTCTGGAGGTACAGGGTTTATGTGTCCAAGTAAGCAAATGTTATGGTTAAGGTATTAATAACTATTTTTTTTAAAAAAAATAATTTTAAAAGTATGCCAGCTATATACAAGAGTTATTTTAAAATATAATTTCAATAAATTATGCGTATTATAGTTTTGCATTAATTACATTGAGCAACAATTTGATCCCTTATTTTTGATTTAAAATGTCGTGAGCCAAAAATGTACTAAAAAATTATTCTATACTAAAATTTAAAAATTAACTAAGAATCATGAATTACCACTCACCTTTGTGAGCGTATTACAATAACCTCCAAATCCCATTTATGTTGTAGGCAATATTAATACTCAAAACCTAAGTAATAATCTCAAATTACCACTCACCTTGTGAGTGTATTAGAATAATCAACAAGTTCCAGTTTCATCGGACGACAAACCCAAGAGAGTCATAATATATGTAACTAAATTTAAAAAAAAAATAAAACATATATTATGATGTCTTGTATAAGCACATTAACGTTCTATGTTAAAAGTGGACTCCATTCTATTTTATTTTACAAAGTTCAAGATCGAGACTTGTATTGCAAATTTTATTTTAATTGTATTATGTGCTAAAAAAATTGTTCATAAGCAGTAAAATAAATATATTTGAAGACATCTATATTCACAACTAAATTTATAATAAAATAATGAATTATTCGGTCATATTTTGATTTTTTTTCATAATAAATCAATTCTATTGTATGTAATGCTAAAGATATTAAATTGGATATCAAAATACATTTCCAAGTGAGGTGAATGATTGACATGATTATTTGTTTGACATTTTTTATTGATAAAATTTATCTGAATGTGTAGATTTTTTATTATTATTTATAATTGCATTATAATTAATAAAATCATGACACGTGATATTGGAGCCTCAATATATTTGGGCCCTTTTGTGACATTTGGCATTTTTATTTTAATTTTTTTATAACAGTATTGTTGGGACTCAAGATATTTGGATCGTTTTGTGACATTTGTCATTTCTATTCTAATTTTCGTTATAAAAGGATTGTCGAGAAATTCAAAATGATTTCCAACATTATTCACGAATGCTTGAATATTGTAATTTAATTGATTTAGTGGGGTTGAACAACTTTTTTTGAAACCGTACATGTAGGGTTGAACATCTTTTTTGTGAAACTGCCCGTGCTGACCAAAAATTGAAAACTAAATAATTTCAATACTGTTTCGTTTTACCAAAAAAGACTAAATAAAACCAAAAAGAATATACTAATATGTCCATCATATGTACTAGTTTGAATGCGTGAAATGCACGTGTCTTATTAATATTTAATTATTTTTATAATATTTAAATATAATACTCCGTATTATAAATTTTATACTTAAATATAAATTTAATTTAACAAAACTTATATATAGAATTACTATTTTAATATATTTTAAGTATGAATAATAAATTTAAGTTAATAATGAATAATATATTAAAAATTAATCGTCATATAAATATAATTTAATTTGAAGTACACTTTGTTCGTCCTTATCATTTCTTTATGGTTTTCATTTTAGGATGTCCGTATCATTTCTTTACACTTTAAAACTTTTTAAAAATAATAAAATTTTATAATATAAAAATTAACTGCATCCCCTATATTTCTACACTATAACAGAAAAAGGCCCAGGGGATTCGTGCGGAATCGATTCTTAGAAATTAAGTTGTCGTAGGGGCGAGGAATTGCCCTAGTGAGTAATGCGAAACGAGCTACTCCCCAAAACTGCCTGCCCATAGGTCGCGACACGAAGTTCATTACCTTAGCCGGATCTCTTTGGTGCCACCTAAATGGTAGGTAGACGGCGTATGTATGACGTTTGGAGGGAATCATCATACGAAATCTATGATGGTGCTTTTCCCATGGCCCAGAAGGTATTATGCTCATAAAGCCCACTTTGAATACATTTTAAAGAAAATTGAGCAGATTTCCGGCTGTTTTCTAGATTGAAGTAGCCCTTGCTTCTTGTGAACGACTCCTCTCATCGTTCGAAGCCCAACTCCAACTACTTTTTCTTAAGGTAGGTACTTTTTTCGGCTTAAATAGGGGATGCTCGCTTCTATTTAGTGTCATGTTTTGCTCAAACAAAGAAGAGTCCGATTCAGTCTGAATTCAACCCTAAATGTGCCTATAAGGGCTTATTATTTGGGCACGCTTTATACATTAAATATTGATTAATCCCCCCGTTTTATTCACTTTTCTTATTTTTCACCACTAATTCATACTTTTTCTAAACTTTGGTACCCAACCGAAACACCCGATGAGTTATATACTTAAAATGAATGTAAAAAAATGGGTGGGGACTGAAGGAGTGTTTAATATCTACAAAATATTAATAAAATAAAATAAATATGTTTAATATGTTAACTAATACTCCATGTGTCCTAGTTTTAGTATCCACCTTCTTTTGTCCCCAAATAATGATCCAATTTGATAAATAAGGTATATAAAAGATAAAAGTTGTTGTACTAATTTTAAATTATGGAAAGTATCATTATATTTAATTTGATAGAATAAAATGTGGATTTAGATTGATGAACTAGATAAACCGGATAGATGGAGTACATGTTGTTGGCAAAATTTGTAACAGAGATTACATAATAACCTTAATAATATTGTTTAGTACATGTTATTTGTAAGATTCTCACCCTAAAACTTATTTATAATAACTTTAAAATTAAATCATAAAATTCTCATCAAATTAATTTTAAATATCAAACAATGGGTTGTAACGAAAAATGATAATCAGAATTAAGGATTAACCAAAATATAAATGTATCATGTTAGATTATTATAATTCATTATAATATAAATTATATATATATATATGTGGGGGCGGTGAGATGCACATTTTAAAAGCTGATTTGATTATCTTCCTAGTTATATAATATATTTGGATGATCTGTTATTAATTCAAGTATTTTAGTCAAAGCCCAGATATTTAACAATCCATTTAAACGATGTATCCAACATTTTTTGTACAAAGACCAATATTTTCTTAAAATAATTAGGAGAGAACAAAATTTCTTTTAAAAAATTCATCATTTAACTAAAGAGTACGTAAGAATGTTTTTGAAAATTTAAATAATTAAATGTTAAATTTGAAAAGTAAGAAAAATTGTTGGAATATTCTACATTTGGAATTTTTCATTACTGTTAATTTTACTACTTTGTTTGTAGTGAGTAAAGGGCAGTGTAGTATTTTCACATTGTTTTAGTCTGTGGCTCTATATAGCCGAGAACTCAATTCTGTTGTAACTAACTTCTTCATTTTCCAAACTTTCACATTCACAAGATCCCTCTCTCTCTCTTTTATCTCTCTAGTTTACATCTTTATCTCACAAGCAATTCAGAGATCAAATGCAATTTATCAATCATTAATCAGGTACAAAGAACAAGAGTTTTGAATCACAGATTGTAACATGGTATCAGAGCGAGTGTCTATGATCTGTTTGAAGTTTTGCCGCTGAGTTTATCGGTTCTTGATCTTTGGTCGACTCAATCGTAAGATTTTTCGATTGACTATTTGTCTATATTTGTTCTTGATTCCATTCGTGATTGATTCACTTCTTTACTGGTGGTTTTGCTTCAGATTATCTGCATATCTGATATTGTTAGATTAGTTTGCTTGTTATTAGATCATATAAAGTGTGATTTGTTGAATTTCTTTGAATGGATCTCAATCAAGATCCAAGTTCTGTGTATTTTGTTCATCCTAGTGATAACACTGGCCTGAAGTTAGTTTCAGTGCAATTTAATGGATCGAATTATACTAATTGGAAACGATCTATGATAATTGGTTTGACTGCTAAGAATAAGATGGCGTTTGTGGATGGTTCTTTGGAGAAACCTTTTATAACTGATGATAGTTATAGAGCTTGGTCTAGGTGCAATAGTATGGTAATTGGTTGGTTGATCACTGCGTTAGATCAACAAATTGCTGCTAGTATCTTGTACGTAGATACTGCTAGAGACATTTGGCTAGAACTTGAAGAGAGATTTGGACATGCCTCTTCTGCACAATTGTATGCTTTACAGCAAGAAATTTCTGATTCTAGTCAAGATAATCTACCGATTGCTGAATATTATACAAAGCTTAAGAAGACATGGGATGAAATTGACAATTTGAGTCCACTCCCTGTGTGTGAGTGTTCCAATTGTACATGTACTTTGTCTGCAAAGTTTCTGAAAATGCAGCAAGATCAAAGACTGATGTTCTTTCTTATGAAATTAAACAACAATTATTCTAATGTGAGATCAAATATTTTGATGATGGATACTCTGCCTTCTTTACCACAAGCATATAGGATGTTGTTGCAAGAGCAGAGACACAGAGAGATTAGTAGAATTGTTCCGAATATTGTTGAATCTACAGATTTTGCAGCATAAAAGAGAACTTATAATAACAGATTTGGAGGATTTAATTCTAACAACAAAACTGGTTATGTGCTTCCTCAGAAGGTTGATGGATCTCAATTTTTTGGTAATAGAAAAGGTCCAAGTAGTAAGTATTTTTGTGATCATTGTAAGATGGGTGGTCATACCATTGACAGATGTTATAAGATTCATGGTTATCCACCCAACTTTAGAGGTGGACAGTTGAAAAGATTTGTTAATTGTGCTACTATTGAAGATGATAATCTAGAAGTAAGCAATCAGGTTGGATCTGGAGAATCAGGAAATTTGGTTTCTTCAGGATCTGGAAATGCTTCTTACATCAGCATGGAGCAGTACAATCATTTACTGAGTTTAATCAACACTAAGACTAAGGATCATGAAGTTGGAAGCAGTTTTTTCGGGAAATGATTATTCCAATTACTTAAATGGAAATGCATTGCTTGCAGGCACTTTGTTTACTGGTATTCATTGTTTGCTTTCTGCCACTACACAAAATGAGTGGATTTTAGACAGTGGTGCTTCTGACCACATGTGTTATGAGATTTCTTCTTTTGACTCTTATACACAGATTGCTGATACTTTTATCACTGTACCTGATGGTTCTAGAGTTGTGGTCACTCATGTTGGAACAGTAAGACTTACTGATTCCATAATTCTCCAAAATGTATTGCTCGTACCTGGGTTTAAGTTCAATTTGATATCTGTGACTAAATTGTGTCAAGATAGTGATCTCTCGGTTTAATTTACTCCTGACATGTGTTTCCTACGAGATTCATCAAAGGGTTTGTCAACAATTTTTGGTAAATTGAGGAATGGTTTATACATTGCTGACACAAGTCTCTTTATCAAAGGACCACTACCTTTGTCTCTTTCATCTTCAGGTCATCATGCAGGAATGGCAAATTGTGGATCTGATTCTTCTTCTGGTACACATACTGAATCACCTTCTCTTAAATTGGCCAAATTGCTTTATTTGAGATTAGGACATATTGCTTTTTCAAAAATGTCTTTGATACAGCCTGATTTAGATGTGAAAGGTTTTTCTAGCAATTATATATGCTCTATTTGTCCTGCTGCCAAACAACATAAATTACCCTTTTACTCAAGTGTTACCAAGACAACCAGAATTTTTGAGCTGCTTCATGTTGATGTGTGGAGCCCATACAGTACTGTGACACATCAAGGTTTTAAGTTCTTTCTCACTATAGTTGATGATTTCAGTAGAGCAACTTGGGTATATTTGATGGCTAATAAATCTGATTCTGCTGACAGTTTGCAAAATTTTGCTTTGATTATAAAGAATCAATTTTCTGCTAATATAGCTCACATCAGAACTGATAATGCTAAGGAGCTATGTTATGGTTCTATTGTGAATTTTTATAATTCTCATGGTATATCTCATCAAACTAGCTGTGTAGAGTCTCCTCAACAAAATGGAATTGTTGAGCGGAAACACAAGCATCTTTTAGAAGTTACTAGATCTCTTCTCTTTCAGTCAAAGGTTCCTATCAAGTATTGGGGTGATTGTGTGCAATGTGCTTCCTATCTTATCAATAGAATGCCAATGCAATCTTTTCATAACATGTCTCCTTATGAGATCATCTATTCTAAGAAACCTGATTATTCTTTATTGAGGGTGTTTGGTTGTCTTTGTTTTGTCTCTACTATTCATCAGAATAGAACCAAACTACAACCTAGGGCTCAACCTGGGGTTTTTGTTGGTTATCCTTTATCTCAGAAAGGTTATAAAGTTTTGAATCTTTCCACAAATCAGATCATTGTTTCCAGAGATGTAATTTTTCATGAAAATAATTTTCCTTTTCACATGCCAGTTCATTCCTTTAATTCTAATATATCTTTCTTTCTGCCAGTTTATTCTCCAACTCCTGAAACTTTTGATGATTTTCCACTTCCTGACATTTTTCATCAATCTTCTTCTCATTTTTCTAATGCACCTTCAAATGAATCTGACCATTCTCATTCACCTGTTCTGAGAAGATCCACCAGAATACCTCAGAAATCAACACTGTATAATGATTTTATCTGCAATTCTGATCCAGTTTCTTATGTTGAAGCTTCTAAGCATGATCATTGGAATATTGCTATGCAACTTGAACTGGATGCTCTAGCCAAGAATAACACTTGGTCTGTTGTTCCTCTACCTAAAGGAAAAAGAGCGATCGGTTGTAAGTGGGTTTTTAAAACCAAACTTAAATCAGATGGAACGATTGAGAGGTACAAAGCCAGGTTGGTCGCCAAGGGTTACACACAGAAATATGGCATTGACTTTCAGGAAACCTTCTCTCCTGTAGTCAAAATGGCTACTGTTAGGTGCATTCTGGCCTTGGCCGCAAGTAACAATTGGAAGCTCTATCAGTTGGATATAAACAATGCATTTCTTCATGGAGATCTCCATGAAGAGGTGTATATGAGGTTTCCAGAAGGAGTACCTAATCCATCTAATTTGGTTTGCAAGTTGAATAAATCCTTGTATGGTTTAAGGCAAGCTAGTCGACAGTGGTTCTCCAAACTGCATCATGCTCTATTGTTACAAGGATATAGACAGTCTAAGAATGATTATTCTTTATTTCTCAAAGGATCTAATGCAGACCTTACCATTGTGGCTGTCTATGTAGACGACATCACATTAACTGGTAACAATTTAGCTGCTATTTCTTCTCTCAAACAGTATTTGGATGTCACTTTTAGCATAAAGGATCTTGGTCTTCTACATTTCTTCTTGGGTCTTGAGGTTAATTACATACCTGAGGGTATCACCTTAACTCAAGGAAAGTTTACAAAGGAGTTGTTGACTGATGCTGGACTGATGGATTCTTCTCCTGTTGCTACTCCCTTACCTCTCCATCTGAAACTCACCGGAGATTCTGGTCCTTTGTTTCATGATGCTGGTTTATACCGCTGTTGGGTTGGTAAATTGAACTTTCTTTGTCATACTCGTCCTGACTTATCTTTCACAGTTCAAACACTCAGTCAATTCATGAGTCAGCCCCGTGTACCTCATTATGAAGCATTACTTCACACTCTTCGTTTTGTGGCTGGTACAGCTGGGCAAGGTATTCTCCTCAAAGGTGCCTCTAAGCTTACTCTTCAAGCTTTTTCGGATTCCGATTGGGCTGCTTGTTTGGATACTCGTCGTTCTGTCACAGGGTATGTTATTCTCCTGGGTAAGTCTCCAATTAGTTGGAAAAGCAAGAAGCAATCTACTGTTTCTCGTTCTTCCTCAGAAGCAGAATATCGAGCCATGGCAGCTGCTGCTTCTGAGGTCACTTGGCTCGTTCGTTTGTTGACTGAATTTAGTGTTTCTGATCTCTGTCCTGTTACCTTGCACTGTGATAATCAGTCCGCCCTTCATATTGCCCGTAATCCCGTCTTTCATGAACGTACAAAACACATTGACATTGATTGTCATTTCACTCGTGACAAGGTACTCGAAGGTCTTCTTCAGCTCACTTATTTGTCCACTCAATCTCAACTAGCTGACATGCTCACTAAGGTCCTTCCTTCTGCACAACTATCTGATCTCAAGTCCAAGCTTGGGATGTTTACACCTCCTCCAGCTTAAAGGGGGCTGTTGGAATATTCTACATTTGGAATTTTTCATTACTGTTAATTTTACTACTTTGTTTGTAGTGAGTAAAGGGCAGTGTAGTATTTTCACATTGTTTTAGTCTGTGGCTCTATATAGCCAAGAACTCAATTCTGTTGTAACTAACTTCTTCATTTTCCAAACTTTCACATTCACAAGATCTCTCTCTCTCTCTTTTATCTCTCTAGTTTACATCTTTATCTCACAAGCAATTCAGAGATCAAATGCAATTTATCAATCATTAATCAAGTACAAAGAACAAGAGTTTTGAATCACAGATTGTAACAAAAATCAAAACATCCACCATTTAGGAGCAAATATCCAAAATAGTGATTGCAAGATGTTCCGTCCAAAATATTTACGGGAACACACGTCTTATATGAGTTTTTAAAAATTATTAAAAAGTACGCATGTTCACATGTGCATTCACTTTTATTTTTTGGTGAACATGCATATTCCGCTAAAAATTAAAAGTAAACATATTTTTTATTTCAAAAAAAAAGTAAACATATTTTTATAATTTTTAAAAACACGAATATGCATCCTTAAAATATGTTATTTTGATATTCTTTCCAATCATAATAGCGCACATGTAAAAGTAAGAAAAAGAAAATACATTTTAAATATATCAATTATAAAAAGTACTTAAATCTTTTGAAAATGTTAAAAATCTTATATAGATAAGTTTATAATTTATCGATAAATTCATAAATAATCATTTTCTCCCATTCCTGTCTCATTTTATGAAAGTAGCTAGGCGGTGAATGTCCTCTTTTATTAAGGCGGGAAACGAGAGAGGGAGAGATATAGAGAGAGAGCAATAACATAGGGGGAGAAAATCCAGAGGAAAATGGACGGAGATGCCTCGAAAAACGAGCTCCAGGAGCTTCTCGAAGCCATTAGATCATCCGAGGTAAGCTTTATACACCTTTTCATTTCATTTTTTAACTTTCATTTTCAGGTTTTATATTTCGATTTATATGTTTTCGATTAGGTTTTTCACTTAATGGACTTGAATAGATGATAGACATCTTTATTCAGCTGTGTCGATATATTTTAGCTACGATTGACTATGTTTCGGGCTCAATTTCAGTGTTTTTGTGATGTATTTTAGTACTCTTAACTGTTTGTTTTTGTGTTTATTTGTTGAATCTGTTTCCTGTTCGGGAGGCTCGCATGTCGGGCTATTAGCTCAGTGGTAGAGCGCGCCCCTGATAATTGCGTCGTGTTCATTACGAGAATGTGTAGGTGTAGTAAGTGAAATGTAACAACTAGATTTAAAATTAGATGTATATATTGTTCAGTTAGTTGTTTAATTGGTCACGAAATTATCAGATAAGTCAATAATTGTAGATTTTGATTTTTATCGTGAAAGGAGTAATGAACCAATTGAATCGGTTTCAGGTAGTTTACGAGTTTCAGTGTAGTATATGTGTATTGGGGGATGCTATATAAATATTAAATTGTTTGCAAAGGTGCACAAGTGAATTTTCGCTAGTGTAGTGGATTGGCATTTTGGTAATTTCAGTAGAACCTTTAAGAAAAGGTTAATAATTTATAATTTTTTCATGGTATATTCTTATTGCTTCATTTTTTGATGAATTGCCGTGGATCATGTTTAAACCTAAGTCCTATAATTCTTCTAATATAAGATCAGCAACATGCTTAACAGCCGGGAAGTCCCTGTAATTAAATTCTTGCTTGACCATCTCTAGCCTCGCCTACTTATATACTAATACTTGGATGGACAAGTGGTAAAGGAATTGCACGCATTAGGTATTCTTTCCTGCAGCACTGGTTAACTGACCATTTAAAATTTAGGAAGCGGTGGGTAGTGAATATTGTAGTCATGCTAAGGGTTTGTGCATACTGATATTTTTAAAATGATTTGGTCTATATGTACACATATCTGTTGACTACTAATAACATAATTGCTTCCTCCAGGTGCTCACGCTGTCCATTAATATCTCATTTAGAGCTTACTTAATGTTTCATCTGAAGTTTAAGATCATGCATTATGCAATATCTTATTAACTTCAAGTTTCTATCTTTCAGGTTGTTGAAAGTTGTGCTCAACTGATTACTAAACTTGCGAATTTAGACATAAATGAGGAAACTGAACTAAACTCTCTTGTGGAATCTCTTACAGTATCAAGTTACATCTTCAGTTTTAATTAATTTTATTCAATTTTTTCTTTGAAACAAGTACACATTCATATGCATATTTTGGTAGTATTTGCTATTGAAACTCATACATGGTGTACCAAGTCTAAAACAAGCAAGCTTAGGTGGATGTCAGCTTGTGAGAATTAATGGTGTGCGAGAAGCTAAAAGTGATTATTATACTCTGAAAAAATAATTTGCACTTTCAGGTACAGAGTACTTATAATCAATTGATCTCGATGTGTCTCGGAAAGATTTATTTTATAGCTTATTAGATTTTCAATTACATGTGAATAAATTCTGTTGTCTTAAAATTTTGATGTCAATGTACCGAAGAGGAATTGAAGGATCTGTACCTTATTTATAAGAAAATGATTCAGAGATGGAAACTAATAGATAAATGATAGGTATTTTATATATCAGTTAAGCACATAATGTCCAATACCCCCTAGTAATTTATTGACTGTGCATATCATACAAGTTTCAGATTATCGCTAAATCATCTCTTTGCTAGATAGCTATCTTCTGCTAGTTATTTTATACATGATTTTACCTGTTTTCTGATGTCTATATCCTTATGTACGATATTTGATTCTTACCAATGTTTCCTTAACATTAAAATGGATATTCTGGGAAGACTACGCCTGTCTTGACATTTCTCAGTGCATGTTGAACAAAAATATTTTGTATGTTGCCGCAAAATACCTAGATTCAGGAATTTCAAGATGTCCACATCAATATCTTGCCCTATGGACAAAGGTAGATTATGCTTTTTTTGAGAGTTTTTATTAAGCATGCATTCTTTATTAACTTTTATTCTATGTATAGGCATGTACATGGTGCAGGAAGCATTTAAAGATGACACTCATATCAACTGAGGAGTCTCAAGAGGAAGAACATTTTAGCATTTTCTTCCAGGTAAGAGTTGTTGAAACATGCTTGTCCTTTTTAGAGAAAGAACTCAACTCTTTGCTTGGTCCTTTCTCTCTGTTCAAGTGATTGATTAGTGTCTCATTTACTGAAATGTAATAAAATCAGTGCCTTTATGCACAATCGCAACATTGAATTCAGCTGTTTTTTGAGATCTTAAATTTGTAAGCCTCTAGGGATAGAGAGGCATAAACTTTCTGCCATTTCTAAAACACTATATATAAGAAGATTGGAGAAACAAAAACCTAAATTATAGAGAGAAGATGCAGCGGTAATTTGTCTCCTGCAATACATTTATGGAGATAAATGAGATACTGAACTTTCTATTTGGACATCCGGGTGTTTTAAATGTTGGTAACGTACGGACTTAAGTGACTATTACAATAAGAATATTAAAATGCGGGTTATATTGTTCTGAAAAAGAATTAAAGCAAGCAATTGAAAATTAAGATTTCAACTAAAGAACAAGAGGAAAAAGTAGTTTGAGAGGAAGTTTTAGATTTTGTTTCAATACATTAATTTGAAGAAGCAATGAGGAACTGTGATTCATTTATAGTAATTGCTAATTGTTGCCATATGAAATTTGCAATTTATTTTTACTGTTTTAGCCATGTCTAAAGTTGTAACAACTTACTTAACCTATTCCAAAATCATTCCCTATAGAAAATATGTTCACAAGGTTCTTCATCAAGCTAAGATACCATCCTTCATGTCTATTGGAGAACCTCTCGTTTTCTTATTAATATATATTCCTGTAATCAAATCTGTAAAATTTCTATTGTGTAATAAGCTTATTAATAAATAATTCGGGTTTAAAATTTCCTTTGTGTAATTGCGTACAGAGTATGTACTAGTGCAGAGCATCATCTTGCATCAGTCTCTAGTCCTAAAACATTAGTATACTTAAAGAAGGCATGTATACCATATTCAGAGACCTTAATTTGTTTCTGAGCTATTTAGCAACCCCTTTCAGCTGCTCTTGGATCTGCTAAAATACTCCGGTGATAGTTTCTCAGCTTTGGCAAGACGTCCTCTCTCTACTTCCAAGGCAGTGGTGATTATTATTGAGGAATTCAGCACTGAACAGTTAAGCTTGGCAAAAGAGTGCTTGTTAGAGATAAAGGTACCATATGTTTGCATTTAGTATTTAAGTATGAATGTGATAGTGTTTTCCTTAGAAGTAAGCTACCATCACTCTATGTAACGGGTACTTCAATTCAAATGCCAAATTTTATATACAATAAATATAAAATATAAAACCTCCATAAAAGAATAACCTCGTGAAATGAATAATTTTTTCTGGTCCCGGCTCGGGCAAATGTGCTTAATGAATAATCTCGCTAAATGCATTAACGATTATTTTTTAAGTCTTTATAGGCCAATGTAATATAAATGAATAATTACTATATTTCAAAAAATATGTTTGTATTTATATAATGTATGAATATTTGATCCAATAAATATTTTTTATAGGTCATGTTTTTCGAAAATACTTCTAAAGTTGATTGTTTTCTCCTCCCACAAAATTTATCTGATCGTTAATTATGTGCAATACATACATAGTAATCAAATACATGGTATTGCATTAATAACTAATCTAAAATAAATAAAAAATGAATGTAATTAAACATTACATAAAAATGTAACCATTGTAAATATTTAGGTATATCTAAACATAAAATGTATAAAAAATAATCTTGTCAAAACAAAATGTATAAACAATATAATTATAAGAAGAAAATCTATTTTTTTTTATCTAAATGAATTAATATTTAATTATTGATAAATAAATAATATATTCATTTATCAATATATAAATAATCTCTTTAATGAATATATATTTTTTGTCCCATATTTATCAAGATTTGATTTTTCATGAAATGTAGGTTTGGTTTCTGGTGATATACTCACCAGAATTTAGATGCTTAAACCAGTGACCGTATTACTAGAAAGTAAAGGGCTAGAAATTTATGCATGTAACTAGATGATGTTATTCTATGTAACTAGATGATGTTATTCTGTCTTGAGTCTTAGCTATTGACATGTTACTCCAACAATAAGTATATGTAGGCTGCTGCCTCTTTCACTTCAACTACACGTGTAAGAATGCTCAGTTATATTACATTTAATCAATTGAAAATATCATTTTATATATATAATATGAATATATATCAATAATTTGTATAATATATAATCATAATAATTAGAATAATTTTTTTTAAGATGAAAAT
Organism: Apium graveolens; assembly: GCF_009905375.1. Taxonomy (NCBI): domain Eukaryota; kingdom Viridiplantae; phylum Streptophyta; class Magnoliopsida; order Apiales; family Apiaceae; genus Apium; species Apium graveolens. The sequence continues at coordinate 215,576,213 of NC_133655.1, forward strand.
AAAATTTAATTTTCTTAAATATTTAATATATATGAAAATATGATATAAGTTGATTAATTATAATGAAAATTGATGCGGAGCATAAAACAATTAAATTAGTTGTTAATTGTTTTATATTATTTGTTAGATTTAAATATGGTTGTAATTATAGTTATATTATATAGTTAGGAACATTCTAGATCATAGTTGTAGAATAAAATAAAGATTTGTATCCTTTATATAATTATGCTAGTAATATATTATAAAGATTTAGTTTTATTAGGAAATTACTTTGGCTCTCAAGTAATCAATTTAACATATATACTCATGTAATTTATCATTGAGTGGAGACGTATATGAGTTGATTTGATTGGATAAATCAGAGGAGTTATTTGTGACTCCACTGGTTTTGCTAAGATAGGTAATTTGTGGCTTGTTTAACATTTTCTCAACCTTGTCCTACTCCTACGTCAACAATAATATTGAAGAAAGATAAAAATAAGTAAGAAATGGTGAAATTTTTTTTTATTAAAAGAGGAAAATAAGTAAAATGGTGTGAGATTGTAGTAAATTATGACGTCATCAACATAATGAGAATGTTACATCAAGCATTAGTTATGTTAGCAATTTGATGAGAGATGACACCTAAGCACTAATTAGTGTACTTGATTTTCGTTATAGGAATGATTATCATCCATATAGGAATGATTATCATCTATCAAGAAAAGATAAACTCTTTTGTAATGTTATGTTATATTAGTACATATGTGGTGGTTCTATATGCAGATATGTAGAATGTTAAATTGAGTTGATATATCATTATTTATTTCATTTGGTTATGTATTCAAAGTGATAGGAACCTTTGTTCATAGAGATATGTACTAAAAGCAGAGGACTCACCAAAACACAAGCTTTTCCGACAAAGAAATCACGTAAGAAGATAGACCCTCTGATCCCGTTGCACAAGCCTCTCACTTTAGCTGAGGGTAGATGAAGGACCTGATGTATGCAACATTCCCTCTCTTTTGTAAAGAGAATTGGAGCCAAATTTCGACACGCCTGTAGTGCTAACGTTAAGATTTATTGCTAGGTATGCGCTTAGAGATATAGGAATAATATATGTGAAGTGTATGGTTTTAATGTTGTATACTTACAGAGAGAAATAAGCATGTCAATGGATCGGAGATCTATCCATAGCTAAATAAATGAATATGGATCCTTCATGAAAAAAATCTGAACTGTTAATGATCCTATCTGACAAAGACACGATCCGATAACGAACGAATATGAAGTTAATATGATCCGATCCAAAAATATTATATATATATATGCATTAAAATATATTATATGTAATATAATAATATTTTCAAATTTAAATTTGGATTTGTCATTGTATATGTCATAAATTTTATTAATTTTTTTAAACTTCTTTATTTTAATTAAACAAAAAAATTGTTATTTTTAATTTTTTTAAAACTGGTCAGATCTCTGATCCGATACTCCGAGATCCTAACATAATAGATATGGATCGGCCTAAAAAATCTGACTCCAGATTCAATCCGAATCCCAAAAAAAATAAATGAATTCAAATCCGCCCATTGACAGGCCTAAAAAGAAATATTGTGGTAATATTTGTAATCCTTTTTTTACATATCAGTCTCTTCTTCGTAGTCTTGGAGAATAAGATTCGTAAACATAAGCTTCTTATCGGTGTAAGTGTTTATACTTATATATGCCATGCGTTTACTCATGCTAATCTGATAAGTGATCGGATTAATGTATTGCGTTTAGGCTAAAGCTATTTGTTCTAGAGGCCTAGTAAGTATTATGTTATACACATCACTTTGTAATAACCAAAATACTAATCACGATAACCAAAATACTAATCACTATCATCCTTGTCTTTGGGCGCAATTAGCGATATGTATCATATAACTTTCTCTTAGATTTTGATATGATGTTGCTAAAGTTTAGGACCCAATAATTGGCAAGTCTTACTTGTCACTTTCTAGCTTAAGACCTGTAAGTAATATGTCATACATATCACTTTCATCATAATATTGATCATATGCATATCAGTTTTGCTCTCATAGTGATCGGATATCATTTAGACCTCAGGTCCAATAAGAAATGTCATACATATCACTTTCTTCATGATGTACGACTGGCTTTGGAGTTGAAACAATGTTATTAGTTGATGCAGGACAAATTTATTAAACAGATGATGAGCAATGAATTATACGAATCCCAAGAATTAAATCAATGTTATTCCCAAGAAAGTGTATAATCAAAGCTTCATATTATGTGGGGATTACAATGCTTATATAGGGATTAAAAAGGCTTTATTACAAATAAACTGCTTATTTAATAAACTCTTAGCCCCACATATTAAACCTATAGATAAATACATCAGTTATCTCTACACTAACTAAATATAACTAATTAATAACATGTAAATTGATTCTTTATTTCTGTTCCTCATTATCATGTATCTCTACACTAACTAAATATAAACTAATTAATAACATATAACTTAATTCTATATTTCCTTTCCTCATCATTAGTACCAAGAAGGATGTTTCCGGGGGTTTGAACTTGTGACCTAGCGGAAAATAAGTCTTCTTCACTATCGCGGTTTTAATATATCCTTACCCTTATTTGGAATTGACTTGTACAAGCCTCAAGCAAAGACATTGTGACAAGTCTAAGCTTCCACTTACAGATGTCACCTTCCTGTTCCCTGTATAGCATCACAGGACCAGCGCTCATGCTGTACATCCCGGGTCTGGCACTGATCCATGCCTCACAGCTTGAACATTCTCTTCACAACACCTAACGAACATGACAGTGTAGCTCAAGGCGGTGACCTGTCTTTTCTGCTTCATGGCCGTGGCTTAGCATATTATGACTGTGTTAATGCTACCTCAGGCCAGTTAGCTAACAGTTGATGGCCAGACCACAGTTTTTTTCAACCACAGCTAAGATTTTTTTTTCCATACTCGATACACATGTAAACATGCGAATTGAGGAACTTAGTAGGGCCTACAAACAAGAACCTATTAGAGTAGATGTGTTCCTGCTCGAGGCTTACCGCAGAGACTAAATTAGAGAGGGTAATTGCATACTACACGTGCAAAAGTTTAATCCTTAAATCTATTCATGCATGTATTTATGTAAACTCAAACAAAAGCATATTTTTTTTGGGTTATATATGTGCAAGAATATGGGGATTGGGGAGTAAGGAAATTAACCTCACCTCGATGAAAAGCATATTTTAAGTGTATATAAAGGTACTGGTTAATCATTATTCACATTTTTTTGTAGTATTAATCTTATCTTAGATGAATCCCGGGTGTGTATCTATCACATTAATTATGAGCCAGCGATTTTCTTATACCTCTTCATAACTGGAGTTTTACAGTTAGAAGTTATTATATAATCATGTATGTTGCAATTGATGACAGTGCAAGTAACGGACAATGAAAGTTTTTTTCAGTTGAAAAGATTTTTTATAGAAGTCAACTTCAGTTGCAAGAAGAGGACCTTGTTGCTTGTCTTGTTATTACGAATTATTTTAATATTGTTCTCAATTGCCTTAGCCAAAAGATTAGTAAGTTGATTGTCTGGGACACCAACCACGCGTCTATGTAAATTTAGTGCATGCTTTTTATATTTGTGAAAGATTCTTGTTCTGGTTAAGTGAACAAATTTAAAATTATGATATAGCGAGCTATTATACTTGCTAATTATATGCTTTTGTTCTGTTGAACAGAAAATTGAACCAGTTATTGGTTCAGAAGTACTGAAGGTGGTGTACAGTGTCCTTGATGCTGCCACACGACTATGCAAAGTCTATTGCAACTCTGTAGATTGGGATCTATATGACGAAAAAACAGAGCAAACTAGAGATCAAACAGATCCTGAAGAGCTTAATATTGCAGATCATACCATCAATATTACAAAATGTACTGTAGAAAAACTGTGTGAAGTGGGAATCATTGCTGGCAATGATGGCGGGAATCTGGTCAATTTACTGAACTTGTCTTGGAAAGGTGTGGTTTCACTACTTCAGCTTGGCAGGGGGAAGTTAGCATTAAAGGTGAATACAGCAGATATTATAGTTTCTCTGATTACTTTGGCCAATGACTCTTTGAGATGCGCAGCGCAGTCATGGTCTTGTCCTCTAAAAGAAAAAGTCACTGTGACGGAAGCAAAAAGGATATTCCTACCAGTCAAGTTCTATTTGATCAATGCTGTCAGAATTATTTCACACTATTCATCCCAAGCATTTATAGTATACAAAGACATTATACTCTGTGTTATAATGATATCAGCCTTTAAAATTTCATTGAGTAGAGAAGAACTCCTAAAATCGGCAGGTGAAGCTATGACCGAGCTTTTGGAGCCAACATCCTTTCATTTACTCAATTCTTTGTTAAATTCAGCTCAACTGAGACAGGAGCACAAGATTCAAAGTTTAGAATGGTTGTTTAGTCCCATAACTAGTTTTGAAATTGAGCTTGAAGATCCTAATCCTATGAGCAACCATATTGACTGCAATTCAATGGATGCAATATTTTATGTCAGCTGTGATGGCATGCCTGGGGCTCGGATACTGTCACTAGGCCGGCTTTCCTTATTTCTTGACCTTCTAAAAGGTTCTCCTGACCTGGAAGATGATTTAAGACTGGGGCTTTCCATTAAGCTCAAATGGTTAATAGATACTATAATTGATGTAGACATTTACCCTTCAATCCTTGTTTTGCAAATTCCTGTTTTATATGGTTCTGGGCAATCCCTGGAATTTTCATATAGGCCTATGTTTTTATCCATAATACATGCAATTAAAACCTTCATGGTTGTGGTATCCTCCACCCCTGCTTGTAAGGAAATAGTAGCTTTCCTGCTTCAAAACATCGTCCATCCACACTTCCTTTGTAGGGAGATTGTAATGGAACTTCTGTGCTTTATGGTGCGGCATGCGGAAACTGACATGGTCAATGACATTATCGATAAGCTTTGCTCAATTTTAAAGGTTGCTACAACTTCAGAATCAATTCTTATCCCTTGTAGCGGTCTCCGAATGTTAGCAAGATCAATCTGTGTACTCCTTGCTCACTGTTCACAGTCCACGGTAGATCTAGTATACCATTCAGTTATTGATAGTAGCAGGTCCAAGTCGTCGAGTATGTATGCAGCCTTGCTCATGGAAGAATTCCCCCTAAATTTGCTTACTGATAAGGTGAAGAGTGTTGCTACAGAAAAAATTATTACTGAATATTTTGGATTTGTGGATAGATTTGCTAATGATTCGTTGAGAGTTGGCATATCTGGTGTATTGTATACACCTGTCTCTGCTCTCTCTGCTGCTTTACAGTCGCTGTAAGTAATTTTCCTTCTACGACGTTTTGTCTTTGCTTAGAATAATATTGTGTTAAATGTAGTACACATCTGCTGTAGTGGAGTTGTATAAATTCAATTTGGCACTTTAAGAATTTATAATCAATTCCTCTGCAGCGTTTATTGGCCATTTTTTATAAGGAACAGTTGCATATATTTCTTAATAATTCTCTGATTCAATTTATATGATATTTTTAGCAAGATCAAAATTTCTGATACTGACATGAAGACCTTAAAGTTACTAGTTGCTGTAATTAACAAGTACAGAGACTCTGAAGGCAAAGTGAAGGACAATTATCGAGAGCTTTTAAGTGAAACTCTTGGGATTATCTCCATCATGAAGCATCTGTACGAGTCCGATGAGATGGAAGGAATCATTATAGAACTTAAAAACCTTTTTATCTCTGGGGAAACTGTATCAGATGATAAGTTGTCTCGGTGCAAACCAAATCTGGCTGTTTTCATGGCTGGTTTTAGTCACATTGAATTGGCAGAAGATGACAATTCCTCAAAGAGTGTAGCTGTATGGGAATTGTATAATATGCTACTGAGGGAACGTCACTGGGCATTAGTGCACCTGACACTCAAAGCATTTGGATATTTTGCAAGCCGAACTAATTGCAACCAGCTATGGAGGTTTGTGCCCCCAGATGCAGCCCTTTCATTTGATATAGATTCAGGCAAGGAGGCAAGTGAAGATAGATTTATGTCGGAATTGAAACGATATTTTGAGAAGGAGACTGCACATTTAGCATTCACACCCGCATCTGATCAGCTTGGGCTGCTTGTTAGAGAATCAAAACATCTACTCGAAAATGTTAAGAAGACACTACATACAGAACCAGATGCTATTTTATGTGACGAGATGGAGGTTGAAGGACAACATGCAAACAAAAGAAGAAAACTTCCTGAAGGCATTGGTAAAGGAGTGCAGTTGCTTAAAAGCGGATTGGAGATTATCGGTGATGGTATTTCAATGTGGCAGCAAAGTGATAACGAAAATTCAGACCTACAGAATAAGCTAGCAACTCATTTTGCCAGTCTTGAAGATGTAATTGGTCATCTGGTGGCCCTTTCTCGCTGCGATTAAGTTGCCAATTTGATCTATAGCTGTTGATGCACAGTTGTTATATTCTTCATACTTCAGAGTACATGGTACACCCTCACCCTCGGGGGTCTGTAGACTGTGCACAACGCTCTTATCTTTCTTGACAGGAATACAATTACAGGACCTTTTACCAAGTAAAATATGGATGATGTACGAAGTAGTAGTCTAATAGTAAATTGCAGTCATATCATGCCAGACTATATGTTGAAGCGAAATTTGTGAAGTGCTAATTACTCAATAGATTCGTTACTTGGGTCTTGGAGTGTTGATAACAGTAGTTGAACTTATCTTCTAGTATTGTGAATTCTGGTAGTTTGTCTTCAGAGAAGTTTAATTCCCTCGTCGAAGATATCCATGAGGTTTCAGGTTCTATTTACATGTAGTTTTTTTTTTTTGAAATTTAAAGAACTTGCATTAATCAATTAGAATCAGCAATAACAGCATCAGATATGAAAACAGGTGCAGTTCCCACCCATTCCTGAGAGCCTGACCTAGAATGTGTCGCTCTTGCTAGCAAGTGAGCAACGTCATTCGCAGACCTACTTACAAACTTTACCAGCACACTTTCAAAATGCTTAAATAAGCTATACAATCGTCAACAATTGTATGGAAATACGATTTCCCATGTTCACCCATGCACGCAGTAGCTAACAACTTTGCGTCCGTTTCAAAAATACACCTCTGAAAGCCCAACTCTTTACACCATGATAATGCTTCCTTTAGACTGATGGCTTCAGTCTCTCTCGGGTGCAACAGCATCTCCAGTCTCCTGTTTCGAGCTCGCAAAAAAGACCCTTGATCATCCCTGATTACACTGCCTACTCCACTGAAATTCAGATGAGAAAATGTGGCTGCATCAATATTTACCTTCACCCATCCTGGTGGTGGGTGGGGGGGGGGGGGGGGCACTCCGATCTCGATCTGTCACCCTTCGGTCTGCAATATTTTTCCGACTTTCCCCTAGAGCTTTTCTCCAGTCCTGCAAGAGATTCATAACATTCGCCTTCACCCCAAAAAGAGAGACATTGTTCTTATCCCATACCCATTTATTTACCCTGTTCCAAATACTCCAACAAAATAACCCGATTAAATAGTAGCCCTTTATCCTAATTTAATTGTCTCTTACAAAAAATATGTTTCTATACTTGTTCTTTTCAAAATTTATTGTTAAAATATTTTTACTATGGTAAAAATTCAATATAATACCTAATATATAGAACATGGTAGCCTACGTAAATATTATATTATATACGATAAAGTTCTATAGAAAATATGTGCAATATACCCTAACATTACTTGTATAAAAATTTCATGATTTAATAGCCTAATCCTACCTGTAACAACACTCATCTTTTACATCAGGGCTTGCAAATATGTCAGAAACGTGCAACGCCTTCCCTAGCTAATATTTTGTAAATTCAAAAACGTAATTGTGTGTAGAAGCCCCCAGAACAACCCTGCTGTATTTCATTCAAGTTGATTGTTTTCCAACCTTCACAGTTACAAAGTCAAAAATAAACAATCACCCCTTTCATCTGTCCTAGTTATTTGTTTTCATCTCATTGATTAACATATTTGAATTATATTCTATATCTACTTAGTGCAAGGCAATGGTACATTTAGATGATTTGGTTGTCATGGTTTATGATTTATAAGGTCATTTCATAGCTAAAACAATTAACATCCTCACACATCCTCAAATTGAAATACTGAAGCTCAAAAAACAACAAAAAAATCAATTATTTCTTTAGAAAAAGTAATTTGCTTAATAAACTCGTGAAACACATAAACATTTAATTTATTCAATAAAATTCATTCTAATTATGTAATTATTTTAAACAAAAACCTAAAAAAATATAAAAAAAACTATAGAAACAAACAAACATTTATAAAGAATAAACACATAAATAAAAAATATAAAAAAATACAAAAAAGTTACATAAATTAATTAATAAATCAGAAAGTATAGAAATTCAAAGTACAATAAAATAAAATAATACTTTGAAAAAATGAAATAATTAACAAATAAATAAAAGAGGGAGATACAACTAAGACAAAATAATTTAAAAATAAAAGTAAAAAAATATCATTTTTAAAACCACCACATCATTTCGAAACCACAACATCATATCATAACTAAAACAAGTATCTTCCTCACGTTTCAGAAAAATAATTCATTTTTTTTAAAATAGCTTGTCTAATAAACTCATTAAATAAAGATATAGTTTATTCAATAAAACTCATTCTAATCATTTATAATATGAACAAATATCAAAAAGGTATAGAAACAAACAAATATAAAGAAACCCTAAACAAATATTAAAACAAATAAACATATATAAAGAAAAAATACATAAATAAAAAATATTAAAAAACGCACAAATAATTTACATCAATTAATTAATACATCATAAAGTACATAAGTTCAAAGTACACCAAAATAATTAATATTTTAGGAAAAATGAAATATATAAAAGATAAGTAAAAGTAGGAGATACAACCATCAACCAAATGATTTAAAAAAATAAAAAATATCATTTTGAAATCAGAACATTATTTCATAACTAAAACAGCCTCACTGACACATAGGCTTAAGTTGAAGTACCGAATTTTAAAGTACTACAAAAAAAACTAGTTCAAAAATAGCCTGTTTAATAGACTCATGAAATTAAAATATAGTTTGTTCAATAAAACTGATTCTAATCATTCATAATATGTAATTATTTTAAATAAAAATCCTAAATAAATATGAAAAAGCTATAGAAATAAACAAATATAAAGAATAAATATAAAAATATAAAATATAAAATGTATAAATAAGTTATATCAATTAATTAATACATCACAAAGTACAGAGTTCAAAGTACAACAAAAAACTAATTAATTTTTCTTAAAAAAAATAGTTTGCCTAATAAACTCAAGAAATAAAGATGTAGTTTGTTTAATAAGACTCATTCTAGTTATTTATGATATGCAATTACTTTAAATAAAAATCCAAAACAAATATAAAAAAATTATAGAAACAAAAGAACAAATAAAAAGAACAAATACATAAATAAAAATGCATTAAAAATGTACAAATAAGTTACATCAATTAATTAATACATCGGATATTAAAACAAACAAGCATTCCAGTTAAAAAAACTTGAATGGACATTAAGTATTTAATGCAAGAAATTTAATTAGAATAATATTTTAGGAAAAATGAAATCATTAAAAGATAAATAAATGTATGAGATACAACTATCGACAAAATGATTTAAAAATATAAATAAAAAATATCATTTTTAAATCACAACATAATCTAAAATATTATACGTAAATTATGAGATATATTATTAATTTTATTTTTATAAAATTAACTGAAGTTAAATTTAATTAGAATAACATTTTAGGATAAATAAAACTATTCAAAGATAAATAAAATTAGATTTAAAATATTTATATTAACAATTTATAAATAGCACGTGCATCGCAACCCGTATAAAGTTCGTATTTTAAATTTAAATAACATACTTATCATATAATTTAGAAATTGTATTAAAATATTAAATATGAAATCAAAAATTAATATGTTTCTAAAACAACGTAAAACATGGTTGTTAGGGTGTCATGTAAATTTTTAGAATGGGAAAAACACGAAACATGAAAATTGCGCTTTTTGAGTAATTCATATGTTTGAAACATAACGTGAATGAATTCATGCTTTATTTTTTATTTTATTCTTGAGGGGTGTTTGACGGAGGAATCTGATAACAACAAAATTTGAGATTTCACGCTGAAAACAAGATCTACGATGATGGTTGTTTACCGGAAATTAAGCGGTGTGTGGTGTTTGTACATTAATTGGTGGCCGAGATTGATTACGGTTAGTGGTGACCCCTTTTTTAGCTCTCAACTTCCAACCCTTTTCAATGTTCTTACATACTCTTTATATAGGTATCAAACCTGACGTAGTTCTTGGAGAATAAGAAATTTAATGGGTTTAAACTTCTTATTTCAAGACCCGGTAGAAGTCCTTCCAGATTCCATCTTCCGCTAACTTTTGGAATATCCAACTATGAGGCCCAACCGCGAAGGCCCAAGGCCCGTTCGTAATCGTAAGACTTCACGGATAGTGCATCTTCCTACGCAAGGATAACACTCCGCTACATCTATCTCCCTTGATTTACGAACGTGTGTATAACCACGCTTCACCCCAAATGTCGGACACGTTCTTGTCCGCCGAATGAGGATAACCCACCAGATATCAGGACATGTGATCCCAAACTTTTGGGTGGAAAGTGCAGGATAACTATAAAGTTCTCTAACGAGGACACTCGTTGAATACAAGAACAGAACTCCCAAAACACACACCAATGTTAACCTCGCATCCCCAACGAGGATACCCGTTGAATATAGGAGGATACCTTTAATCATCAGGCATACCCCTCGAGGTCTTCAAGCTTTTCACGAACATATCCCTCCTTGACCGACTCAAGGAGGGAATTCTTCAAAGAGTACCTACAACAAAATACATTAGTAAAAATAACTTTCATCCTTTCTACGACTTTGTGGAACACCTTCAAGCTTGCCTTGTCCAGAACATCTACATGTTTGTCTTGTCCTGAGCTTCCCCATTCTGCCTCATCCGAAGCTAGGACAAATATTTTACCTTGTCCTAAGCGAGGACAAGCCATTTTCCTTGTCATGAGCGAGGACAAGCCCCTTTGCCTTGTCCTGAGCGAGGACAAGCTCGTTTGCCTTGTCCGGAGCGAGGACACGCCCGTTGCGTTGTTCCGGGTGAGTAAAAGCCCTTTGCCTTGTCCTGAGCGAGGACAAGGCCGTTGCATCATCTTGAGCGAGGACAAGCCCTTTGCCTTGTCTTGAGTGAGAAGAAGTCCGAAGCGAGCACAAGCCCTTTGTCTTGACCTGAGCGAGGACAAGCCCAAAGTGAGTACAAGCCTTTTGCCTTATCCTGAGCGGGGATAGGCCCTTTACCTTGTCCTAAGCGAGAACAAGCCTTTTCCTTGTCCTGAGCGAGGGAAAGCCCTTTGTCTTGTCCTGAGCGAGGACAACCCCGAAGCGAGGACAAGCCCTTTGCCTTGTACTGAGCAAGGACAAGCCTGTTCATCTGAACAAGCCATGTAATGCACTCCACTTGACTAGGGTGCGCCCAACCCCTAGGACGCGTCCACTTCTCTTGTGTTGTAGTTTAAACCCAAACATAGTCCATATCTTACATTTCATTCAATGAGGGTGCGTTCTAATCTTAGGGCACGTCATCCCCTCATGCATTCCGGCCTAAAATCTAAGCCTTCATTTTCTTGCCCCAATTTGATTTCAATTGACCCATTCTTGACCCAAAATGATCTATTACCAAATTTTGCCTATAACAAGGGGAAATAATGCGTTATATTATTTCTTTTGAAAGATAACATGAGGGGACATCGTCTCATATGTTTTTATTTGGATTAAGATGAAATAAGAAATCGGAAGAATAAAATCGCAGGATTAGGGAATGATTCTTGCACATGCATGCGAATGAAATAACTCCATTTTGGATAGGTTATTGTTTTCTACCTAAATCTACTCCATTTTGGATAGGTTATTGGTCTCAGTTTAAAGATGACTTTTTTTATAAATTTAGTGATGTCAATATCATTTTCGAATTTAATCTTCTATTGAATAGATTTTTGTTATTCCCAAACAATCTAAGAAAGAATTACAGAAGGGGGGTTGAATGTAATTCTGGTTCTTTTTCGATTTCAAGTTATATTCTATCTCAAATATATAACAGTGTTTGATTAAGCAAAAGTGCGGAATGAAAATATTGAGGTAATCAAACACAAAGTAATTAAACACAAGTATTAAAAACTTTCTAGTGGATTGAACTTTTCCACCAGAAATATATATAAGATCGAGAACTCTGTGATGCAAGGTTTGCACATAGCTGCTTACAAGTAGAATTACAAGGAACAGGGAAATTCTTCACAGATACAACTTTTTTTTTATTTCTCTTGTTGATTGATTAATTTACTATTAGCTACTCTTGGTTTATATATTACCAAGATACAAGTGAATAAGACAAACTAATAAAACAAAATGGGTCTTTGTCTAATCACATGCTTCTTCATTTCTCCATCCAGTATCTTTGGTTTTCTTCAAGTAAGCATGGAAATGGAAATGGAAATGCTTCTTTGTTCTCTAAAACCTGTAAATAGGCTGCCACATTCCATTTGCATCTAATCAATCCATGTGACTGTAAAGTTACTATCAACTGTAATTTGAATTAGAACATCCGTTGAAACTTCATTGGATCATCCATCGAGACTGTGTTAAATCATCCGTTGAAACTTCATTTGATCATCCATTGAATGTGACTTGGATCATCCGTTGAAACCTTGTCGAATCATCCGTTGAAAGTCATTCATAACAGTTAACTCCATTTCACTTATGCAAATTTATAAGACATCTAATATATACAATTGGCCAACCTATTTTGTATATCAATCTAGTAGTTAACATGACTTTGAATATCCACAACTTCTAGATCTCTAAGGTATTGTAGTATGCAGGAATGTGTTACAAAACTTATAAAGACATACGCTACTCTCTCAACGGATGTTGAAGTAAATCATCCGTTGAGAGCTAAAAAAATACTAAATTAAATCTGCTACGCCATAAGTGGGCTATTGTAATGCCTAAATGGTGTTACAATAGACCCCAAAAGCATTACCATAGGTCTATTGTAACACCAGGGGGCGTTACGTATACGAGCATTACAATAGACACCCTAATGTAACACTTCACTGATCTATTGTAACAGAGAGGAAAACGTTACAATAGGCACCTACTGTAACACTAACAGGCCCAAATGTAACACAGAATGAGTGATACAATAGCTTGATCAAGATTGCATAAGTGGGGCCCACATGGGCCCCACCTGTACCCTAATGTAACACTATATTATATCTATTGTAACACGAATTTGTTGTAATTAACCATCATTAGATTTTATAATTCCACACTATATTTAAATATACTTTATACTAGAATAGAAAAATGAAACAATTAATATTAAAATTTTTATATACATGCTCTGTGTATGCAACAATCCCAATACCAAAATGAAATCTCCAACACGTATCCAAAATACTACAAAAACCAACTAAAATTACAATAATTTGATCGATCAGTAAAATTACAACTGCAATTCAAAACAGTTGAATCAGCAGATCAGTAAAATTCATTATTAAAGCTTGGTGACTGCGGCGTAAACCTAAGAAAATGACTATGCTAAAAATACGTGATAGTGTGCCATTCTTGATATTGTTCATGAATCTGCACAAGGGAATACGAATGAGAAAAAGGCATATAAATAGCAAAGGAAAGAATGAAAATTGATGGTTTTTAAACTTATACATGCAAGCCGAATAAGCAGAAGGTTGACATGTCAATTCAAGAATGTAAAGTATAGATATGTGGGATTCAAATATAGTTATGAAACTTGACAACTGCATAAATTCCAGTGATTCCGCATGTCAGTGCAATGTATGTGAGATCATGAAGATAAAGGGTATAAAATACCTGATATTTTCTTCTTGGTCAGGAAGGGAATTTAATGATGGGATGCGATATTTTTTACAACAAAATCGAAGGCAATACAATTTGAAGGGGATACTAATGAGCCATTTATATGCCTCACCTTGTTTGCTTAATCATATCAATTTACTGTTGCTGAAATAGAAGCAAAACAATCAATTACACATATGTATAAAAGCAGCAAAAGTCAAGTAACAGTCTAAATCTGGTTAGTTTCAAACAAAGGTGAATAATCAAATCTATTTAACAATGGAAGCTTTAAGAGATCTAATACTCTGACAGAAGAAAACACAGTTTCCACAATAATTACCTAATTGGAATATCAGGTGTTGTTTATGAGATATGAGGAAATCACAGATGAGCCTCTTGTTCAGTTGAGGGTTGTCTTGCTAAATTTCTGGGAAAGCCTCTAGTTGTATTTCTGTTACATGTTCTTTCTTCAAAACATAACAAATATTGGCCATAAAAAAGGGGTTTCTAATTATTATATATAATAATAATAGTATACCTTCATATGACATCTGCGGTTGTGCTTTATATCTGGTAATCTAGCCATTTTTAACAGGTGAACTTAGACCTTGTGGGGTTCATGTTTTAAGAAATACTAATTAGCACAGTCATAGCAGGAGGAGGAGGAGTTGATTAACAAAGTTGTCTTGGTGAACCTATTCAGAACTTCACCATTCATAATTTGACAATGCTTTTGGAAGAGCTTAGTATTCTCAACTTCACCATTCATCTGTTCTGTTGCTGGCTAATTAATTACCATAGACCGGAGCTTTGCATTAATAATCAAAGTTTTTTTTTGACAGGACAATAATAATAAAAGTTGTTAATTAGCATTGTATATAGGTTTGCACTAAGAGCACATTAATTAATCATCAATTAATATTTTGTATATAAGTTGGCATTGAGGATGCAATAGTTAATTATCAATTTGTAGTGTATATAGGCTTGGTTTGTATTAATAACCATTGTTAATTAGCATTGTATATAGGTTTGTATTGTAAATTAATTCCATGACTACTTTATTTTAAAATTTCTTGATTGTAAGATTAAATAGCCTTTATTAAGATAAATTAAAAGGATTTATAATAGAAACAAATTATCATATACATTTTCTGAGGAGAAAAGGTAGGTAACTTACAACAACAATGCCATCTCTACCAGATAAATCAAGGATTTCAGCACATGAAGCAACTCCAGGGCACTCCGAGGCCAAAGCTCTTGTCTGTTTCTTTCTCAGTCAGAGTCCTCCTTGTTGAGTCCAGCAACAATGAAGCATCACATCTCTGAAATTACCCACAAAACATAAATCAGTAAAAAAGCTCTTGTCATGTTTGCAGGCTGTCTTCCCGACTCATTACATTCCTATAGTTGTCCCTAAGAGAAATATGATTATCTAATCTAATTTCCATATTGTCATGTTGTGAAACTATACTGCACAGTTGACACACAAGTTCTACTTTTCCCAAAAAAATATGATTAAAAGTGGAGTGAATATCCTATTTATCTTCAAATTTTATTGTTTTAAATTCAATGTTCTTTGTCAAACACCATACCATGTGCCATCAATCATACCATGAACCCGATTAGTGATTCGAAGTGTCACTGTGATGTGAGGCACACCTATGTCACATTAGATGACTCATCCGTATATAGAAATTAAATTCTACTAATATATGCAATGTCAAGCCACAATCAAGCTCATTCAAGTTCTGCATATGACCAGGGTCATTACAACACTAAGAAATGAATATATAAAAACACATGATGAGAATCCAGCAACAGACATATAATAACCAGGTCGGATGGGGAAAATCACTCAAACCATACAAAATACATGTAGTAAACAACAAGAATGCAGCTGAAGAAACACAAATCAAATAACAAACAAAAACACAATACAATGAATCATGATATAAAAATACCCTGATTCGCGCATTATCGACAAGAGTAATTAGAGGAATAATCTTCAAATACTGATCAATCTCATTTTGAGCTCTTCTAAACTGATAAACAATATTCCAACCCATAGCAAGCAAGTAAAGGAAACTCCTATCTTGACAACTCTAACTAAAACATATGATCTCCTCAAAGCACCCTCAAGCAATTCCAAGGGTTCTCGAGTTTCGGGGTATTTTTTAAGCTGAGAAATCTTAAGCTGATAAATCTTAAGTTGAGAATTCTTAAGCTGATAAATTTTTATTTCCTATATTCCAAGAAAACAGTTTCCCCTATTCAAACTTCCAAAAAGCATTTACCTTTTTAAAATATTGCAGGAGATAAATTTGATTGGACTAAGGATATAGAATTTGGTCGTCAAACGCTTGCAGGAGTAAACCCCTGTACAATACAGTTAGTTAAGGTACGCAAATTCTGCTGAAACATCAAATATTTTCTATATTAGAACAAGTAGAATCAGTTTATTAATATTATAACAGTATGTACTAATACCCTCAAGTATTCTCTTAATGATAATCTGAGAGAGGGCATATAGGAATGAGATTATTTGTAGTTCAAATTGATAATGAGCTTTCTAAATCATAATTGTATATGTGCACATATGTATAGTCACTTCTAATACTTACAAAATGTGCAAGAATGGCCTTTAAAAAGTAATCTTCCTCGCGAGTACAGTGCACAACCAGAATCTGCAATCACCAAAGATTATCATCACTTGGAAGCATTAGAAAAATACATAAAAATACATTTAGTCAGATATATGGCATAATAAAACCTAAAAATTATCAATCTCCCTAGATAAAACCTGGACTTTCCCCAACCATCTGGTGAAGCAAGGAAGAAGGTGCTCTACTTTCCAAGTCATATACCCAGTTAAACCTTGAGTCCTGACTTGAGTCTTCCACACACATTCGATTAAAAATCCCAAATATGCTTCGTCCACAAACTCTTCTGGTAACCAGAAACCACCCGAGTATTGTCAAAAGCGCCGATTAATTTTTTCAAAGAAGTGAAAATGAACTGAAAAATACTTACAATTTAGGACTCGATATGTGTTGAGGACTCGATTAATTCGTGTATAGAGCTCGATTGTTGTTTTAGAATATCGATTACACCTTGTAGAGCTAAAATTAGGGAATCCTGTATACGCGTTTTGCACAACTTATAGAGAAAATTAGGGTTTCTCGATTCGTGTGTAATTGAGAGATATAGAAGATGAGAGAAGTGCGGCTGGGTGGGAGGGTGTGTCAGGAGTGAGGATTAGGGGGAGAGGAGAGGGAAAATAGAGAGATGCGAGTGGGGTGAGATGAGAAACAGGGTCGGGTCCTAGTGAGAAGAAGGGGGTGAGTGGAAGAGGAAAAGAGACAGAGAGGAGGAATATACCGCCCATTTTTCACTAAAGTACGGGTCATTTTCAATTACGAGGGAAATATACCGCCCAATTTTCACTAAAACGTGTATAATTTTTATTTATTTTTATTTTTTTATTAAATAAAAAACTAAAAAAGTGACTTATATTTATGAACAATAAATTTTATAATAATATATATTACATTCTTGATATATTAATAATCCAAAATATAATTTTAATATTAATTTATAATAAAAATTTTAGTTAAATATTTTTAAAAGTTAAAAAAGTAACTATTGTAACACTAGGTGCTGGTGTTACATGTGGTGCAACACCAGCATTTTTCTGTAACAATATTTTATAGCTATTGTAACACTAATTTTGAGGTGTTATAATAGGAAAAAAAATTCTTAGCTAATGTAACGCTGTTTGTAACACTTGCATTACAGTAGCCCACTTATGGCGTAGCATCAAGCCTATGACATATTCCTAACAATCTCCCCCAATTTATGTCTATTGGAATTGTAGACATAAATCAAGAGAAACTTGATGATAACCAAACATTTTATAAATAGAGACTAATTAATAGTAGATAGAATTGACAAGTGCTGCAATTTATTGAAAATTATACAGAGAAAGGTTCATAGAATATTTTAAAAGCCATTTTCAAGGTGCTCCTTTAGACTGAGCAAATTTATCTTATTTCCTTGAATTTCTAGTCTTCTTTCCCAGTTTCTCATTGTTCTCTTCAATCTGGTGTTGAAGTTGCCTGTAGAATTCAGATTCATTTTCATTAGTCTGATCCAGCATTTCTTGCATCTCCATGAGAGTTTTATTGCTTGAAATCTTTAGCTGATCTTTTAATCTGAAGAATCTTGTGGTGTTCTTCTCATCCTTGAACTCCATCATCCAGTATGGCCTCAAGCACTTTATCACCATTGTATGAGATAGTTAAGACTCTTGAGAGTGCATTTGGGTCTCTCCATCTATTTCTTATCTTTTCAATTTTGTTCAGTATCTCCCTTTTGGAAACAATGTTGTACCCAAAGTTCTTCTTTATTGAGGAGAATATCTTCGCTAAGACAGAATAGCCTTCATTGAGAATTCTTTGAAGAAGCCAAGTTAGTTTTTTTTCACCCTTGTATCTGAACACCAATCTCTCTGGAAGCTTCTTGTGAGCATTAATAGCTCTTACTTCATCTAGCTCATCCAGATAGAGATTGAGGTCTGAAAACTCCTTGATGTCACAGATGTAGAGGTGATCTCCCTTGTTGACAGTTAGTTTGGGTTTGGCTAAGGCTTTGGATTGAAGTCTAACAGGTTTGGCTTGTTTGATTGCTCTTTTCTTTGTTTTCCTTGGTTTGGTTGGGATTGGGATGTTTAGATCAGAGATTGGTAGGCTTTCCCAATCTATGGATTCATCCTTGGGAATTATGGGTTCACCATGGAAATTTATATCAGAATAAACCTTGAATTCATCCTACTCCATTATGGGCAAAGTTGGTTGACTTGTAGTGGTAGATTGCGTTGACATGTACTCTTCCTTTTCTTCATCAAAATTTAACTTCCTCTTTGCTCTAAATTTTTGTCTTGGTACTTTTATCTGCTTTGGTTCATCTTGCTTTTCTTTATTTATAGACTCAGCTATCACAACAGGCATTTCAGTTTCTGTGGTTGCAGGCTTCTTAGCTTGGTTCTTGGCATCTAAGGCAACTTTCCTTTTCTGTTGTTTGAGCCTCACCTTTTCTTCTTTCTTAGCTTCTGCAAATTGTGGATGTCCGACCATCACACAGATCAACTTGCCATGCCTGTAAACTTTAGCAATTCTCTTCTTCAAGACTGAGTCTCTTGGATCTTTGTGATAAACAATAGATCTACCAAGCAGCTTATCTTCATCAGGCTTGGGAGTTGCATAGACTAGGTCCAATGGATTTTTGCTTAAATCCTTTGAGTAGTTTTTCTTTGGCTATAAAATCACATTGGCCTGTAGAGGTCTTCTTGCTGAGGGTTGACCTTTTTCCAAATTCTGCAAGCTCATTTCATTGATTGAGATTGGTCTCAATTGAGTGAAGTGTTTCACTGCTTTATCTGGTTTTGCAATTTGACCAAAATTCTTCTCAATCTTCTCATCAATATTTTTCCATTTCTCTTTCATCTCTAGTTCAGCCGCTGCAATCTGTATCAGATCAATGTTGTCTAGCATTGGTGGCTTTGTGAAGGTAGTTTCTGGAATAATCACCTTACTGAGTTGAATGTGCACTTTCTCCCCCTCACTAGCTGTCTTCCCCTTACTAACTGGAATGATTGCATTATTCTCCCCCTTTTGTTAGCATCAAGTTGAGCAAGGTTTGAGGTTTGTGCATCCACCAATTATTGTAGCAGATTTGTCTGAGCTTCCTGATTTGCAAGTATCTTTGCCATTGATTTCTCCACATTTGTAAGTCTTGAGTACATGGCCTCAACTTTTATGTTCAAATCAGCTTCCCTTCTTAGCTTCTGGACTATTTCTTGAAGGGTTTCGAGCACATAAATGCAACGGAAATAATATTTAAAAATGTAAAAAAACAGAGTTTTCGAAACCCACCGCAGGATCCATGCGAAAAATAGATATTTAATTCATAGATCAGATTGTTTACCTTAAGAAGCTTTACAAATTGGTTGACTAATGGAGATCCAAAGCTTGTTCAATCACCATGCATCCCGCTCTCGTGATCTACCTCTCGTGATCTACGCTCTATCGGTATCCACACGAATGCTTGAACACAAGGATAAGATGTGTACTAACACAAACACGTTTCTTCTTTCTCTCTCCATCTTCTCTCTTGGTGGCTAGGGTTTTAGTAAAAGTCTTGCACACCAAAATCAGCCACACAAGAGATATTATATAGAGAGTATAATAAGAATTATAACTCTTAACTAATTAGGAGTTATTATAAATTCAAAATTCCTATTTGAATAATATTAAGTCACACTTAATTATTTAATAAATGAATTTCATAATTAATATTAGTAAATTCGAATATCAATATTTATCTAATTAATTAAGTCATACTTAATTAATATTATAAATAATTCGAATTACTTTAATATAATTTAAATCCAATTCAAATTAAATAATCCTTAAAGCATTCTTATTGCGTGACCCTATAGGTTATTATTACGTTGGCAACGAATTTTAAATCTAATTTAAAATCATAAACAATGAGCGGCATCTAGTAATACATCATTGCTACCCAAGTAATAATAATTGAATCGGTGATCGATTAAACCTTTCGTGAATAATGTACAATGTAATATAATCCCTTTAACCAAATATATAGATTAAACTAGAGGCATGTAATGTGTCATCCTCATCATAGTTTAATCCAAGTTTCCTTGATCAATGAGTAGACTATCATATCAAATCAATATTTGAGTGTGGCCTCGCATTTCATAGTTAGCTCACACAAGAGGCCAATAATATCACTCCTAAAATAGGAGGGTTAAATCCCATCTAGATCATTCATATTTCTCATACGATTCATAATATACCCAATGTCCACTTTTATCATTACCCGGTCAAGGATAACTTTTAATGGAATCAATGTATATTAATTCTCGTATAGAAATATAATGATTTCAGGTCTAAGGACCATTACATCATTATCACTGTGAGAATTACTTATGACACAAAAGACATAGAATCTCACATTGGGTCTGTCCAGCACCATGTACATATACATCTGCCTGTGTTTTTGACTTTAGTATCATCATACCTATGATCAATGAGATGTGATCATCACTCAACAAACACACCAGTCTTAATGCATTATTATTGTCCTTTAATAATAATACTCGACTAGGGACCTTTAGGAATATTGATACTATTCTTATAATCTCATTTCTAAGTTACATACTTAGAGATATAGAATTGCATATCGTATTCCAAGGACATTTATTAATCTAACATTTATATCGCAGTAAATTAAGAATTAATAAATTAGAAAGAGAATAATTGATAGAACATAAACATTAATAATCCTAATGTCTTAAACTAAAACATCACAGTGTTGTATCTAGGGCACAAACACTAACAATCTCCCACTTGAACTAGAGCCAATCACCCATGTATCTAATACTCATGGAACTAGTATGACCATCGTGCTTCTACTGCGACAAAGCCTTAGTCAGTGGCTCTGCAACACTATCATTACTATGCACTTTACATTTATATCTCCTTGATCATTAATCTCATTAATAAGGTGATATCGCCTAAGGACATGCCTAAATAGTCTCTTTGGCTATTTCAAAAGTATTAATATATTCGGCTTCCATTATAGAATCATCAATGTTCTTGCTGTGAACCATTCCAGCTAACATAACTTATATTTAGACAAAACACAAACCAGACATAGACACATAATCATCCTTGTCTATCCATAATTTAGGTTAAGAAACTAGTATCAGTGTAACCCTCTCCAACCAGTTCCCTATCTTCTCCATATACCAAAAATAAATATTTAGTCCTCTTTAAGTACTTAAGAATATTATTGAAAATTATCCAGTGACCCTCACCTGGATTAGACTGGTATCTGCTCATCATGCTCAAAGCATATGAAACATCAGGATACATACATATCAATGTACACATTATAGATCCAATTACTAAAGCATATGGAGCTTTCTCAAACGACCCTTATCATCTAATAATTTAGAGGGCAATTATCTTTTGAAATCACTATCCCATGAGACATCGAAACATATCCTTTCTTTATCTCTTGTATCCTAAAATGATGCAATATTTTATCAGTGTATGTACTCCGACTAGGTCGATTAATCTTTTTCATCTATCTCTATAGATCTTGATCCCTAATGTATAGGTAGCATCGCCTAAGTCTTTCACCGAGAAACTGTTTCTCAACCAAGTCTTAACAACCTATAGAGAAGGTATGCCATTTATTATTTGTTATATGTCATCTACATATAATACTAGGAATGTCACATGGCTCCCACTAACCTTCTTGTAAACACATGATTCATCTTTATTTTGAATAAAGCCAAACTCTTTGACCTTTTTATCAAAATGAATATTCATTCTCCTTGAGGCTTGTTTCAATCTATAAACAGATAGAAGCAACAAACTATCTTAGCAAACTTTGGATCGACAAATCCCTCAGGTTGTATCATATATACATCCTCTTCAAGGCTCCCATATAAGAACGCAGTTTTGACATCCATTTGCCAAATCTCATAGTCAAAGTAAGCAACTACTGCTAACAAAATCCTGATGGACTTGACCATAGTAACCGATGAAAAAGTCTCATCACAGTCTATACCATGAATTTGTTTGAAACTTTTTGCCCCTAGTTGTGTCTTATAGGTCTGTACTTTACCATCCATGTCAGTTTCCTTCTTGAAAACCCACTTGCACCCTATAGGTTTTACCCCTTCGAGTGGATCAACTAAAGTCAATACTTTATTTTGATACATGGATTCCATCTCGGATTTCATGGCCACTAGCCATCTCTCGGAGTCTGAACTGTTCATAGCATCTTGGTAGGTGAGAGGATAATCATTATCCGTAAGCATCACATCACCATCTTGAATCAAAAGAAATTCATAATTTCTCCCGGGCTCATGGTGAATCCTACTAGATCTACGAATAACCTGTATTTCTTGGACATGATTACTTTCAACATTTTGATGTACATCCTGATCTTATTCCAACTCTGGTTCAATGTTATCATGTGGTTCTCGATCTTCATCGAGATGTATTACCCTCCCACTGATTTTCTTAGAAAGTAGTTCTCCCTCAAAAAATACAGTGGTCCGAGCAACAAACACTTTGTTCTCAGAAGGATTATAAAAACTATGTTAGGTCACACAATACTATAGAAGGGGGTTGAATATAGTGTTGATACAATCAGATCGATTTAGAACACAAGTATGTAACCGTAATCAAGTTTATTCAATATAATAAGCTCTGTTACAAAGTAGGTTAAACTACTCTCTCAGTGATGAACAATATCACTAAGAGCTGCTAGGTTACAATGAATAATGTTCTCGTGAATGATAACACCTATAGTGTAAACCTTAAGCTGTGTTTATATAGTATACAGTTACAAGATATCTTCTAATTGATATGGAATATAATTCTGTCTCCTATAATATATCAGTCAGATATTATCTTCTATAAGTCTTCTATTTGTCCAACTCTTCATGCATATCTTCTTTTGTTTTAGTCCAGATCCTCTCCTGTAAATCAGCTGCATTCCATATCTAAAGTACCCGCACTTAAGTCCTGATATAAATCCTGACGGCCTTAAGTTTTGATATAAATTCTGACTTCAGTAAGTTCTGATTTTCAGTAAGTCCTGATATTAAGTTCTGAAACTAAACACAACAGATTAGACATGACATTAGAAATATATCTAACAATCTCCCCCAACTTGTAAATTATGAAAATTATACAAGTTAATAGATTTGATGATGTCAAAAATATTTAAGTACAAATGCAATGAGAGCTTATTTAAACAACTAACTACAACTTACAGTCCTTGCATCTTTTACCAATTTTACTGAGTCAATCTGAATCCAAAGTGATTCTTGACAAAGTTTGATATCAACTTCTCTTCTGTATTTCTCAGGACTTGAGCTAATGTAGCCTTGACTTGCTTCATTTCTTCATCTTGACTTCCAATCTGGTAGATTGCAGTCCTAAGTGCTGAGATGTGATTTCTTTCTAATCCATCACCAAGTCTGATTACTCTTGGATGAGATGAGTCTTCATTATAGCACAGACATTTCTCCTTCAGAATAACTTCAAGTTTAGCAGAATTCTTCTTCATTGGAATTTCACTTCCATCATCTTCAACTATATTTGGAATAAATTCTGCAACCCTTGATCTAGAGATTCTGGATTTATCCCTTATGGTCTTCATGATGAAATTTGACCATCTTCTGGTAATCTCAGACTTTATCTCCAAAAGATAATGAAAGAATTGAAGTTCTTTCAGAGATTTGTTCAGCACATCTGATTCTGACATTCTGTATGTTCTTCCATCTTCAAGAAATAGAATCAGCTTTTCTTTGACATTACTCTTATCATGAGCATCCAGTACCACTTGAACATATATAACCTTGTCAAGGTGTTTCTGTGTAACTTCCTCAAGTGGTTTGTCAGTTAATAAAAATGGATATCTGGTAATTACTTCAACTCTTGTTTTGATCTTGGCTTCTTCAGAACCTAATCCAGCTCCGTCTCTTGCTTCTCTGGCTTTCAATCCAACAGTCATGAAATCAGATATCAGTTGACTTTTCTTAGGATCTGATGGTTTAACATTTTTCCATAAGAGTTTCTTCTTATCAGTAACTGTCATCTTGTTCAAATCAACTTGAGCTCTGTCAGAGGTTGATGTCTTGATGACTTGTTCAGAATTTGTAACTGCTTCCTTATTTTCTTGAGAAAATAGCTTCTCAGAATTTGATAAACTCTGAGCTTCCATAGTTTGAGTAGATTGAGCATTATCAGTAGTTAACTTTGTTTCTTTCAGTTTCTTCCTTCTCTTCAAAGATTCAACTTCCTCTTCTATCAGAGTATCATCATCATATATTATAGCTTGATAGGCAGGATCTATTAGAACTGAATGAATTTTCTTCTTCTGAATCTTTGTTGGTTCATCAACCTTTTATTTCCCTTTTGCTTTGGGATCAATCTCAACTTGTGATCTTGTCTTGGGCTTTGAAGCCTTAGAAGTTGACATTTCCTTGATCACAGTGCCTTTTGTCTTAGGCCTTGGAGGTTTCTTTGCATTAGAAGCTTTAGATTTAAGATTTTTCTTTTCAGCTGCAAATCTAGCTTCTTCCTCCTTTAGAGTCTCTAAATCCATTCCAGGATTATGTTTGAGAAATAATCTTCTAGCAATTTCTTCATCAAGTGTCTGAATCTTGGGATCCTTATAGTAGACAGTAGTCTTCCTTCCCTTAAGCTTCAGAGTTTGTAAAAACTTCTGAGAGTCTTGACTTCCAGACTGAATGAGAACATCAGAACTTGATATCATATTTTGATTATCAGAACTTGCTATCAGAGCTTAAGCATTCAAAACTTCAGAACTTGAATTCTTCTGTGTAGAAGATTTGCTAGAATCAGAAATTAGTTTCTATGAAGAAACTTTGCTACTTTGCCCTTGACCTTTGCCCTTGCTAGGGTTTCCTTGGTCATCTCCTTTATCATCCTTCTTCTTCAGTACTTGGATAGTTGAGCATTTGGACTTAACTACCTTCTCCCCCTTTTTGGCATCATCTGGCAGGAGTAGAGAGAGAAGAAGTTCCACTGAAGATTGGATCTCATTCAGTTGAGTCTGTTGAGCAGCTTGATTTTGTAGGACCTCAGCCAGTTGGGCCTACTGCTCTTCTTGAACTTTCTCAATAGCTTTAACTTTCTCTTGAATAGGTCTGATAAACCTCTTTTTGTCTAGTTTGATCTCCATGTCTAGCTTATCAGTTTTTTCCAGAAGTTTATTAACCTTTTCATGAGTAATGGAGTGTTGACCCTGAAGAGATTTAGTACTGAGAGCTGTGACTTTAAGTTGAGCTTCGAAGTCAGAATTTGTCAACAACTCATCAGCTTTTGCAATATGATCTGTCAGAACTTTTGAGCTGGGAATGAAGTCAGATTCATTCCACTTCTTGGTCCACTCAACTCCTCTGTGAGTTTCTTCCCATGGAACAGGAGCATCTTCTTCAACAAACTTTTTAAGCATTGCCTCCTTTCCAAGAATTTGAGCCGGAGTGTGTACTGGAGCTGACTTTCCAGAACTTGCTAGAAGCTCATCATCCCCTGTTATAAAAATAATACTTGGGGACCCAGCTTCACCACCATCATCATAAACTCCACTCCTCCAAAACTCCAGTATCTGTGTTCCTGAGAGTAATTGTGGTTGGGTCAAAGCATACCCAATCTCACTGTTAGCAAGAAAGTCCTGAATGAAGTGAAGATATGAAGGAGCATCGTTCTTGCTGAGAATAGCCATGTAGTTGTTGGGGACGAACTTGGATCCATTAAAAATAACGTCCTTAGGTTCCATATCTGTAAGAAATTAAGTGAAAAAATTGTGTTTGCAAGGTGTTTGATAAAATGCCTGTAAGAAATAGCTTCAGAGAATATTAGAGAGTGAGAGAGAATAAGAGAGATTGGAAAATAAGAATAGTAGGTAAAAGATTGTAAAATCATTTAACTCTCTTATTTATACACTCCACGTGACAACGGCTATTTTTGTGAAGCAGAACAGACTTTTTACACCTGGCAGCATGGAAACAGTCAAAACAGTAATGAGTGGGCACGGTAAACGTGCAATAATTATTTCTCACATATTGTTACCAAAACAAACAGCAACCCATTAACCAAATGATTATCACTGTTTTTATCTCACTTACTTATTTTCTGATAAAGTATAACCGTTACAGTAAATACTAAAAATAAGTCAAGTAATTAAAATGTGACATGTAGGCATCAGAGTTTGCATCAGGATTTGTATCAGAACTTGACTATTATCAGAATTTAACGGTCATCAGAACATGGCTTCTGTACTCAAAAAGTGAATGTCTGTTTCTGTGATTCTTCACATATATACTGATTGGTTTCTTCAGAGTTTAATCATGAGAACTTTCATCTGAACTTGTCCTCAAAAATTATGCAAATAATACTTAACTGTTTGTCAGAAACAACTTAATCACCACAGTAATTTTCATCATTCATATGGAGTGAGAGTGTGTGCATTTGCAAATAATCAGATAAAGATTAAAGTATGATAAACTTCAGATATCTTAGAAATAAGGCATAACTAAGAAAAATGCTTAAAATCTGTCTTTAATTTTGAAGTCTACTATAGAATAAATTTATGCAAGAGTCCACCTCAACTGTTTGTGCTCATTTTATGCATCTTTTGACAATCTTTTTACAGTGTCTTCTCATGCTGTTATCAGAATATTTCTCCAGCAATCAGAGAATGTGAAAAGTCACCAAGAAAAATTATTTTGCTTTTTTAATGCATATTACTTAATACCATCAATGCACTTGGGTCTTCCCTTTCATATAATTACTCTAGATCTCAAAGGAGTACCTGATTTCAAATTTTCTTTTCTTTTGTTTTCTTCAGATAAGTGAGGCTTATCAAGCATGTAGTTCATCCTTAAGATTTACTGACATCAGAATTTGATAGATAAGAAGCAAAAATCTAGTTTGTGACTTAGTAATAAGATACACAAAGTAAATTTGACTCAGATTAAAATCAGAGTTTGCTTGTGTTATGGATTTCCACATAAATAACTAATTCAATCATGTGATACACAGTTTGTTAAAGACTACTAAGTCATCATCTAACAAAGTAATCCTCATTGGATTGAATAGTCACAGAACATTCAAAATACTATCAGAGTATATAGAATCACATCAGATAACAATCAGTATTTATTATATTACAATTTAAGCACAGATTACATGGAGATAAGACAATCTGTAAACACTGATCATAAAGTCTGATGCATGGGAACAAAAACTAAACAGATTTTGAGAAAGAACCTGAAACCATTCCAAGTTCATTTACCAGTCTTGTAAAAGTAGCTTCACATAGTGGTTTTGTGAAGATATCTGCTAGTTATTGATCTGTTCGGATAAAATGCAATTCCACTGTATTTTCCATCACATGATCCCTTATGAAATGGTACCTAATGCTGATGTGGTTTGTCATTGAGTGTTGAACTGGATTACCTATCATAGCAATAGCACTTTGATTATCACAGTAAATGGGTATATTAGAAAATTCTAACCCATAGTCCAGTAACTGATTCTTCATCCAAAGAATCTGTGCACTACAGCTTCCTGCAGCAATATATTTTGCTTCTGCAGTTGATGTGGAAATTGATTTCTGTTTCTTGCTAAACCAAGAAACCAATCTGCCTCCAAGAAATTGGCAGCTTCCACTAGTGCTTTTCCTGTCTATTTTGCATCCTGCAAAATATGCATCTGAGTAACCAGTAGCTTAAAATCTGATTCCCTAGGATACCATAATCCTAGATCAGCTGTACCCTTAAGGTACTTGAAAATTCTCTTCACAGCTATTAGATGAGGTTCTCTTGGATCAGCCTGAAATCTTGCACAAAGACAGGTAGCATACATGATATCAGGTCTACTTGTAGTTAAATAGAGTAAAGAGCCAATCATACCTCTGTAGTTAGTAATATCTACTAATGCTCCAATATCTTTATCTAACTTGGTTGCAGTGGCCATGGGAGTTGATGCAATAGAACTGTCTTGCATTCCAAATTTCTTGAGTAAATTTCTGGTGTACTTGGATTGATTTATGAAAGTACCTTCTTCAGTTTGCTTGACTTGAAGTCCCAGAAAATAGCTCAACTCTCCCATCATACTCATTTGATATCTTGACTGCATTAACTTGGAAAATCTTTCACAAAGTTTTGTATTTGTAGAGCCAAAGATGATATCATCAACATATATCTGTACCAAAAGTAAGTCCTTTCCATGGTTGAGGTAGAACAGAGTTTTATTAATTGTGCCTCTGGTAAATCCACTTTCCAGAAGGAATTGAGCTAAAGTCCCATACCATGCTCTTGGAGCTTGCTTAAGGCCATACAGTGCTTTGTCAAGCTTGTAGACATGATTTGGAATTTTTGGATCTACAAAGCCTGGAGGTTGTTCAACATATACCTCTTCTTCCGATTCTCCATTGAGAAAAGCAATTTTCACATCCATTTGAAAGACTTTAAACTTCTTGTGAGCAACATAAGCCAAAAAGATTCTTATGGCTTCCAATCTAGCAACTGGAGCAAATATTTCATCATAGTCAATATCCTCCTGTTGAGAGTAACCTTTAGCAACCAGCCTTGCTTTGTTTCTTGTAATTATGCCATCACTGTCAGTTTTATTTCTGAACACCTATTTTCTGAACATCTTGAAGAGCTTCTTCCACTTTCTTTGGTTCAGTCTGAGATAGAAAGGAATGACAGAGACATTCATTTGATGTTGTTTTTCTAGTTCTGACACCTGCTTCAGGATCTCCAATTATTAAGTCAGGTGTGTGTGATTTAGTCCACTTCCTTGCAGATAGAAGTTGATCTCTAGAACTGGATCCTCCCCCATGATCCATGCTGTCTCCATCAGCATTTTCTGATGCTCCCCCTGAAGTTATGCTCTCTGAAATTCCATAATTTGAGTTGAATCCTTCAGGAATTGAAGAATCAGAGTTTCCAAAATTATCAGAATTTGGCTCATCAAAACTTGATGAATCAGAACTTGAAGAGCCAGTGACTGGTTCTGATGCTTCTTGAGAGTCTTGAGATGTGGTAGGATTATCAGCTTGCTCCCCCTGAACAGGTGCATTTTCCTTTGGAGCAGTTACCACAGTTTCAATGATATCAGAATTTAACCCATCAGAACTTACAGGATCAGGACTTAGGTCATCATAATTTATAGAATCATAATTTACATCTTCATTTTCAAATCTCAGCTGATCATGATCATTGAAATCTTCAAGTCCAGTAATCTTTTTATTACCAAAAGATATATTGATAGATTCCATGACAACCCTTGTTCTTAAATTGTAGACTCTGAAGGCTTTTATGGAAAGTTGATATCCAAAAAAAATTCCTTCATCAGCTTTTAGATCAAATTTTGACAGCTGTTCAGGATGAGTCTTAAGAACAAAACACTTGCATCCAAATACATGAAAGTATTTCAGATTTGGCTTCTTTTTCTTCACCATCTCATATGGTGTTTTTCCATGCTTGTTTATGAGTGTAGCATTCTGTGTAAAACAAGCAGTCTGCACAGCTTCAACCCAAAAATAGGTTGGTAGCTTTGCTTTATCAAGCATAGTTTGTGCAGCTTCAATAAGAGTCCTGTTCTTTCTTTCTACAACTCCATTCTGCTGTGGAGTTCCAGGTGCAGAAAATTCCTGCTTTATTCCATACTCTTTTCAGAACTCTTCCATGATTGAATTCTTGAACTCAGTGCCATTATCACTTCTTATTATTTTAACAGAATCTTTGACCAACTTATCCAGCTGTCTGGCATGATCAGATAGAGTAGATGTAGTTTCATTCTTCTTGTGCAAGAAATACACCCATGTATATCTTGTGAACTCATCCACTATAACCATATCATATTTCTTCTTTGCAATAAACATGACATTGACTGAACCAAATAGATCAACATGCAGTAAGTGATAAGGCTCAAGAATTGAGGATTCAGTTTTTCTCTTGAATGAAGATTTTCTTTGTTTTGCCTTTTGACATGAGTCACAAACACCATCAGGAGCAAATACTGATTTTGGCAGTTCTCTCACAAGATCTTTCTTTACTAGCTCATTTATGTTGTTGAAATTTAAATGAGAGAGTCTCTTGTGCCAATTCCAGCTTTCTTCAATTGATGCTCTGCTTAACAGACAAATTGCAAGACCTTCAGAATTTGTTGAAAGTCTGGTTTCATACATGTTACCATGTCTGTAAACTTTCAGAACCACTTTGCCTGTAGAATTACTTACAACTTCACAGTGTTCTTCAAAGAAATCCACATGATAACCTCTGTCACAGATTTGACTCACACTTAGCAGATTGTATTTAAGTCTTGAGACAAGAGCTACTGATTCAATTATGACATTCCCAAGATTGATATTTCCGTATCCCAGAGTCTTTCCCATGTTTCCATCTCTATAAGAAACTCCTGGGCCAGCTTTCTCCACAAAGTCTGATAGCAGGGCTTTATTTCCAGTCATATGTCCTGAACATCCACTGTCCAGAACTAGGATGTTTTTCCTGTTGCAATCACAAAGACCACTATTGGTTAGTTTTAAGGACCCAGACTTGCAGCAGATTTAGTTTCAGAGTTTATGCTAACATGCTTTTTATCAGACTTTATATCAGACTCTGCATCAGAATTTACACTAGAAGGAATTACACTAACTTTCTTTAAAGAAGGTTTTATTTGATAATAATCATAGTACAAACTATGATATTCCTTACAAGTATAAATAGAATGCCATAAAATACCACAATGAAAATATGGATTTTGTGGTTTAAACCTAACAGAGTGACTTTTAACTCCTGATCTAGGAGGTAAAGAGTTTATATCTTTATTTTTCCTGCAAAAAGAAGCAAGATAGTTAGAGTTTCCATAATTATAGCATTTCTTTCTAGGAGGATTAGGAATAGGCATATAATTATTGCTTTTATTCACACCTTCCTTTCCATTCCTATTTTTCCTAGCTTCATTTACCTTGTTCACATTTCTAATCTCTTTCAGCTTATGCTTAAGCTGCTTCTTGGTCATTAAACTTATGCTTACTTCAGTTGGTTTATCCTGTTTTAATTTGTCAGAAGTTGACTTTTCTTTGACTTCTGTTTTAGAGTCTTTCATCTTTTCAGATTTTAACTTGTCAGAATTTGACACAAACTTGACATGATTAACTTTAGGTTTTTCAGCTTTCTTGGTAAAGTTTGGTTTAAATGACACAGTTTCCTTTTCTTCTTTATCATCTAGGTAAGCTAGTCCTTCTTTCCAATTTCCATTTTCTAAGATTTTCTGAGTTGTTCTTCCAGAGTTAGTCCAAGTTTTGATTATCTCCTTTTCCTTTTCCAATTCAGATTTAAGAGATTTATTCAATTTTAGCAGTTCATCTTTAACATAAAAAGCCTCATCTCTTTCTTTCTGAGTTTGATGGAATATAACTAACTCTTTTTCTAAGTAGTCATTTCTGTTTTTAAGAGCAAGACTTTCATATTTTAATCTCTCATTTTCTAAAGTCTGATCTCTAAAACTAATGAACATGGTTTTCAGATATAATCTTAGCTCAAAAATATCATCAGTATGAAAAGCAAGAGTTGAATGAGGTACCTTTAATTTAGCAGTTTTAGAACTGCTATCAGCATTTGCCATCAAAGCATAGTTCACCTCTTCTTCAGAATCTGAAGTGTCTGCCCAGTTTTTCTTCTTTGTGATAAGTGCCTGGCCTTTATCACATTTTCCTTTCTTGCAGTCAGGAGAGATGTGGCCTCTTTCACCACAATGGTAGCATTTGACATTTGAGTTGTCTCCTTTGTCAGACTTTCCTCTTTTGCCTTCAGACTTTCTGAACCCTTTCTTTTCAGAACTTCCACCTTTCCTGGAAAACTTCTTGCCTTTTCTGAATTTCTTACAGGCTATCTTTGTGATACCCTTCACCATAAGAGCACACAGTTGCATCATCTCTGCATCAACATCCACTTCAGATAAATTTTCAGATTCTGAATCATCATCATCAGAATATGATGACTCTGAATCAGACTGTATGATGAGAGCCTTTCCTTTGCCCCTCTTTGAGACAAACACTTTAGGAGTTTCCTCCTCAGCTTTAAGTGCAACTTTCTTTGACTTTCTTTCATGCCTTTTGCTCCTTTGATCCATCTCAAGTTCATGAGTGTAACACCCCCAAATCCGGGGTCGGGGATCCGGGTTGTCACGAGTTCCATTTCCCTTAATAACACTTAATCTTAATAAACAACCAACTACTGCGTACTGTGACCCCACAATACACACACACACCACAAGTTATAGTCTCAGAGATGAATACCAAAAATAACACAAGTCGTTTTATTCCACAATTATAAGCCATTACACCTCAAAAGGGTTTCTGAATAAATTTACATTTCTTTGCCATTATTACAATTCATATAGATACATAAGTTTGGTACATCAGAAGTTGAAAGCCTAGCCTATTGGTAATTCCTACCTCAGCTACAGCGGCATCAACGCCTACAGGAAACTGCGGAACGTTTCCTATCCGCTCGCAAATTGGGAGCTTGGTCCTGTTCATCTTGTCTATCTATTGTTGTGTGATGAAAGAAGAAAGCAAGGGTGGGCAACAAGCCCACCGAAATAATATGTATAATAATTAACAATATATGAGCATTCTCATAATACTCATGAAAGTCTTGGTCAAGAAGAAATGAACCAAGTTGATATCTTAACGCGACCAAGTCACAAATATTCAGTATATATATACATATATACTTTTCACAATCTTTAAAATACTCTGACATGTATAATATACACAGAGTTCCAGTTTATAACTGTATAAAAATATCGTTGCAAGGTGATCTCATATATCTAACCTTGTCTCAACGTTTTTCTGAAAACCTTTGTCATTCATTAGATAATCATTAACTAGATATAAGTTGAAAAGATGAAGTTACAAGATACTTCAATATACTTATATCTTTTTCCAAACACTACTTGAACTACCACCATTCAAGGTATAAATAGTTCATCCCATAGATGAAGCTACACGACAAAACTTGTATAGAATCTATCTTTGAAATATCATCAAAATGAAATGAAGTTACGAGATACTTCATTTGATGAAAACATCATTTTGAAAACTCGACCCTGCCAACACTCAACAATCGCCCAACCGTAGCCTTTCTATTGAAGTGCTCTGGGTAGTGTTGCAGAAATATCCAATTGGATGATGAACTCATTACGGGAGTTTTCCGCGCCAGGAAGACCACTCACGATGATCAGTCGCAGTGGTGCAACCCCATCATTTTCTACATGTAGAGGAGAATAGTCGGATTTACTTGTCAACCGAACACTAGACTCCTAAGGAATGGACCGTCTTAGCGGAACTTCCGGGCCATTTGGGCCAATATAATAAGGCTGGGCCGGCGCCACTCGACCACTTACGCCACTCCTAGTTCAGATGAAATCCATGACTCTGAAACGTAAAGCTCGTCCCCCCTTCCCCAAGTAGAAACTTGTTGATACGGCTCCACCAAGAAGTCGTATCTAGTTGGAAAGGAAAACTCACTGATATTTCCCAGGCGATGCCTGTTAATGGATTAACTTATTCCAAGAATTTTACTTCCCGGTGTTGGGTAAGTAATCAAAAAGTCTTTTATCAAAACAGCAACCTTGTTGCGAATATAAAAATACATCACGGAGCCGGATCCCTCAGATTTTTGAGCGAGTATTTAAATCCCCTTCGAAAGAAAGATCTTAAATATGAAAACGAGTTTTGGGATCCGTTCTAACCTTCCAAAAATAGTTTTGATAAAGTTTGAAAATAATCTCTGGAAATATTTAAAGTAAGAATGATTTGATAGTATCAATTATTTTCCGAATACTTGGCAAATATCGAAACATTATTCTTTAATAAAATAAAGAATATTATATAATAAAATAAGCGAAATAATAAGTCCTCGAATGAATATTCAAAATAACAATCATTAAATAAAATGAGCGGAGTCATAAGTCCTCGAATGAATATTCAAAATAATATTCATTAAATAAAATAAAGTTATCGAATAAACCTTATTTGATTAATAATTTTGAAAACTATATCTATATATATATATATTATACTCGGGAACATCGACTCCCGGTTTAGAAAATATTCACCTTTGGGTCCCCTATACTAAGGGTATACACAACTACTGCTTATCTCTAGCATAGGTATTATGCAACTTATAAGCATTTCAATCAACAATTAGATATCAAGATTACGAAACATACATGCATATATACCATATCAGCATGCTCCAATATATCGCAAGATTTGCTAATAACAATCATGCACTTATCACAAGATAAAGCATATACATATATATACATCACAACAACAGTATAATGGGTAGAAAACTTGCCTGAGTGTTCCCGGATAGACTTAAGCTTAGAGTGGGTCCGATAACCTATGAACAACAACATAAGTCGGAATTAAACCCATGGTCGCTTAAGAAACTAGACTTTAACCAATTGAACACTAACGTTCGCTTATGGTCACTCCTACGCTTAACGAATCACATAAGTCGTTCGAGTACCCTCGGCTCCATCATTTTTAATAAATTAACCATTAAGAATTTTAAGGCAATTCTTTCGCTAGTACTCTACCAACTGCCTAATCCACTTTACATAATTGTTTCATACTCCAATTAGTCATTTAAGGGCCTTAACCAAGGTTTCAAAGTAAGGCGAGGGGTAATAGTTCGTTCGTGAAACGCCGTTACTTAAAACGGTCATTTCTCCTAAACCGTACATCGGATTCAAGCGAACTGAAAGGAATATGTCCTAAGTCCAATCATGTATTAGGATTTAGGAATAACTTCCTGTGTAATCTGTTTTGATTTCATTGATATTAATAAAAGACTTGTTTTGTTTTTATTACGGGCTTTATCTATTTAAGTGTTTAAATAAGATATACCATAGTTTAGAGTAAAGCTTTTTATGGATTATGATGAGATCATAATAGTGAGACCTAAAAGATGATAACTCTAAACTTAAATAGTTCCTGGTCGTAGGATTACTAACTGGTAATTAATAATCCGCAGAGATCGGTACATACTATGCTTGCTTCATTATGAAGGATGTCTGTTCTCATAGACATTTGTGTGGTGACACTATAGCTAGTATGTAGGTGCTTATTATAGAATAAGTTCACTGAACATGACTCGCCCAGCTGAACAACTGATGGAGTTCACTCACGTGTCAGCAGTTGTTCACATAGTGATAGTTGTACAAGTATCCTTAGACTTGAGGTCATCATAGTCATCTTGTGTACACTGAACTATGCTTTGATTTAGTTTTTAGTCTCCAGGGACAATTATTAGGGCTCTACTGGGTATAGGAATTTGTACACGAAGATAGTGTATGATCAATAAAGGATCTACCCCTTCCAGTGAAGGAAGCGAATGTTCAAGGCTGATCCACTTATGCTAGTTCAGGAATCTCTGGCCAGAGTGAATGAAATTAGAAAGGAGTTTCTGATTTGCATAGAACTAAGCATAGTAAATGGTAAGCAAGTGATTAAATTAGATAGGCTTGACACGAGATCCATGCCTTGTATTTAATCGGGATATTGTAGGGTAGAAGGAGTTTATTGTACGGTAACTATTCACTGAATAGGTTCTTGGTATTCTAAGCAGTGAATTCATATTATCTGGATAGTCGCGATATGCTGAGAAGTATCCCTCACGATGTAGAATAAATGTGATTAATTAATTAATCATATTTAATAAATTAGAGAATTTATATAAATAATGATAAAATAGTTTTATTATTATTTATTTCTACTACCGGCTTAATATTGAACCTACAGGGTCACACCATAAAAAGAGAATGATTTAATGGTGGAGGAATTAATTAATAATGGCTAATAATTATTTATTTGTGAAATAAATAATTAATTGGCAAATTTAATAATTGATTAAATGAGATTTAATTGATTATAAATTAATTAAGAAAAGTTCTTAATATTATTAATTAAGGATTTAATTTTTTGGAAATTAAATCAAGAGAGAGAATTATTTCTAAAGTGTTTAAAAAAACAGATTAATAATTAAAAGGTGTTTTAATTATTAATGAGAATAATAAATGGGATAATAATAATAATATTTATGGGAAAATTTCAGCTGAAAATTTTGCCTATAAATATACTATTATAAACCCTATTTTTATTCTAACCCCAATTTTTATAAAAACCTAATTCTCTCCACCTCCTTCTCCTCCTCCTTAACGTCGTTTTCTTGGTGGATACCGGTGGAGTGCTTCACGTTTGAGGAGCAGCTGCTAAGGATCTCCGATCGTTGCTTTTGGATCGCATATTAAAGGTTAGTAATCGATCCCTATGTTTTTACCACGATTTATATGCTTTTATTTGGATTTTATATGTGTAAAAGTGTTTTACCATGCCTCCACTGCGATTAAAATCCAACAATGGTATCAGAGCCTAGGTTGTATGCATATAGATCTGTGGTAAAAATTTCAGAATTTTATGTGCTTGTATGAATTAATTATTATTTTTACAAGTTATATCATGGATTTATTTTGTCTGATGAGAAATCATTTCTCAGAATAATTTTGAATGTTGATCTGGGTTCTACAAGTGTTGTAGATCGTCTGGGTATTTTTTTCATAATTTTATGATGTATAGATTTTTTATTATGAATTTTTGAAGTTCTTACAATTAAATTCGTAATTTAATAAGTATAAATATATGTATATATAGTATATATATATATATATGTTTGTATTGTATGCTGTTGAATGCTGTCTGTTGATGGCACGGACAAAGAAAAGCAAAGGTACAGAACAGACAGAGAAAGTACGGCGGCATGGTGACCAAGAAAGAAAAAAAAAACGGCGACTGCTGAAAAAGTGCGGAGGACCGCGCGTCGACCACGCGCGCGTGGGGCTCACGCGCTGGCGTGCCACGCGCGGCGCGTGGTAGACACGCGCTGGTGATGTCAGCGTAGGGTTCTGGGCGCGTGAAGCGCGTGGGGGCGTGGGCGCGCGTGGGCGGAGTTCTGACACGCGCCTGACAGCGCGTGTGCGTGTGGCCGCGCGTGGGGAACCTTATTTCGGCGCGTGAGGGCGCGTGGGAAGTCAGAATAGGGCTATTTTGGTGCCGTTGGATTTGTCTTTTCGAGACTCTTCTAATGGTATATTATATGATATTTTATGAAATTGTTTCATACTGTTTATAGCTAACAGAAGTGTTTTAAAGCTGTTTTTGGTCATTTGAATTGCTTTTAAATGCTTCATGTGATACATAGAGATGTATAATGCTTAGACCTATATGCTAGATGATGTAACATGCCTACCTTGATGTTTATTCATGTTTATATATGTGATATATGCTTAGTTTATCATGCGATGATAGATTTAGGTGAACTTAAATGAACATAAGGCGTTTGTTAGACAACCTAGTATAGTGAAATTGTTTCATAACCTTAATAATAATATTATGAATACAATCATGAGATTCTTGTGTTTATGAAACACGTAATTGAATATGAATTTTTGATATGAGAGAAAGGATGATTTTGTCAACAACAGATTTCTATCTGTAAGAAAGGGTTATTAAGTGACGCCTCTTGGCAATGCTCCACCCGATCTGGGAATCATCTGATTATTGATTATTGATTTGAAATATTTAATTTAAAAGGAAGAATCTCTTTATAATATGATTATGATTGTAACGTAATATAATCCCTCTAAAATTAAATAATATCAAGTAGTAATTGGCCAATGACATAACGGGCTTGTGTCGGTCATAGCCTTCCAACATGATAGAAAAGTAGTTCTTATTTTTGAATTATTGTCGGTACGTGCTACAGCTGAGGGCTTTGATTTCGAAATAAGAAATACTTGTCTATTACTTAGAGATGTGTACATTGATTAAGAATCTAAAGGTCGGTACGTGCCACAGCCGTGGGCCTTTGGGGACTGATTCAACTGTACGGAATGTTGGGTTAGACTTGACTTAGAATATTGAGTTTGTCGTGCCACAGCCGAAACTCAATTATTCAAGAGGCTAAAGTTTGATTAGGGAATAACATAAGATGTAATTGACAAGAGTTGTCTGCCTATTGAACATTACATGGCGGTTCATGCCACAGCCGGGGTTGTGTAATGGAATGTAGGATCCCTATTCCCACTAGCATTATGAATACTTAATTTTTCATATAGGGGGTTGAATAAATTAGGTAAACTAGTGGGAGCCACTTATGAATAAAGACCCGATTCATATAGTGTTTTAAAATGAAATCGAATATTTGCTAAGTGTTGTTATGTGTTTATCATTTACAGATTTACAATATACATTATATCTTCTGCACTATCACTCAGGAGCATACTGGATGCTCACAAATTGACTGGTCCTAATTATGCTGACTGGCTTCGAAACTTGAGAATTGTTCTCAGGATTGAGAAGCTGGAATACGTGATTGACTCACCTAAGCCTACTGAACCTGCTAGCGATGCGCATAATGATGAACATGTTATGTATCGTAAGTGGATAGATGATGCAAATATTGCTCAATGCATCATGCTAGCTTCCATGAACATTGAGCTACAGAAGCAACATGAGCATATGGATGCTCACACTATCCTCATGCATCTACAAGAGTTGTATGATGTGGCAGGGAGGACAGCTCGATATGAGATATTGAAGGAGTTGTTCGGTTGTAGGATGTCTGAGGGATCATCTGTGAATGACCATGTACTTAAGATGATCAATTTGATTGAACGTCCTGGACAACTTGGTTTTGCCATGGATGGGGAGCTGAGCCAAGACTTGGTCTTGCAATCGCTTCCGAGTTCGTTCTCGCAGTTTGTTGTGAACTTTCACATGAATAAGTTGGATGTCAGCCTGCCTGAACTCCACAACATGTTGAAGACTGCGGAATCGAATTTTCCCCCTAAGAAGAGTTTTGTTCTTCTAATTGGTGAAGGTTCCAATCCTAAGAAAAGGAAGAGGAACTCTTCCAAGAAGAAGAAAGTAGGTGAGAAAATGCCGGTTCCACCAAAAGCTGAAGACCCCAAGAGCAAAGTTGTTTGCTTTCACTGTAACAAGGTGGGGCACTGGAAGAGGAACTGCAAGGTTTACCTTGCAGAGTTGAAGAAGAAGAAGGGTAGTGAGACTACCGCTTCTGATTCAGGTATGTTCATGATAGAAGTGAATACGTCATTAAATCAAATTTCTACTTGGGTATTAGATACCGCCTGTGGTTCTCTTATCTGCAATTTGTTGCAGGGACTAAGGAGAAGTAGGACTCTTGAGGAAGAGGAGGTGATTCTACTGATGGGAAATGGAGAAAGAGTTACTGCTAAAGATGTAGAATCATTTCATTTACATATGTCTACGGGCAAGACTATTGTTTTAAATAATTTTTATTTTGTTCCCTCGATTGTGAGGAATATTATTTCTATTCCCATGTTAGACTTGGCTGGATTTTCATTTATTATTGAGAATAATGAATGTTCTATTCTTAGAGATAATATTCTTTATGGACGTGGTACTTTAAATAATGGTCTGTATGTATGTGACATAATTTATTTCAGATTGAACAAACTAATAAAAGAAAAGGGATGGTGAAAATCTCACTTCATTGTGGCACTGCAGTCTCCATTTAGTAGACATGGAGAGAGGGCTGCAAATTTGCTAGGAATGGTACACACAGATGTATGTGGACCAATGTCTACGCAAGCCATGGGTGGATTTTCATACTTCATTACTTTCATGGATAATAGATCTAGATTCGGATATGTGTTTGATGAAACACAAGTCTGAAGCCTTTGAAAAGTTCAAAGAGTATAAGTATGAAGTGGAGAAACAAACCAAACATAGTATTATAATTCTTCGATCAGATCGAGGTGGTGAATACTTGAATGGAGAGTTTCTGGATTATCTCAAAGAAAATGGTACAGTCTCCCAGTGGACGCCTCCAGATTGATATCTGAAAGGAGAAATCGAACTTTGTTAGACATAGTTCGGTCCATGATGAGCTATGCAAATCTTCCAGTATCCTATGGGGTTACGCATTGGAAACCTCAACATATTTACTGAATAAGGTGCCTTCCAAATCTTTTCCTCAAACTCTGTATGAGATATGGAAAGAAAGGAAACCGAGTCTTAAACACGTTAAGATTTGGGGATGTCCAGCTTATGTCAAGAAAGTTGACCCAGATAAGCTGGAATATCGATCCGTAAAATGTAGTTTTGTGGGATATCCTAAAGAGACTTTAGGGTATTACTTTTACACCGATCATCGGGTGTTTGTCTCCAGACATGCTACCTTCTTGGAAAAGGAATTTATCCTTGAAGGAAACAGTGGGAGCAAAATTTGAACTTGATGAAGTTCAAGAAGTACAAACTACTACGGATCAAGTGGAAACACCTGTTCTGACTGAACAACCTTTTGTGGAACAGCCCATTCATAGGTCAGGGAGAGTGTCTCGCCAACCTGAGAGGTGATATGGCCTTGTCATTGAGAATGACAATGAGTTGTCGATCATTGATGATGACGACCCTGTGACCTATAATGAGGCTATGAGTAGTGTTGACTCAGAGAAATGGCATAGTGCCATGAAATCCAGAATGGAATCTATGTATACGGTATACAAAAGATAGATTATAGCAAATGGCCAGGTGGAGACCTATAAGACCAGACTTGTGGCATAAGGATTCAAACAAAGGCAATGGATTGACTTTGATGAAACCTTTTACCTGTAGCCCTGTTAAAATCAGTTCGGATTTTGCTTGCGATTGCCGCTTACTACGACTATGAGATCTGGCAAATAGCCAGATGGTTTTCTTTCCAAGAGAAAAGAAAACCTAGTGTGTAAGCTGCTGTGAACCATATGTGGTTTAAAGCAAGCTTCTCGAAAGATGGAACATTTGTTTTGATGAGACAATCAAAGAGTTTGATTTTATCAAAAAATGTAGATGAACCATGCGTCTACAAAAGGGTTAGTGGGAGCGCGGTAACATTTCTTATATTGTATTGAATTAGAGTTGACACACATAACAACATAGCAGACCCACTCACAAAGCTACTTTATAAAAGTCACTTTGATCGTCATAAAGACAAGATGGGTATTAGATACCAGAGTGATTGGCTTTAGTACAAGTGGGAGATTGAAAGGAATATGTCCTAAGTCCAATCATGTAATAGGATTTAGGAATAACTTCCTGTGTAATCTGTTTTGATTTCATTGATATTAATAAAAGACTTGTTTTGTTTTTATTACGGGCTTTATCTATTTAAGTGTTTAAATAAGATATACCATAGTTTAGAGTAAAGCTTTTTATGGATTATGATGAGATCATAATAGTGAGACCTAAAAGATGATAACTCTAAACTTAAATAGTTCCTGGTCGTAGGATTATTAACTGATAATTAATAATCCACAGAGATCGGTACATACTATGCTTGCTTCATTATGAAGGATGTCTGTTCTCATAGATATTTGTGTGGTGACACTATAGCTAGTATATAGGTGCTTATTATAGAATAAGTTCACTGAACATGACTCGCCCAGCTGAACAACTGATGGAGTTCACTCACGTGTCAGCAGTTGTTCACATAGTGATAGTTGTACAAGTATCCTTAGACTTGAGGTCATCATAGTCATCTTGTGTACACTGAACTATGCTTTGATTTAGTTCTTAGTCTCCAGGGACAATTATTAGGGCTCTACTGGGTATAGGAATTTGTACACGAAGATAGTGTATGATCAATAAAGGATCTACCCCTTCCAGTGAAGGAAGCGAATGTTCAAGGCTTGTAACACCCCCAGATCCGGGGTCGGGGATCCGGGTCGTCACGGTCTTTCTTTCCACAATATCACTTCACTTAATTAATAATAAATAACCTTATGCTGTGACCCCACAGTAACACATACCACAACCCGTTATAGTCTCAGAGATGAAATTTAAATAAGTACAAGCCTTTGAATCCACAATTTAAAAGTTATTACAACCCAAAATGATTACTTGATAAATTTACAGTTAATTGCCATTATCTGCCACAAGTTATAATTATACATAATTGATTCTCAAAAGTAGATGGTCTGATCTACAATAGATCTACCTCTGCAGCTATAGCAGCTACAACATCAACGGGAAGACGCGGGACGCTTCCCACGCGCTTGCGCTGGGTCTGCTGGAGTCTGGCCATCTTTCCTAACTGTTGTTGTGTGATGAAGAAATAAAGCAAGGGTGAGCAGCAAGCCCACCAAAATAATATGTATAATGATTAACAATATATGAGCCTTCTCATAGTACTCATGAAAGTCTTGGTCAAAAGAAATGAACCAAGTTGATATCTTAATGCGATGAAGTCGCAAAATATTCAGTATATATATACATATATACTTTTCAAAATATTGGAAGTCCTCTTCCATGCATAATACACACAGAGTTCCAGTTTATAACTGTATATATAAAAAATATCGTTGCAAGGTGATCTCATATATCTAACCTTGTCTCAACGTTTTTCCGAAAATCTTTGTCATTCATAAGACAATCATTAACTAGATATAAGTTTAAAAGATGAAGTTACAAGATACCCCAAAATACTTATATCTTTCCCAAATACTACTTGAACTACCCCCGTTCAAGTTATAATCAGTTTTAAAGGTTCATCACATAGATGAGACTACAAGACAAGATTTGAATAGATTCAATCTTTGAATATCATTATAAATAATGAAGTTACGAGATACTTCATTAAGTCCCGATATATAAATATATTCATATATATCTCCCATACATTTCCTGAAAACCTCTGTCATGTAAAGTATGAACAGAGTTGCAATATCCAATGAATTTGGAAGGAAAAGAATTTTGGCATAAACCAGATATCTTGCTGATCAGGCAAAGATACCAATAAGTAACCTTTTCTACTGTAGATGGATGAATTCCTCACCGGTCATCACCCTGGCCGCATTAGGACCTCGCGCTAGACCGTTACCCGGCCACTCACGCGTTGATGGACTGCCACCCAGCCACTTACACTTTAATAGACCGTACCCCGGCCTGTCGCTTATGCCGACTCAATTAGATGGGCTTACTTCCCGAACATTGGGCAAGTAATCAATTCATTTATCAAAACAGCAACCTTGTTGCGAATATAAAATACACCATAGAGCCGGATCCCTCAGGTTTTGAACGAGTATTTAAATCCCCTTTAAAAGGAAGATCTTAAATATAAAAATGAGTTTTGGGATCCGCTCTAA
This sequence comes from Apium graveolens, assembly GCF_009905375.1. NCBI lineage: Eukaryota > Viridiplantae > Streptophyta > Magnoliopsida > Apiales > Apiaceae > Apium > Apium graveolens. Next base: position 215,620,145 of record NC_133655.1, read on the forward strand.
CTTTTAAAAATCATTTTGAAGACTCGAAAATACTTTAAAGAGTGTTTGGAGTAATGCTGATTTAATGAAGTAAATCAGTCCCCATATATTAGAAAATATCTGAATATTATTATTTAAATAATATTCCCATAAAGAATAATCTTTATACAAATAATTGAAGTAGAAGTTGTAAGACTTATACTTGAAATGAGTATTAAATAACCAAAGATATACTTATATGAAAGTACTATCTTTATTTGAATAATCGAAAATAAGTTTGATTATTGACACCTTATTCTTTAATAAAATAAAGAATATATCTCAGAAAATAATCGGAGTCATAGATCCTCAAATGAATATTCAAATAATATTCAATAAATAAAATAAGCTGAGTCATAAGCCCTCGAATGAATATTCGAAATAATATTCATTAAATAAAATAAAGGAGTCATAAGTCCTCGAATGAATATTCAAGATAATATTCATTAATAAAATAAAGTTAAAGTTATCGAATAAACCTTATTCGATTAATAGTTTTGAAAACTATGACCATATATATATATAAGTATATATATATATTTATATCCATATATACAAAATCTACTCGGGATCCTCGACTCCCGGTTTTAGAAAATATTTCCACCTTTGGGTCCCTATACTAAGGGTATATGCAAATTACCGCTATCTTCTAGCATAGGTATTATCAACAATTATATATGGAAAGAATACGAAACAGGCATGCATATATATATACCATAGCAGCATGCTTCAATATATACTACATTTGCTAATTAACCAACATGCATCTATCGCAAGATAATGCATATACATATACTCATCACCACAACAGTTATAACGGGTAGAAAACTTGCCTGAGCGACTGGGGGTTACGAATGGCTCGGGACGAGTCTGGTAACCTATAAACAACAAGTAAGTTGGAATTAAACCAAAGTCACTTGTAAATCTATACTCTAACCAACTCAGACTCTAACGCTCGTTTTGTGCTTACTGATTTGCTTAAGTCACCCGGGTACCCTCGGCTCCACCATTTTTAATAATTTAACCTTTATGAGTTTTAAGGCGATTCCTTCGCGAGTGTCTTACCAACTGCCTAACACACTTACCATAAATGTTTCATACATTAATTAACCCTTTTCGGTCTTTAACCTATGTTTCAAAGTAAGGCGAGGGGAAAAGTTTCGTTCGCGAAACGCCGTTACTTGAAACGGTCGTTTCTCCTAAACAGTGCATCGGAATCGAACGAACTACATATCAAAACGAAGCTCGTCACCTGAGCTATCTAAACAAGGTAGTGTTCATAATCTAGCAGGGGGTTCTCGGGTCCTAATGTTATGCACAACAACAGTCTACAGAAAATCGGACGTTATGACGGCTATGTTTACGCGATTTCCCAAATTTAAACCAATTCAAACAACCACAATATCAACTCCAATTCACAACCCAATCAAACCTCCATCTAAACTACATTACAACAGCCCCCAATCAACTCAATATTGCCAATTTATTCATCTAAACCAAGTCAAAAAAAAGTGACCAAGAACTTCAAATCTAACAAGCATCATTCCTAACTCCAAAATCAACAAAACCACTTACTAAACAAAGCTCTATTATGAGTACACACTCATTACACTAACCCATCATCTAACATTATGAAATCCAAACCAAAAAAACTTAATACTAAGGGTTTGAGAAGTTATACCTTCCTTGGAGAGTGGAGAATCAAGAGAATGGCTTGGAATCACCCTTAAAGTCCTTATCCAAGCTTAATCTAAACAAAACTTCAAGAACACAAATTTTATTTCTTGAAAAACACTATTCACCATCTTCTTCCATGATTTATAGAAAAAGATTGGCTTGGAATTAGAAGCTTAAACTTATAGGAAGTATGTAACTATCCATGGGGAAGCTTAGATAATTACCTTGCTAAATAGTAAGTGGTGGAGCTTGGATCTTCATTTTTTAAGGAATGGGCCGAGAGCATGAAGAAGAAGAAGAGAGATTTTTGTGTTTTGCCTTGTTTTGCTTTTGGTTGGTTGGTTTTTGTTGTTTGATTTAGTCAATTACCTTGTTGCCCTTGAATTTGTGTGGTTCTCATTCAACCACACCTCCTTCCTTCCCATGTCATGCCTACATCACTTTGTGATGTCATCACCCCTCCTTTGTCCTCTTTCTATTGGTTGGATGACATCATCCCCACTAATCCCTTTGATTAGCTTTTAATTGTTTGCCTAATGACCGCTGATTTGTTATACGGTTCGCTTAACTTTCGTTTTCGTTTATCGTTTGAGGGATCATACCCGGGATCTTATTACTTAGGTTCCCTTAACCTTTCTCAATATATTGTATTCCTTTTATGATCCTCTCTTAAAATCCTTTAATTTAAATCCTTTTTATCCTGTTACCTTATACTCAATTCTTTCCGTATCTATTGGATTTCCGGGAAAAATCAAAGTGTTCGGATTTGGATTCTGACGATCTTTACATACACTTATATCCCATATAAAGTACTAATAAAATCTCAGAATATCCATATCAGAACCCCTACATAGTGTGGCATGAAAAGTTTTCTCATTCAGCAAAAACACTATTCATAAGGGTTTCAAAAATTTCCAAAAATTGGGGTTATTACAGTCTCCCCTCCTTAAAAGGATTCCGTCCCGGAATCAGATAGAAAATGAATAGGGATACTTTCTTAGCATTACACTTTCAAACTCTCAAGTAAATTTTCCCACATTGTGGTTCTACCATCAAACTCTGCCTAGTTTGATAATCCTTCCCCTAAGCACTTGTTCCTTTTCACTCTATAACCCTTCCTGGTTGCTCCATATAGGTTACGTCGGGTTGCATGTCTATGCGCTCATATGCCCCTATTTGTCTGGCATCCGAATTACACTTCCTTAACATTGATACGTGGAACACGTTATGAACTTGCTACAAGTTCGGGGGTAGGGCTAGCTCATATGCTAACTTCCCAAACGTCTTAATATATCCGAGGGTCCAACAAATTGTAGACTTAGCTTTCCTTTCATTCCGAACCTCATCAATCCTTTCCAAGGGATACCTATAACATTACTAGGTCCCCTATTTCGTACTCTTTATCCTTTCGTGTCATGTCCATCTTGGGCTACTACCAGCCGTCCTCTGATTAGATCTATCATATCCTTGGTCCTTTAGACCACTGCTGGTCCGAGCATCTTGCGCTCTACAACTTCATCCTAACATAAGGGAGATCGATATTGTCTTCCCTCAAGGATCTCATAAGGCGATATCTCAATACTGACATATGATCTATTGTCGTAAGAAAACTCAATCCGTGTTAAGTGATCATTCCAATTTCTTTCAAGTCTATTGCACAGACTCTCATTATAGCTTTTAGCATTAGAGCTTTTGCTTCTCAATACCCATTCTTTTCCAGTTCGTAATCGCTACTACCTTCCGTTCCTAATATTATACTGGTTATACTTTTGCTCGTTAGCGTTCTATAACCTTTTTAATAACCACGTCAACCTTAGTATCACGAATGTGTTCCCATTCCGCATACTACCACCACTTTATTACTCCTTTTTCAGTTGTTTCTATTTTCCAAAATTTGATCAATCAAATAGAAGTAAAGGAATTTGTTGAGAGATCACTATGATCATGAACACTTGTTATATCGCTTAGTTAGTACAGAAGGTGGCCAGCCTTTAGTACTTGACAAGCAATTAAACAATAGCTGGTATCCTACTAGGCTTCTATCACACAGATAGATAGTCATTCGGCAATACCTCCCCTTTCTGGAAGGGTTGTTCTTCTCAGCTTACATGAAATGAAAAGAAGAGAAAAGAACGAATTGAAGAGAATTGTATATATGAAAAAAAAATATACTACCACAAAATATCTGGCTTGGAACCTACCTCTGAACTATAGAGGTTTGTCATAGGAGAACAAATCATATACGTATATAAATCAACATTAAGCATTATAGCCTCGTATTTCCCATGCCTAAATATTTTCGCTATCCCGTCCATCATTCTATGGACCCACACTCTTCCTCGAGCTTATACATAATCACCTTTGAAACTCCCTCGACATCGAAAATCGAATCTGGGATCTCATTCTAGACATCATCGTTACTAGAATTCTATGCTTGCCCCGTAACCTTCCTCGTATAATAATATGACTCTCTATTGATAAGAAAGAATAAATATTCAATAGGTAGATACTTTACTTAATTAGTCTATCAATGTTCTATCAATGATAACTTATACACTACCATGACCCGATTAGTGGTACTCAATCTCAACACCCATTCCAATACAACTCTCACGGTTGTAATCAGCTCATTACTCGCAGAATCAGTGCTGCCTTACTATGGTCCACCACTGACCTACTGTAGTCATTCTCTTTCCATGAAGTTTTAATAGCTAACCATACGGAGTCCATTCATATCATATCTAATTCTCCTAAGGAGTTAACATAATCACCATTCATGATTCATAAAGAACACTCCTGACCCTGACATACATACATGACATGAAGCAGATAAAAGTGCAGAAGAGTTTCAATCAAAGCAACGATAGCAGGTTAATACCATTCTTAATCATACGCCCTAAATAGAAGACTTAACTCAAGGGTTCATCTAGTCCTTTTTGAAATATGGTCCTGGCTTATCTCAAGATAGGACCTTCTAAGATAGATAGCCCGTTCATGGCGATTACACGAATTAAACCTTTACCAACTACTATTACGGTTGGGTATTGCACAGTCATCAGGAGGAATGTCAATCTTCCAAACCATAATACAACCTTCACAGTTTTAACCATCATCACTGTATTCTTTTGGCACAAGCGCCTATAATTATCCTCTTACCTTTAAAGTGTCGGCCACCTCTTTAGCCTTTCCTGATAGTAAAATTTCCTTACAGTCAATGTCATTTTAACCACCTCCAAATAAATTTTCTACCTTATTTCAATCACAGCTTATGTGAAAATGCTTTCCTTAAAATCTGATGAGTAAAAAATTTTTTTTTTTATTGCCTCAGTCTTTAGAGGTTAATCACTGTCATGACTGACTCTCGATCGTACTTAGAACATCTTTTGTCTTAGGTCCTAATTGCCCTGAACAATTTCGACCTTTACTGGTTCGATCCATACTTTCTCGTGGTTTAACACGTGCCCCACTTGGCACCATTATAATTACGTCATATTTCTTTTATCAACATTTTTATTCTTGAGAATTTTGAATATTACCTTTCTCCTTGTAAAACCTCTAAGGTTATCCTTCAATCGTTCCTCCTGTATTCCCTAGATACAGGGCATATCAAAATACCATTCACTATTACTAGAACCATTGTCTATATACTTCTGAAAAATTTCTCCACTGATCCTTAAAGGTTGTTGTTACCTTAACCCTTTCCAATTCATCCTGTCAAAACTCATACTGTCCCTATTAAGGGTGAAATGCCAACCTTTATGCATTCCCCTAGGATTCATTTTAAGTTACCGATGTTCTATCCTTAATTCCACCTTTAAAAGGTACCTGCATCCTTCCATGGATAAATCAAGTCATATATCCCTGATAAGGGTGTCTTATTCAATCATTCCCACCTCGATAGTATATGCCTAATTTCACAATAACATCTGTATACAACATGAGGTCAATCAATATGGCCTCCCAAAAGATAACAACGGTTATCCGCTTTTCTTGCCTAATTTGGTAACGATAACAAGGATGTTCTGGAACATATTGGTCGTGTTCAACGTGAACTTCTTCTTAATAATTCCGTGTTTACTTTTTTTGTTTATCTCAACAGTCACCTCAATGTTGAGATATCTTTCATACCTGGCGTCTCCCTTTCTGGGTATCAAGCCACCGGTCTTACACTTCACATTTTTGAAGGTCACTTCCTTCATCCAATTTTCCTACCTTCTTACTTTCTTGTCTCCTGAGTCTATCCGCGTCTTATTATTTATCCTTCGAACTATCTCAAGGTTTCCTTGAATCCTCCCAACTTACTAGGGATAAAATATATGTATCTCTTATGCCTTCACCCAGCAATTTTAACTCATGGTGAATCACCATCATCCTGACGATTACATACTTTTCTATTTCTATTGCTACGAGTCTTTAGGGTTTTCTCATACCCAATTCCTTTATCATTCCTCAAACTCTATTGCCTTTATATTCCTTTCCACTTCAGTTTCTTTTTATTTTCCTTTCTCTTATCGTTATTTCATGAACCAACACAACATAAGCATTGATTTCAAACATCCCGTCATTCTGGATTCGTGTCCTCAGAACGAATCTTGACAACTTTTACAACTTAGATTCATAATTTATCATACTCGTCTGCCTTTGTTCTGACTCTAAAGCTTTTACACTATCTCCTTATCTTTGGGAATTACTTTCCCGAAAACAATTGACTGGACTTAAATCAGTTTATTATAATCTCTTGCTCCGTGCCTTTCTTGGTCTTTCACCAGCGGGTGGTCTCTCTCTTAGGAGGGTAAGTGACAAAAACAGTCCTTTTGAGATTCGTCAATCATTTAGAATCTCAAATGATTCCTATATTTCCTTTAGCCAGGCTCTTTCCTCGATTGGGTCAACCTGTTCCTTGGAACTCTGAGAGCTTAGAGACTTACAGGTCCTGAAAGAATTTCCTATCGCATTGTTTCCTCAAGGTGGTGGTTGGGGATAATAGTCTAAGTTCTGTCTAGAAAGGTCCATAAATTATCATATAGGAGTACCGTTTCGGGTCTCCTTTCCTTACTCGACTTTCCGTTTCCTTAGTATGAAATGTTTCATCCTTCTCCCATACTTGGGGTTATCTTATACGTTAAAATCCTCATTTTCCACTTCATTATGTTATGGGTTCCTTCTATCTTGATGGCGACCTCCCTGACTATCACGTTCAGGGTTTGCTCTAAATCTTATTCCTTAAACTAGCTTTCATCTAAGATCTCATCTTTAAGCTCTTGAACATTTGGAACCCAAATTCTGTAGGAATACCTCATTATTCCCTTCTCATCTTTCTCGGTATTAACCTCTTATCTATTTGTTGGCTCTCTGCCTTCATTCATCACTCTTTCTGGCACAATATGTTCTTTTCCGATAATTCGGACTGTATTGCAATCTCAAACAACTTTTCGGTACCGGCTCCGGTTACCTTCACTTCTATTTCCATTTTCTCAAAATCTCTTATAAACTCTCCAAAAGACATTATCATCTTGAGTCTCTCCTTTTTACTAAGGGCATCAGCCACCATATTGGCTTTCCCCGAATGATAAAGAATCTCCCAATCATTATTCTTGATTAGCTCTAACTGCCTCCTCTGGCATATGTTGAGCTCTTTCTACGTGAAAATGTACTAGAGCACTTATGGTTTGTGTAAATCTCGCGCTTCTATTCATACCAGTAGTGCCTCCAATATTTAGGGCAAAACTATTGCCACGAGCCCAAGCTCATGGGTGGGGATATCGAATTTCATATTACCTTAATTGTCTTGACGCAGACGCGATTATCTTGCTGTGCTAAGAAGCACCCTAATTCCTTATGCGAAGCGTCACTTACAAATCACAAAATCTCCTTTTTCCATCCGGCAATGCCAACATAGGGGCCATCACCAATCTTTGCTTCAGTTCTTGAAAGTTGTTCTCGTATTTCTCTGTCCATTCGAACTTCTCAGTCTTACGAGTAAGCCGCATTAAAGGGGCTACTATCTTTACAAACTTGAACGAACCTCCGGTAGTGACCGGCCAATCCTACCTCTGGGAGTTGCCCTAACCATGGTCATCAATTCATCAGTGGTCCTTTATTCATTCTTGTCAGGATCCTCCACGAGATCCTCCTCAGCAACAATCCCATCTAGGACAACATCCTCAACCGCTACATTTATAAGGGTTCCCATAAGGGTTTTAACAGTCAGTACTACGTTAGGTAGTCCGACTATGAACTTGGCAAGAGTTCTTATTATTTAGTGAACTTATTATCTTAACATCACATCATCTCTGAGGTTTATAACGCTTAGCTCTGATACCATTTCTGTAACACCCCCAGATCCGGGGTCGGGGATCCGGGTCATCACGGTCTTTCTTTCCACAATATCACTTCACTTAATTAATAATAAATAACCTTATGCCGTGACCCCACACTAACACACACCACAACCCGTTATAGTCTCAGAGATGAAATTTAAATAAGTACAAGCCTTTGAATCCACAATTTAAAAGTTATTACAACCCAAAATGATTACTTGATAAATTTACAGTTAATTGCCATTATCTGCCACAAGTTATAATTATACATAATTGATTCTCAAAAGTAGATGGTCTGATCTACAATAGATCTACCTCTGCAGCTATAGCAGCTACAACATCAACGGGAAGACGCGGGACGCTTCCCACGCGCTTGCGCTGGGTCTGCTGGAGTCTGGCCATCTTTCCTAACTGTTGTTGTGTGATGAAGAAATAAAGCAAGGGTGAGCAGCAAGCCCACCAAAATAATATGTATAATGATTAACAATATATGAGCCTTCTCATAGTACTCATGAAAGTCTTGGTCAAAAGAAATGAACCAAGTTGATATCTTAATGCGATGAAGTCGCAAAATATTCAGTATATATATACATATATACTTTTCAAAATATTGGAAGTCCTCTTCCATGCATAATACACACAGAGTTCCAGTTTATAACTGTATATATAAAAAATATCGTTGCAAGGTGATCTCATATATCTAACCTTGTCTCAACATTTTTCCGAAAATCTTTATCATTCATAAGACAATCATTAACTAGATATAAGTTTAAAAGATGAAGTTACAAGATACCCCAAAATACTTATATCTTTCCCAAATACTACTTGAACTACCCCCGTTCAAGTTATAATCAGTTTCAAAGGTTCATCACATAGATGAGACTACAAGACAAGATTTGAATAAATTCAATCTTTGAATATCATTATAAATAATGAAGTTACGAGATACTTCATTAAGTCCCGATATATAAATATATTCATATATATCTCCCATACATTTCCTGAAAACCTCTGTCATGTAAAGTATGAACAGAGTTGCAATATCCAATGAATTTGGAAGGAAAAGAATTTTGGCATAAACCAGATATCTTGCTGATCAGGCAAAGATACCAATAAGTAACCTTTTCTACTGTAGATGGATGAATTCCTCACCGGTCATCACCCTGGCCGCATTAGGACCTCGCGCTAGACCGTTACCCGGCCACTCACGCGTTGATGGACTGCCACCCAGCCACTTACACTTTGATAGACCGTACCCCGGCCTGTCGCTTATGCCGACTCAATTAGATGGGCTTACTTCCCGAACATTGGGCAAGTAATCAATTCATTTATCAAAACAGCAACCTTGTTGCGAATATAAAACACACCATAGAGCCGGATCCCTCAGGTTTTGAACGAGTATTTAAATCCCCTTTAAAAGGAAGATCTTAAATATAAAAATGAGTTTTGGGATCCGCTCTAACTTTTAAAAATCATTTTGAAGACTCGAAAATACTTTAAAGAGTGTTTGGAGTAATGCTGATTTAATGAAGTAAATCAGTCCCCATATATTAGAAAATATCTGAATATTATTATTTAAATAATATTCCCATAAAGAATAATCTTTATACAAATAATTGAAGTAGAAGTTGTAAGACTTATACTTGAAATGAGTATTAAATAACCAAAGATATACTTATATGAAAGTACTATCTTTATTTGAATAATCGAAAATAAGTTTGATTATTGACACCTTATTCTTTAATAAAATAAAGAATATATCTCAGAAAATAATCGGAGTCATAGATCCTCAAATGAATATTCAAATAATATTCAATAAATAAAATAAGCTGAGTCATAAGCCCTCGAATGAATATTCGAAATAATATTCATTAAATAAAATAAAGGAGTCATAAGTCCTCGAATGAATATTCAAGATAATATTCATTAATAAAATAAAGTTAAAGTTATCGAATAAACCTTATTCGATTAATAGTTTTGAAAACTATGACCATATATATATAAGTATATATATATATATTTATATCCATATATACAAAATCTACTCGGGATCCTCGACTCCCGGTTTTAGAAAATATTTCCACCTTTGGGTCCCTATACTAAGGGTATATGCAAATTACCGCTATCTTCTAGCATAGGTATTATCAACAATTATATATGGAAAGAATACGAAACAGGCATGCATATATATATACCATAGCAGCATGCTTCAATATATACCACATTTGCTAATTAACCAACATGCATCTATCGCAAGATAATGCATATACATATACTCATCACCACAACAGTTATAACGGGTAGAAAACTTGCCTGAGCGACTGGGGGTTACGAATGGCTCGGGACGAGTCTGGTAACCTATAAACAACAAGTAAGTTGGAATTAATCCAAAGTCACTTGTAAATCTATACTCTAACCAACTCAGACTCTAACGCTCGTTTTGTGCTTACTGATTTGCTTAAGTCACCCGGGTACCCTCGGCTCCACCATTTTTAATAATTTAACCTTTATGAGTTTTAAGGCGATTCCTTCGCGAGTGTCTTACCAACTGCCTAACACACTTACCATAAATGTTTCATACATTAATTAACCCTTTTCGGTCTTTAACCTATGTTTCAAAGTAAGGCGAGGGGAAAAGTTTCGTTCGCGAAACGCCGTTACTTGAAACGGTCGTTTCTCCTAAACCGTGCATCGGAATCGAACGAACTACATATCAAAATGAAGCTCGTCACCTGAGCTATCTAAACATGGCAGTGGTCATAATCTAGCAGGGGGTTCTCGGGTCCTAATGTTATGCACAACAACAGTCTACAGAAAATTGGACGTTACGACGACTATATTTACGCGATTTCCCAAATTTAAACCAATTCAAACAACCACAATTTCAACTCCAATTCACAACCCAATCAAACCTCCATCTAAACTACATTACAACAGACCCCAATCAACTCAATATTGCCAATTTATTCATCTAAACCAAGTCAAAAAAAAGTGACCAAGAACTTCAAATCTAACAAGCATCATTCCTAACTCCAAAATCAACAAAACCACTTACTAAACAAAGCTCTATTATGAGTACACACTCATTACACTAACCCATCATCTAACATTATGAAATCCAAACCAACAAAACTTAATACTAAGGGTTTGAGAAGTTATACCTTCCTTGGAGAGTGGAGAATCAAGAGAATGGCTTGGAATCACCCTTAAAGTCCTTATCCAAGCTTAATCTAAACAAAACTTCAAGAACACAAATTTTATTTCTTGAAAAACACTATTCACCATCTTCTTCCATGATTTATAGAAAAAGATTGGCTTGGAATTAGAAGCTTAAACTTATAGGAAGTATGTAACTATCCATGGGGAAGCTTAGATAATTACCTTGCTAAATAGTAAGTGGTGGAGCTTAGATCTTCATTTTTTAAGGAATGGGCCGAGAGCATGAAGAAGAAGAAGAGAGATTTTTGTGTTTTGCCTTGTTTTGCTTTTGGTTGGTTGGTTTTTGTTGTTTGATTTAGTCAATTACCTTGTTGCCCTTGAATTTGTGTGGTTCTCATTCAACCACACCTCCTTCCTTCCCATGTCATGCCTACATCACTTTGTGATGTCATCACTTTGTGATGTCATCACCCCTCCTTTGTCCTCTTTCTATTGGTTGGATGACATCATCCCCACTAATCCCTTTGATTAGCTTTTAATTGTTTGCCTAATGACCGCTGATCTGTTATACGGTTCGCTTAACTTTCGTTTTCGTTTATCGTTTGAGGGATCATACCCGGGATCTTATTACTTAGGTTTCCTTAACCTTTCTCAATATATTGTATTCCTTTTATGATCCTCTCTTAAAATCCTTTAATTTAAATCCTTTTTATCCTGTTACCTTATACTCAATTCTTTCCGTATCTATTGGATTTCCGGGAAAAATCAAAGTGTTCGGATTTGGATTCTGACGATCTTTACATACACTTATATCCCATATAAAGTACTAATAAAATCTCAGAATATCCATATCAGAACCCCTACATAGTGTGGCATGAAAAGTTTTCTCATTCAGCAAAAACACTATTCATAAGGGTTTCAAAAATTTCCAAAAATTGGGGTTATTACAAGGCTGATCCACTTATGCTAGTTCAGGAATCTCTGGCCAGAGTGAATGAAATTAGAAAGGAGTTTCTGATTTGCATAGAACTAAGCATAGTAAATGGTAAGCAAGTGATTAAATTAGATAGGCTTGACACGAGATCCATACCTTGTATTTAATCGAGACATTGTAGGGTAGAAGGAGTTTATTGTACGGTAACTATTCACTGACAGGTTCTTGGTATTCTAAGCAGTGAATTCATATTATCCGGATAGTCGCGATATGTTGAGAAGCATCACTCACGATGTAGAATAAATATGATTAATTAATTAATCATATTTAATAAATTAGAGAATTTATATAAATAATGATAAAATAGTTTTATTATTATTTATTTCTACTACCGGCTTAATATTGAACCTACAGGGTCACACCATAAAAAGAGAATGATTTAATGGTGGAGGAATTAATTAATAATGGCTAATAATTATTTATTTATGAAATAAATAATTAATTGGCAAATTTAATAATTGATTAAATGAGATTTAATTGATTATAAATTAATTAAGAAAAGTTCTTAATATTATTAATTAAGGATTTAATTTTTTGGAAATTAAATCAAGAGAGAGAATTATTTCTAAAGTGTTTAGAAAAAGGATTAATAATTAAAAGGTATTTTAATTATTAATGAGAATAATAAATGGGATAATAATAATAATATTTATGGGAAAATTTCAGCTAAAAATTTTGCCTATAAATATACTATTATAAACCCTATTTTTATTCTAACCCCAATTTTTATAAAAACCTAATTCTCTCCACCTCCTCCTCCTTAACGTCATTTTCTTGGTGGATACCGGTGGAGTGCTTCACGTTTGAGGAGCAGCTGCTAAGGATCTCCGATCGTTGCTTTTGGATCGCATATTAAAGGTTAGTAATCGATCCCTATGTTTTTACCACGATTTATATGCTTTTATTTGGATTTTGTATGTGTAAAAGTGTTTTACCATGCCTCCGCTGCGATTAAAATCCAACACGAACCACATATCAAAACGAAGCTCGTAACATGAACTATCTAAACATGGCAATGGTCAGAATCTTACAGTGAGTTCACGGGTCCTGAAGTTAAGAACAAAAACAGTCTAAGGTAAATCGGGCATTACGACGGCTATGTTTACGCGATTACCAAGTTTATACTACTCCAAATCAATCACAAAACAACTTACAACCAACATTACAACCAAAATCCATCCGAACCTCACTACATCAGTCCATTACTTCATGTTTTATCCAACTCATTCAATCACAAATAAAAGCTACTAACCATACTAAGGTTCATTAACTGTAAACAAGATTCAATCATCCAAATCACTACAAACCCAACCAAACTTGAAACACACAAACACCATGCTTCTCATATACTATAACAATCAAAACCACTTCTAAACATTCAAAGTAAAGCTTAGGGTTTGAAGTTTTTATACCTTCTTGAAGCTTTTAATCAATGAAAGATCCTTGGAATGCCCATGGAAGCCTTGATCTATGCTTAAGCTACATTGACCTTACAAATAAAACCAAGAATTAAAAGTTTGTTCTTGAAAGTTACTATTCACCCTAAACTAAAATGATTTATTTGAGCTAGCAAACCTTGGATTCAAGCACTCAAACTACTTGCTCTTCTTAGTTATGAAATATAGGAGCTATAGAGACTAACCTCTTAATTTTTGATGGAGTGGAGCTAGGATTTTGAAAATCTCTTCCTTGCTCTTTCCATGAAAAGCCGAAACAAAAAGAGAGGAAATGGGAGTGAAAATGCTTCCTTGATTTTGTGTGTTGTTTGTTATCTTAGTTATCTTTAACCTTGTTTTAACTAAGGTTAGAATACTTGGCCACAAATCAATCTAAACAAATATCTTGCTAGTCATGCTTACATCACCCTAAACCTTTCTCAATATTTTATATTTCTTTTATGATCCTCTCTTATAAACCTTGAATTTAAATCCTTTTAATCATGTTACCTTATACTCATTTCTTTCGGTAGCTGGTGGATTTTCGGGAAAAATCAAAGTGTCCGGATTCGAATTCTGACGACCTTTACATACACTCATTTACTTTATGGAATACTAAAATGATCTTAGAATTTCCATAACAGTACTCCTATATAGCGTGGTCTGATAATTTTCCTTAATCATCATCATCAGCAAAAGTTACTATTCATCCGTGTTTCAAAAATTCCAAAAATTGGGGTTATTACAATGAGTCTTTAGCATATCATAAATTTCATCAAGAGTAGTTTCAGTAAGATCATAGTTGTCTCTTATGGTAGTAGACTTCAAATCCCAATTTTCAGGAAGAGCTAAAAGGAATTTTAGACTTGAATCTTCAAGATCATATTTCTTGCCCACCAGTGACAGATCATTCAAGAGTTTGGCAAACCTTTCATATAAATTAGTTAATGACTCATCAGCTTTTGAGTCAAAGTGCTCATACTCTTGTGTGAGTATAGTCTTCCTGTTCTTTTTTATGGCTTCAGTTCTCTGGCATTTTGTCTCCAAAGCATCCCATATTTCCTTTACAGTCTTGCATCCAATTACCCTGTTTGACATGACATTGTCAATTGCACTATGAAGCAGATGCCTTACCCTTGCATCCTTGGCAATAGATGAGATGTCTTCAGGTGTGTAATCACCTTTCTCCTTTGGTATCATCTTTGCTGGTTGATCAACAACTTCAACAGAAAGCATGGTAGGCTTATATGGTCCATTATTAATTCTATCAAGGTATTCGGGATCTGTGGCTTCCAGAAACATAGCCATTTTTACCTTCCATATAGGATACTCAGATGCTCTCAGTATGGGAACCCTAATACTCTCATATCGAATGTGGGTGTTATTGTTTTGAGTATCTTGAGTTTTGGTGGGTTTAGTTGGAGTCTGTGTTTCTTCAGACATGATTGTAAACTGGATCTCACTGTTTGTATATCAACAGAGAGGCTCTGATACCACTTGTTAGGTCATACAACACTATAGAAGGGGGTTGAATATAGTGTTGATACAATCAAATCGATTTAGAACACAAGTATGTAACATTAATCAAATTTATTTAGTATAACAAGCTCTGTTATAAAGTAGGTTAACTACTCTCTCAGTGATGAACAATATCACTAAGAGCTGCTAGGTTACAATGAATAATGTTCTAGTGAATGATAACACCTATAGTGTAAACCCTAAGCTATGTTTATATAGTACACAATTACAAGATATCTTCTAATTGATACGGAATATAATTATGTCTCCTAAAATATATCAATCAGATATTATCTTCTACAAGTCTTCTAGCTGTCCAACTCTTCATGCATATCTTCTTTTGTTTTAGTCCAGATCCTCTCCTGTAAATCAACTGCATTCCTTATCTGAAGTACCCGCACTTAAGTCCTGATATAAATCCGAACGGCCTTAAGTTCTGATATAAGTTCTGACTTCAGTAAGTTCTGATTTCCAGTAAATCCTGATATTAAGTTCTGAAACTAAACACAACAGATTAGACATGACATCACAAATATATTTAACAAACTATACCCTAGTCTCACTTCGGTATCCCACAAAATAGCATATATCTAATTTTGGTCCAAGCTTGTCAGAGGCTAAATGTTTTACAAACGTTTCACGTCCCCAAATTTTCATAAATGACATGCTCTGACATTTATCACTCTATATCTCATACAGATTATTTTGAACCACTTTAGTCGGAACTTGGTTAAGTGTATATGCAGTCGTTTCTAGAGCATAACCCTAGAAACTGAATGGAAGATCCGCTTGACTCATCATCGATCGCATTATGTCCAACAAGGTACAATTTCTCATCTCAGAATCTCTATTCAATTGACGTGTTCCAGAAGGAGTAAGTTATGATACACTATCACACTCCTTCAAGAAACTCTTGAAATTGAGGTTTAAGTATTCTCCTATACGATCTGATCGTAAAACGTTATACTTTTCCCTTGTTTGCTTTTCTACTTCGGCCTTATATTCTTTGAACATTTCAAAAGAATCAGATTTGTTCTTCATAAGAACCACATATCCATATCTACTGAATTCATCAGTAAATGTTATGAAGTAGTATAAGCCACCCCTTGCCATCATACACATTTGACCACATACATCATTATGTGTAAGTCATAATCGTTCGGTGGTCCTTTCACCTGATCAGGTAAAAGAAGCTTTAGTCATTTTTCCAATGAGACAAAGATCGCATCTTCTGTATGATTCAAAATCAAACTTAACCAAGTATCCATCTTTATGTAACTCAGAAATGTGTTTCTCATTAATATGGCTTAACGACAATGGTAGAGGTAATGTTTGATTTGAGTCATCTTAGAACATATAAATTGTTAACTAATTGTGCAACATTATAAGCCTTATCATTAAAATAGAATAAACAACTATTGTTTATTTAATTAAATGAAACCTTTCTTGTCCTGACAAGAAATTAATTTAATGTATCCCCTAAAGGCAGGCACATAATAACAATTTATCAAGTTCTCAATCTCGCCTATATGGGAAAAATTAGGTATCGAGTTCCTTCAACTAAAGCAACAACTTTTGCTCGAATTCTAACCCGATACCTGAAGCTTGACCATTGCTAGCCTTCTTCTTTAGATCTTCCAAACAAGCTCGACAATTTAACTTCCAATCATCCAGTTATTTCCACAGAAATGATAATCATCTCCTTTAGCAACACCACTATCAGGCTTCAAAAGCCCTTTGGGATTGACTTTGGTTTGGCACCGAATAAGATCAAATCTTCACCTTGCCTGTCCATTTTCCTTTTCCATTTGCATTCCATGTGTACATCATCAATATGGATGTAATTCATTCCTTTACTGTGTTATTTTTAGAAGTTCTAAACATGCGTAACAACTCAGTGAGTGTTCTGTCTATCTCATTCCTTTTGTTCTTAACAAACTAAGAATAGAAGTTGTTCAAAGATTATTTGATCAAATCAAGCCGAGTCTCCAGACTATTCTTGAAACCCAAAATATCAAGGTACATATACCTATCATCTTTAGAACATGTGGTCCAACCGAATATCATTCTCCCATTAATGCAAAAATATGGTGCCTTATTATTGTCAAATCTTTCTGACGAGCCTATCCTTCAAATATCCTTTGAAGGTGATCAATCATATCATAAGCATCATTATGCTATTGTTGCTTCTAAAGCTCAGCACTTATAATTACAAGCATGAGACATGAAACATCAGTTGCATAATCAATTTGCTTCTGGTAAGCATTTTGTTTAGCACATGTTTCATTCTCAACTAGAAGAAATAAGGGAGGGGCTTGAGTGACATCCTTGAACCTGAGGACAATCCTCAAGTTCCCATGTCAATTGAGGAAATTATTTCATGTCAGCTTGTCCTTCTCAAGGACTATTACATAGAGAAGTTATTTGTGTTAATTGTTATTTGATATCTACAATATTAAAGTGCATAAAATGACTTAGTCTACAGATGATCATTAAATTATTTTCAAGTGATTATTCATATATATATATACACAATATATATCTCCCACTATTTTTATCAAATCAATAGCCCTAACTATTAATTCGGAAAAAATATCTTCTATATCCTTTCTAGTGAGCCAAGATCCATATTTCACCATGCGTTAGGTCAGCTTTGACTTTTCTCCTAAAATATGATTATTTAGGTAGACAACATTTGTCAATTATATCAACTATATAACTCTTGGATAGCTTGGTGGAACAACATTTGTTCATATTTATCTAATAAATCTCGCCAAACTCTATGCCTCTAAGTTCACAATCCTATTGTGGTAACTTAGTTAAGTCAAACCCAATAGTCAAAAGTATCAATATACTTCAACACATCTCCCACGATAGATGGGAGTACTTCGCTTTGACGAACCCACTCCTTATCGATCTAGGGTTAACGCATTAGACTTATTAGAAGGCATCCGATCAACTTAATATTAACTTTAGGGTTTTGTTAATTTTAAAACGATCATGATCCTATCATAAAGAGATTCCCAATTTTTCCTTGAATAAAATACTTCAAATCAATATTCGTCAATGGTTTGATTTCCAGGTAGTGAGGGAGTCACAACGGTCTCGCTTAAAACCCACAACCTTACAAGTTCAAAGAACTCGCTTTTGACAAAATCGCCCATGTCAGAAATAAAGAAAATTTGTATTTTATTCCGTGTTTCATAAACACAAGAATCTCATAATCGTTTGTTCATTTTAAAATCTTGAGTCGTTACAAATTTTATCTTATTTAGCAAGCATGGCATGAGTGTCGTATCTAATACATACATCCTAAATCTAATTAAGCATGCATCTTTATAAACTACTCTACACATACATTCATCATATGTGCATATATATGTAAAGTGTAATAAATAAACGTGGTTGGTTATGGCTTTATCCTATGTGATCTTCATCAAGCTAATAACAAAGATCTAGGTCAATCTAAGGTGAAAAATAAATACAAGCTAACTATGACAGGTCTTCTTTCTTGTATTGCTTCCTTGGATGGCCTCCATGTGGGATTATCCTTGATCTTCAAATCTTCATGTATTCATGTACATTACAAGAATGAAATACAAAAACTAATCTAATGAACTTACAAGAAGAACCCGAGTTATATTTGAGATTTAAAAATTACAAGATTAAACGACATGCAAGCCGTATTTAAAAAACCAAAACTATTAGCTTAAGGTCATAAGCCATAACCATCCACCATGCTCAATTAACACATAAGAATATGTTAGAACACATAATCTGATCTTAACATATCATACCCATCATGATCTAATCATAAAAACCAAATATGGAAAAAAGAATCAGAAAATTCGAAATTAAATCTGATAATATTAAATCGCAGATTACAGGGTCTAAACGACGACAAACGCCTTACAGATCAGAGTATTTGTTCGGACGCTCGATTCCATATGAAATAGAGTATTCGTTCGCCAAAATCGGACACTAGACACAGATTTCAGCAAATCCGCTGCATCCGATTCAGAATCGTATCAAATACGATTCATATAATAAGAACAAACACAAAACATGTATATATCAGTATATATACAGATTATATAATCATCATATGATTATACAATTCTCATGAATATCATATATTCAAAATATATACATACATTCGCATATATAAACATAACAACATGTAAAATATACAAAATCACATACATAACAGACATGAAATATTGTATACATGTTATCATCATAAAACCAGTAAACATATAAACGAATTAAACACTTTTCGCAAGTAGCTCTGATGCCATTGAAGGATTTCGAGCACATAAACGCAACGGAAACAATATTTAAAAATGTAAAAAAACAGAATTTTTGAAACCCACCGCAGGATCCATGCAAAAAATAGATATTTAATTCACAGATCAGATTGTTTACCTTAAGAAAATTTAAAAATTGGTTGACTAATGGAGATCCAAAACTTGTTCAATCACCATGCATCCCGCTATCGCGATCTACGCTCTATCGGTATCCACACGAATGCTTGAACGCAAGGATTGGATGTGTACTAGCACAAACTCGTTTCTTCTTTCTCTCTCCATCTTCTCTCTTGGTGGCTATGATTTTAGTAAAAGTTTTGCACACCAAAATCAGCAACACAAGAGATATTATATAGAGAGTATAATAAGAATTATAACTCTGAACTAATTAGGATTTATTATTAATTCTAAATTCCTATTTGTATAATAATTAAGTCACACTTAATTATTTAACAAATGAATATCATAATAATATTAGTAAATTTGAATATCAATATTTATCTAATTAATTAGGTCATACTTAATTAATATTATAAATAATTTGAATTACTTTAATATAATTTAAATCCAATTTAAATTATATAATCCTTCAAGCATTCTTAGTGTGTGACCCTATAGGTTATTATTACGTTGGCAATGAATATTAAATCTAATTTAAAATCGTAAACAATGAGCGACATCTAGTAATACATCATTGCTACCCAAGTAATAATAATTGAATCAGTGATCGATTAAACCTTTCGTGAATAATGTACAATGTAATATAATCCTTTTAACCAAATATTATAGAGTAAACTAGAGGCATGTAATATGTCATCCTCATCATAATTTAATCCAAGTTTCCTTGATCAATGAGTAGACTATCATATCAAATCAACATTTGAGCGTGACCACGCATTTTATAGTCTAGCTCACACAAGAGGCCAATAATATCAATCTTAAAATAGGAGGGTTAAATCCCATCTAGATCATTCATATTTCTTATACGATTCATAATATACCCAATGTCCACTTTTATCATTACCCGGTCAAGGATAACTTTTAATGAAATCAATGTATATTAATTCTCGTATAGAAATATAATGACTTCAGGTCTAAGGACTGTTAGGTCCCAATTTGTTTGTAGAAGGGGGGGTTGAATGTAAACAATACCGTTTAATCGAATAAAATGCGGAATAAAATTGTGAAACAAAATTCAAGTTAAATAAAACTTTTATTAAACTTGAAAGGTGTTACAACTACGGTATCGGTTACAAGGGATTAATCTCAAATCAATTATTACAAATCTAGAATAAATTCGACATGAACTTTTTCTATTTTTGTAATTAAAAGATCAAATGCTAAATGCGATTTGAGATTAAGTTCTAGGGATTTTAATCCGCTAGATTGATACACAAGAACAAGATAAGTATTTCTAGTTGATTGGATTTAACTTTACAATCTAGAAATTGATCTTGAAGTTGCAGATGAGATGAAATATTTTTCTGCTCCTTTTTCTTTTGTTCTTGAGTTTTTGTTCTGTTTGATTGATTATGAAATAACAGACTTCTGCTCCTTTTTATCAAACAGCCGAATGTAAAAATGTACTGGCATGACAATCTTCTTTGGCCAGCAAGACTTTCGGTATGACAAAATTTACAACTAGCAAGACAATTAAAATGAGCTAGCAAGACTTTCGGTATGACTATTGATTGTCATATCGATTGTCATATTAGTTCAAATAAATTGTCTTGCTGAATTAATAATAGATTTTAATCTAAACAGAAATTCTAATAAGACAATTAAATGTATTGGCATGACTTTCGGTATGACTAGCAATTGTCATACCGATTGTCATACTAGTTCAAATGAATTGTCTTGCTGAATTTAAGCAGATTTTAAACCAATTAAAATCTTGTAAATCCTTAATATTAATTCTAAATTAATTAATCAATTTAATTCAATTAATCAATAAATTAATCTTTGCAGATATAATTTATTTTCTTAATTAAATTATATGACTTAATTAATTAATAGAGAATTAATACTAACGCTGAGCAGCATCCATTCTTCTGACAATCTTCTGAAAGTCACTGAGACTTATGAATCAATTCCGCCACTTCAATGCTGACACTCGATGTACTGTCTGGTTCATGAGTGACTAACTTCCGTGACGTTTCTTCATGTCTTGACTTTGATATTCTGATTGAATCCTTGTAATAAATGATACCTTGACGAGATCTCTGTCACTTGATTAAATCCACGATCTTGATTTATATCACTGAGGCATGATCAAATTCTTGAACTTCTTCCAGTGAATCTTCAAGTCTGCAGATGAACAATGTTTCTTTATTCTTTGACAGATGTTACATTGTGAGATCTCTCTGATGATTGATCCACTATTTACTTATTACATTCTTATTTGAGTTGAGTTAAATACTCGAATAAACGAGTAGGCTATGACATATGCCTTTCAATCTCCCCCTATTTGCTTGTTAGACAATAACAACAAATACCTAGAGGATAACTCAACTAACAAATAAGAAAAAGATATAAACAGTAATGTAAAGTAAATAGCAGAAAAGTTCTGGATTATATTTAACATTTTCCAGATTCCAAATAAAATTTACAAGTGAATACAAGATAGATGTTCCTCTAGCCTGAACATATAACTACATTAGACTATCTTGATTCATAAAGCTCTAATCATATTACATTGAGTTTTGAGCTAATTGACTTCAGTTGTCTTCTCTTCTGACTTCACCTTCTTCTAAATCTTGAAGCAATTCCTTGTCAAAGACACGATCCTTTTCTGAAGTGAAGCTTGCTGGTCTGACTGGTTGAACTCCAACTGACTTCAGCTTATTCTTGAGTTGATTGTACCTTTTAACATTCTTTTCACAATAAGCTTGAATCAAGTCAGCAGCTTGAGTCTTCAACATGGATGAATATCCAGCAGTTCTCAAATGATGTTCCATCCAGACCAGATGCTTAGCTGAGTAGTCTTTAAGAGATTGTACATCTAGCTGACAGATTTGAAGACAATCAGACTTAAAGAATCTCACCTGATGAGGATTGTTGACCACTTGAGGACTAGCCCTGCTGGCAAACTCTTTAAGCCTTTCTCGAAGAACTTCATTCAATTCTGAGCTTCTTTTGACTTTGTTTAAAAGAACCCAAATCTCTGACAAAGAACGATTCTCAAATAGATGAAGTGACACCTTGAAAGATCCTTCACTCTGATAATATTCAAAAATGCTCATCTCATTTAGGGATCTATCAAAAGCAGCTGTGATCCTTGAGACTTCAGTCTTGATAGCATTCATGTACATGTCATTGTTAGGATTTGAGATTTCCAGCTTGTCAAGAAGATGTAAGAACTGCCTATCATTGTTAGTGCTCAGCTGAGGCATATCAAGTACTCTCCTAGCTTCATCCCATTTTTCACCAATCTTTAGTCTGACATCTCTTCTCCTTTCTTGAGCCTTAATGTCATGAAGACGTTGCTTTTGAAGAGTTTCTGTTCTTTGAATGTCTTTTCTCATGTCAATGATCTGAGAGACCTTCTTGAGTTCAGCTTCTTTTCTTTTCATTTCTGACTGCTCCTTCTGAAATTCTTTCTCAAACATAGGATCCACTTGAGCTTCTTCTTCCCATTCTCCAAAATCACTTTCCTCTTCAGCTTCAAATAACCCATCTTTATCTTCCTGAACTGGTTCAGTGGGAATGTCAAAAATATCAAAGTCATCCTATTCTCCACTGTAGTAGACATCATCATCCTTTCCTTTGTTTCCAGCAGAGGTATCTTTTTCTTTCCCTTTGGCACTACTTCCTTTCTTCTCCCCCTTAGTTGAGGGATCCTCTACTGACTTTCCTTTGGAACCTCCATCACCTCCAGAGCCTGATCCTCCACCAGACGGTCCTTCAAAATAAGTTCTTTGTTCTTCATTAGGGCAATGAGAATTCTTGATCATGAAATATAGGTGCTTCATCCCTTCATTGAGATGTTCCATGCCCGTCTCTATCTTTAGAAATCTTGAGGAGTCCAATGAATGATTCATCTCAACGAGGTCTTCAAGAGAAGTCATTCTTGTGTGTAGAGAGCAGAAGTTGGATATGTCATCAGCTGATAAAGTTGGAGTGTCCTGAATAGAATTGAGCTTTGGTATTACAGTGGTCTTTAGATCTGAGATGTCATTCCTTATGATTGCAAGCTGATTGTTGACAGAGGTGGAAGAAGAAGACCGTTCAACCACTTGTGCTTTGAATGCTTGAGCTTCAGCTTGGCTTTTAGCTAGTTCTTCTTTTAGGGCAGCAATCTGAGCTAACAGGTTTACAGTATCAGTGTCTGTGTGTGGTCTCACCTGAATTTCACTCGTGTTTGGTTCACTCACCTCACGTGCATGTGTTTCTCTCAATATAATTGCTCGTGAGGAGTCTTCCTGTTGCTGTTCTTCTGTACCTGCATTAAAAATCACCCTAGCCTCTTCAAGAGAGGTCAGTGATGGTGCAATGGGAATTCGCGAGTCCCGATCCTCAGTCAATACTATCAAATCTTTTGGAATAGATGTCTGAATTGCTTCAGGGATAGATTGACCGAGTTGCCCTCCACTTTCTCCAGATAAATCTGCGAGTGGAGAATCCCATAAGGGAGCCAGAGGTGTTGGATCTGGGAGGGGAGAAAATGACTCTATTAAAGATGGCGGAGAGTCAGATTTTCCCTCTGAAGCGTGTGACTGCTCTTCTGCCGTAACTATGGCAGGCACTGTAACCGACTCTACGTGCACTCCTCGCTGTGTGTCCTGAGTATGATCTGGGGAAGTGTATGGTTCCATTGTGAGTAATGGAATTGTGCTTGACTCAGTACAAGATGCCATGGCCCTACGGCGAATTTCAATAGATGCATGCTGTTGAGAGAATGCCTCTAGTAACTGTTCATTGGCCATTTCAAAGTCCATGTCCTGTTGGGAGGACAAGGATGGGCTTTCAGATGCCTCAGAATATGTTCTTCTTTTCTTAGGAGGAGGCAGAGCTGAGGGTTCACTCATATTTAACAATGTACTACTTCCTAGTAATCTTCTGGGTAACATTTTAGACAGTGGGGGAGAGGTTGAGATAGAATGTGACTCTGTGTTTGGCTCTATGACCTGGGATTGAAGCTGTGGTTCTACAACTTCATGGTCAGCCCTATCAACCACTGGGGGTCTTTCAACAGAAGTAGGAAGGGAGTAAGAGTGAGGAATTACTACCTGTAATGGAAGAGCATCTGATGTTGGAGGAGCCTGGGTGGCTTGAACCACTGGAGGTTGAGGTTGCTGTTCATGGCCGGGAAGATTGAAAATAGGTAAAGGAATATAAGTGGCCATGAAAGCAGATACAAGTACTGGAACTTGCATGAATTTGAAGGTTGTGTCTTGGCGAGTGTAAATCTTTTTGCTAACTGGAGGGGGTTCGGTTACTGCAGAGTTAGCAAAAAGGGCTTTGTGTTCAGGTGTGAGAAGATGATCTGCTATAAGCATGAGAAAACGAGCATAGTAACATGATACCCTACGATTTGTAGAATGATCACGTAAAGCAGAAGTTAGACGTCTCAAGAGAATGGGAAAAAGTAGTTTGCCAAAATTGATCCTTTGATTGAAAACAACCGCCAGACCAATATACTGCAGAGTGGAAGTGATGTTATGAAAATTGGATTTTGTGCAGTTGGCAAACACTTTGGAAAGTGTATCGAAGAAAATATCCCATTCAGACACCAAATTTGATTTAGAAAGTTTGGTTAAATTGATCACCCCCTGATAGTGAATAGCATTGAAAAAATTTGTGATATCATTTTCAGAGGGTAAATTACAGAAATTGTCTAGTGGAAAATTTAACGCACGATTGACGACTGTTTCATCAACTACATACTGTGTGTTTGCGACGGTGAATGAAAAAGATTTTGAATCATCGGCCACAGTAGAGGTTGTGCAAATCAGTCTAAGTAGATCGACGTTTAAAATCACATTTGATTTAATAGCAGAGCTAACAATCGAATGGTCATTTAAAAATCTAATCCATGGCTTAAATTTTTCAACATCACATTTTTCCGGATTAAAATAACCAACCTGATTATGCGCGACAATTTGGAAATTGAGAGCCATTTAAAATAATAATAAGACACACGCTTTTCAGAATTTTAAGAATAATATTAAGAAAATTTGAATTAATTAAATTAATTTAATAATTCGAATTAAATTAATTATAATCGAAAAATTTAGACAGAAATGTATCTCGTTAAAATTCTTAACTCACAAACGCAGTTTTGACAAACCAAAAGACACAAATTAGAAATTGAAATAAAAATAAAAAGTTCAAAATCAACAAACTCAAATTGAATTTGAAGGGGCAAACTGATATAAAAAAAAATTGAAAATTTTGACAGCACTCCTGTATGTATATATATGTAAGTATATATCACAGGAATGAAGATTCAGTTTGCTGAGTAAAAACTCGAGCAAGGAAAGAAGCAATTCGTTGGTTTTAGTTCGAAGAGAGAGAAGAGAGAAAACTGTTCGACCCAAAAAAAATGAACTGTTGAAATGGTTTTAAAAAAAACAAACACACGCCTTTATATAACAGCTGGTATGACAATCCGGGATTGTCATACCGATTGTCATACCAGGCAAAAGAAGGAAAAGAAAAAATAGAATAAATACTAAAATTATAACTGGTATGACAATCTGATAGTCATACCGATTGTCATACCAGTAATAATAAAAGGAAAATAATTATATATATGGTTTCTAACTGGCAAGACAATTGATAGTCATACCGATTGTCTTGCCAGTATAAAACTGTACTGAATAATATAATAAACAAAATTTAAACTGAAATGACTTTCAGCAAGACAATTTCAATTGTCTTGCCGATTGTCATATCAGCTTTAAACACAGAAACACACACATATATAAATTTATAAAGACTTATATAACTTAGTAAAAATATCAGAAAATATTTACAAAATAGTAAAACTGAAATACAGACTTATAATATTTACAGAAACAAAGACAATATATCAGAATTTATTATTTTTATTCTAAAAATAGATTTCTATTGAATTTTAGCAAATAAAATTCATAGTAAAATATTTTTAGAGGAAATAAAATATTCTGAGATATTTTAAATTAACAAGTAGGGAAAATAAAAATAGATAAGATAATATATATTACATAGAAATAAGCAAGAAATATGATAAAATGATAAAATAAATTTGTAAATGAATTTTTTTTTTCATTTATGAAAAATTCATTTGTAAATTTATTCAAGAACAGATCACAGATATTAACTAAATTAATCACTAAAACTATTCAACATGCCCAATTTACCAACTAATCTGGTAAATGTGGATTCGTCAAGTGGTTTAGTGAAAATATCTGCTATTTGTTCTTCTGTTGGAACAAAAAATAGTTCAACAGTACCATTCATGACGTGCTCTCTAATAAAATGATACCTGATGTCAATGTGCTTTGTCCTCGAGTGCTGCACAGGGTTGTTGGTGATGGCTATTGCACTTGTATTGTCACATAAAATAGGAATCTTGTTCAATACAGAGCCATAGTCTCGTAGTTGGTTCCTAATCCACAAGATCTGAGCACAGCAGCTTCCAGCAGCAATATATTCAGCCTCGGCCGTTGAGTTGGAAACTGTTTGCTGTTTCTTGCTGTACCATGAGACTAGCCTGCTACCTAGGAATTGACAACTCCCTGAGGTGCTTTTCCTATCAACAACACTTCCTGCATAATCTGAATCTGTATATCCGACAAGGTTAAAACCAGATTCTTTAGGGTACCAAATACCTAGATTTGGTGTTCCCTTAAGATATCTTAAGATTCGTTTAACAACAACGAGATGAATATCTCTAGGATCCGCTTGGAACCTTGCACATAAACATGTAGCATACATAATATCTGGTCTACTTGCAGTAAGATAGAGTAACGAGCCAATCATACCTCTGTAGCTTGTGACATCTACCTTAATGGAGTTTTCACATGGTCCAAGCTTGACAGCTGTAGTTGATGGAGTCCTTGCTGATGCAGAATCCTCTAGATTGTACTTTTTGAGGAGTTCCTTGAGATACTTGGATTGACAAATAAAAGTTCCATCTAACCTTTGATTTACTTGTAATCCAAGGAAGAACTTCAGCTCTCCCATCATGCTCATTTCAAACTTGCTGTGCATTAACTTAGCAAATCTCTTACAGAGATTATCATTAGTAGACCCAAATATTATATCATCCACATAGACTTGGACTAATATAGTATCCTTTTTATGTGTTTTAGAAAAGAGAGTTTTGTCTATGACACCTCTAATAAAGCTATTTTCAATAAGAAATTCAGAGAGAGTGTCATACCATTTTCTTGGAGACTATTTTAGCACATAGATAGCCTTGAAAAGAAAGAAGACAAAATCCAAATGATCTGGATCTTCAAAACCAGGAGGTTGCTCTACATATACCTCTTCATCCAACTTTCCATTTAGAAAGGCGCTCTTGACATCCATTTGATAAACTTTAAAGTTTGAAAATGCTGCGAATGCCAGAAATATCCTGATGGCCTCAAGTCTAGCCACTGGAGCATAGGTTTCATCATAATCAATGCCTTCAGCTTGAGAATACCCTTTAGCTACCAGTCTTGCCTTGTTTCTTGTAACCACACCATCTTCATCTAGTTTATTCCTGAATACCCACCTAGTACCAACAGCTTTCTTGTGTACAGGCCTAGGTACCAGTTTCCAGACTTGTTGACTTTCAAACTGATTGAGTTCATCTTGCATAGCAATCACCCAATCTGGATCAGTCAGTGCTTCTTCAATTTTCTTAGGTTCCATCTCAGAAAGAAATCCTGAGAACAGACACTCATTTTGAGTAACACGTCTAGTTCTGACTCCAACATCTGGATCACCAATAATCAACTCAAAAGGGTGAACTTTATTCCAGACAGTCTGTCTTGGAAGATTTGATCTTGATGATTCGCCTTGAAATTCATTGTGATGTTGTGTCCTACTAGATGATCCTTCAGCATCTCCCCCTGAGTTGTTGCCATATTGACTTGAAGATTCTCCGTCAGTAGCAGTGGTATCTCCATTGTTGCCAAAGTTTCCATCACTATTACCTTGAGTATCATCAGGATTAACAGGTTCTTCACCAGCAACAACCTCAGGTTCTTGACCATGTTCTGATTCTGAATCTGACGTATCATCAAACTTCAGTTTCTCAGAAGGATCTTCAGTTTGGATACTAGGGAGTTTAGTGTCATCAAATGTAACATTGACATTTTCAGTTACTTTGTGTTGATCAATGATATACACTCTATATGATCTTCTTCCATATCCAACAAAAATACCCTCATATGCCTTTGCCTCGAACTTACCACGACGATCATCTCCATCCTTGAGCACGAAGCATCTGGCACCAAATACATGAAAGTATTTGATAGAAGGTTTCTGTTCATTCAAAATCTCATAAGGAGTTTTCATGAAGTCTTTGTTGATTAGAGTTCGATTCTGAGTATAACATGCAGTATTGACAGCTTCAGCCCAAAAGTACATTGGAAGACCTGATTCACTTAACATCGTTCTTGCAGCTTCAATCAATGTACGATTCTTCCTTTCTACCACTCCATTTTTCTGAGGGGTTCTAGGAGCTGAAAATTGTCTGGTAATCCCTTTGTCTGTACAGAATCCATTGAGAAGTGCATTCTTGAATTCTGTCCCATTATCTGACCTTATTGCTCTAACAAGGACGTTAGAATCTAACTCAATCATCTTGATATGATCAATCACAACTTGTGGTGTTTCATCCTTAGAGTGAAGAAATAAAACCCACGTATACTTGGAATAGTCATCAACTATCACAAGACAGTAACACTTCTTTGACATAGAAAGGATATTAACTGGACCAAATAAATCCATGTGCAATAATTGCAGAACACCAGTTATGGAAGATGTGTCAGTGCCTTTGTGACTTGCTTTCTTTGACTTTCCTTTCTGGCAAGCCTCACATAGTCCTTCTGGAGAGAATTCCAGCTGAGGCAGACCTCTTACCAATTCTCTTTTGACAAGAGAATTCATTGTTTTGAAATTGAGATGAGAAAGTCTCTTGTGCCATAGCCAACTCTCATCTGACGATGCCTTTGCATAGAAACAATTGACTTCAAGATTGCTTCCAGAGTTCATGTCAGCTACGAACAGATTTCCTTTCCGGATTCCCATTAAGGAGGGTTTTTCACTTTTCTTGTGCAGAATCTGACACTTCAGCTTGTCGAATAAAACATTGTAGCCGTTGTCACAGAACTGACTAATGCTAAGCAGATTGTGTTCAAGTCCTTGCACAACATATACATTTTCAATGATAACATTTCCAGCTAGCAAACAGCCATATCCCTCCGTTAAACCTTTGCTGTTATCTCCAAAGGTAACCACTGGGCCAGCTTTCTCAACCACATTTGATAGCAGGGCTCTATCTCCGGTCATATGTCTTGACGATCCGCTGTCAAGAATCCACACTACCGGTTGTACCTGTTTAATGCCCTCTTTTCTTGACGATGAGGTGCTTGCATTACTAGCCATGAGAGCAAGATTCCCAACTTCTTCATCTTCACTGTCAGTATCATCCCAGCTTCTTCCCTTTTCCAGGTACGCCCTTTCAGATTTACTCTTCTGATTAGAATCGTAAGAGTTCTTCCTAGCTTGTTTTGGCTTCCTGCATTCTGTGGCAAAGTGTCCCAACTCATTACAGTTGAAGCATCGAATGGTGCTTCGATCAACCATTCCTGTTTTATACCCACCACTGCTGGTGTTAGAGGATGAAGATCCACCTTTCAGGAATCTGTTGTAGTTGGACTTGTACTTGAACTTGGGATTCCTTTTGAATCTGACATTTGAGAATCTCTTGACAATCAGGGCCATTGACTCATCCTCCAATTGCTCCAGTTCTTCCAAGGAATAATAATCATCTCCTGATTGATTTGTAGTAGGAGAATCAAATTCTGCTACTATCACATTATCTTCAACCTTGGAAGACTGTACCATTCTTTCTGACTGTTGAGATTGTTGTTGATATTGTGGTTGTTGTTGTTGTTCATCAGCTACTAGAGCAGTAGACGTGCTGACCACTCTTCCTTTCCCGTAAACTTCCTTCTGCTGAATCTGCTCCAACTCATAAGTCTTTAACACACCATAGAGCCTTTCCAAAGAAATCTCACTCAGATCTCTTGCTTCTCTTATGGCAGTGATTCTATGTTCGAGATGAGTTGGCAGTGTTAAAAGGAACTTTTTGTTGACCTCCCTGATGGAATAGTATTTACCATTAATGTTCAGGTTGTTGATCAATGCATTGTACCTCTCAAACACTTCAGTGATTCCTTCTCCTGGATTGGATTTAAAGTATTCATACTCAGAGGTTAGGATTTATAGTTTGTTCTACCTAACTTCCTCTGTGCCTTCATTAATAATCTCAATAGTTTCCCAGATATGTTTGGAATCTTTACAATTCATCACATGTCTATTCATCAGGGGATTAAGGGAATCTACTAAGATTAATTGAAGGCTAGCATCCAGGGAAGCTTCTTCTATTTCAGCAGGAGAGAAGTCCTCAGGATCCTTCACATAAGTTCTCGCTTTGGTGATCACCACATCATTTTCTATTACCTCTGGTTCCATAACCATAGGAATTTTTGGACCCTTCTTCAACACTTGCAAATATTTGGGATTAGCAACCTGTAAAAACAGTAGCATCTTCTTCTTCCACATAACATAATTTTCTTTATCGAAAAGTGGAATTTTAACGGTTCCAACTTTTTGTGTAGTCATTATGAATTTTTTGAGTGAATAAAAAATTCAAGAAGTGAAAGAAACACAAAAGTCTAGGATCTAGATTTGTACGTTAATCAGAAGGCTCTGATACCAATTGTTAGGTCCCAATTTGTTTGTAGAAGGGGGGGTTGAATGCAAACAATACCGTTTAATCGAATAAAATGCGGAATAAAATTGTGAAACAAAATTCAAGTTAAATAAAACTTTTATTAAACTTGAAAGGTGTTACAACTACGGTATCGGTTACAAGGGATTAATCTCAAATCAATTATTACAAATCTAGAATAAATTCGACATGAACTTTTTCTATTTTTGTAATTAAAAGATCAAATGCTAAATGCGATTTGAGATTAAGTTCTAGGGATTTTAATCCGCTAGATTGATACACAAGAACAAGATAAGTATTTCTAGTTGATTGGATTTAACTTTACAATCTAGAAATTGATCTTGAAGTTGCAGATGAGATGAAATATTTTTCTGCTCCTTTTTCTTTTGTTCTTGAGTTTTTGTTCTGTTTGATTGATTATGAAATAACAGACTTCTGCTCCTTTTTATCAAACAGCCGAATGTAAAAATGTACTGGCATGACAATCTTCTTCGGCCAGCAAGACTTTCGGTATGACAAAATTTACAACTAGCAAGACAATTAAAATGAGCTAGCAAGACTTTCGGTATGACTATTGATTGTCATACCGATTGTCATATTAGTTCAAATAAATTGTCTTGCTGAATTAATAACAGATTTTAATCTAAACATAAATTCTAATAAGACAATTAAATGTATTGGCATGACTTTCGGTATGACTAGCAATTGTCATACCGATTGTCATACTAGTTCAAATGAATTGTCTTGCTGAATTTAAGCAGATTTTAAACCAATTAAAATCTTGTAAATCCTTAATATTAATTCTAAATTAATTAATCAATTTAATTCAATTAATCAATAAATTAATCTTTGCAGATATAATTTATTTTCTTAATTAAATTATATGACTTAATTAATTAATAGAGAATTAATACTAACGCTGAGCAGCATCCATTCTTCTGACAATCTTCTGAAAGTCACTGAGACTTATGAATCAATTCCGCCACTTCAATGCTGACACTCGATGTACTGTCTGGTTCATGAGTGACTAACTTCCGTGACGTTTCTTCATGTCTTGACTTTGATATTCTGATTGAATCCTTGTAATAAATGATACCTTGACGAGATCTCTGTCACTTGATTAAATCCACGATCTTGATTTATATCACTGAGGCATGATCAAATTCTTGAACTTCTTCCAGTGAATCTTCAAGTCTGCAGATGAACAATGTTTCTTTATTCTTTGACAGATGTTACATTGTGAGATCTCTCTGATGATTGATCCACTATTTACTTATTACATTCTTATTTGAGTTGAGTTAAATACTCGAATAAACGAGTAGGCTATGACATATGCCTTTCAAGGACCATTACATCATTATCACTGTGAGAATTACTTATGACACAACAGACATGTATGTTAGATATATTTGTGATGTCATGTCTAATAATGAGTTGTGTTTAGTTTTCAGATCTTGACTAACAGGAAAAATCAGGACTTAACTGGAAATCAGTACTTATACTGAAGTCAAAACTTAAGATATCAGAAGATATTCATCAGAAGATAATATCAGGACTTAAGAAGACTTTCAGATAAGGAAGACGGCTGATTGAAGGGAAAGATGATCAAGACTAAAACAAGAAGAGATATGCATAAAGAAGAATTCTATGAAGAATAGAAGACTTGGAGGAAAACATAACTAATTGATATATTTTAGGATACAGAATTATATTCGATAGCAATTAGAGATTATCTTGTAACTGTGTGGTATATAAACACAGCATAGGGTTTACACTAGAAGTGTTATCATTATCAAGAATATTATTCATTGTAACCCTAGAAGTTCTTAGTGATATTGTTCATCACTGAGAGAGAACAAATCCATTGCAACACTGTGTTATTAATAAGATTATTTTTTGTTACATACTTGTGTTCTTAATTCGATTTGATTATATTATACACTGTATTCAACCCCCTTCTACAGTGTGTGTGACCTAACAAGTGGTATCAGAGCCTATCTATTAACACATATACAGTAAAGATCCAAAAAAATCATGTCTGAAGAAGAACAAACTCCAACCAAGCCCACCAAAACTGAAGAAACTCCAAAGACTCAAATCCACAGTTGATATGAGACTATTAGGGTTCACATGCTGAGACCTTCTGAGTATCCTATATGGAAAGTAAGGATGGCTATGTTTCTGGAAGCTACAGATCCATAATACCTTGACAGATTTAATGAAGGACCACATCAGTCAACCAAGCTCTCTGTTGTAGTTGCAGATCAGCCAGCAAAGACCGTACTAAAGGACAAAAGTGAGTATACAGCTGAAGATATCTCATCAATTGTGAATGATGCAAAGGTAAGGCATTTGTTGCATAGTGCCATTGATAATGTCATGTCAAACAGGGTAATTAACTGCAAGACTGCAAAGGAGATATGGGATGCCTTGGAGACAAGATGCCAGGGAACTGATGAAATTAAGAAGAACAGGAGGACTATACTCACTCAAGAGTATGAGCACTTTGACTCAAAACCTGATGAGTCATTAACTAGTTTATATGACAGATTTGTCAAACTCTTGAATGATCTATCACTGGTGGATAATGAATATGATCTTGAAGATTCTAATCTTAAATTCCTTTTAGCTCTTCCTGAAAGTTGGGATTTGAAGGCAACTACTATAAGAGACAACTATTCTCTTGATGAAATTTATGGTATGCTCAAAACTCATGAACTTGAGATGGATCAAAGAAGCAAGAGCATGGGAAAAAGTCAAGGACAACTGCTCTTAAGGCTGAGGAGGAATCCCCCAAAGTGGCTGTCTCAAAGAAAGACAAAGGAAAGGCTCTCATCACAAAGTCTGATTCAGATTCATCAAGTTCTGATAATGATGAGGATTCAGAAACTGAAAGTCTATCTGAGATGGATGCTGATGAAGAGATGATGAGATTGTGTGCTCTTATGGTGAAGGGTATCACAAAGATAGCCTACAGGAAATTCAGAAGGGGAAAGAAGTTTTCCAGGAAAAGTGGAAGTTCTGATAAGAAGGGATTCAGAAAATCTTAAGGCAAAGCAGGAAAGTCTGACAGAGGAGATTACTCAAATGTTAAATGCTACAATTGTGGTGAGAAAGGCCACATATCTCCTGATTGCAAGAAAGGAAAAGGTGACAAAGGCAAGGCACTTGTCACAAAGAAGAAAAGCTGGACAGACACTTCAGATTCTGAAGATGAGGTGAATTATGCCTTGATGACAAATGCTGATAGCAGTTCTGTTGCTGCTGAGTTAAAGGTACCTCAAACAATTTATGCTTTTCATACTGATGATATTACTGAGTTGAGACCTTATCTTAAAACCATATTCATTAGCTATAGAGATCAAACTTTAACATGTGATAGGTTAACTTCTAAAAATCTGGCTTTTAAGAAAAGGAATGACTATTTAGAAAAGGAGTTAGTTATGTTCCATCAAACTCAGAAAGAAAGAGATGATGCTTTTTATGTTAGAGATGAAGTGTTAAAATTAAATCAATCTCTAAAAACTGAGTTAGAAAAGGAAAGAGAGATTATCAGGACTTGGACTAACTCTGGTAGAACAACTCAGAATTTACTAAGTAGTAGAAACTGGAAAGAGAGCTTAGGTTATGAAGATGATAAAAGTGAAATAGGAACTGAACAAATTAAGCCAATTATTATTAAACAGACTACTAAGCCAAAGGTAAATCCTGTTAAGTTTGTAGCTAAAACTGTAAAGTCTGATTCTGAAAAGATGAAAGATATTGATACAGAAGTTAAGGTAGAGTCAACTTCTGAAAAATTAAAATAGGATAAACCAGCTGAAGTTAACATAGGCTTAATGACAAAGAAGCAGCTTAAGTATAAGCTGAAAGAGATTAAGAATGTAAACAAGGTAAAGCCACCTAGGAAAAATAGGAATGGAAAGGAAGGTGTGAATAAAAGTAATAATTATAAGTCTGTTCCTAATGCTCCTAGAAAGAAATACAATAACTGTGGAAACACTAACCATCTTGTTTCTTTTTGCAGGAAGAATAAGGATATAAACTCTTTACCTCCTAAATCATGAGTTAAGAGTCAGTCTGTTAGGTTTAAGCCACAAAATCCTTGTTTTCATTGTGGTAGTTTATGGCATTCCATTTATACTTGTAAGGAAAATCATAGTTTGTACTATAATTATTATCAAATAAAACCTTCTATAAAGAAAGTTAGCATTATTCCTTCTAGTGTAAGTTCTGATGCAAAGTCTGATACTGTAAAATCTGATATGAAAAATGTTAGCATAAACTCTGAAGTTAAATCCGCTGCAAATGTTAACAAACTTAATAGGGCCAAAGGATCCAAGCAAGTCTGGATCCTTAAAACTAATCATTAGTGGTTTTTGTGATTGCAGGGCAATAGGAAAAATATCCTAGTTCTGTACAGTGGATGTTCAGGACATATGACTGGAAATAAAGCCCTGCTATCAGACTTTGTGGAGAAAGCTGGCCCAGGAGTTTCTTATGGAGATGGCAACATGGGAAAAACTCTGGGATATAACAATATCAATCTTGGGAATATCATCATTAAAAAAGTAGCTCTAGTCTCAGGACTTAAACACAATCTGCTGAGTGTTAGTCAAATCTGTGATAGAGGTTATCATGTGGATTTCTTTGAAGAACACTGTGAAGTTGTAAGCAAATCTACAAGAAAAGTTGTTCTGAAGGGATACAGGCATGGTAACATTTATGAAGCCAAGCTTTCAACAAGTTCTGATGGTTCTGTAATCTGTCTGTTAAGCAGAGCATCAATTGAAGAAAGCTGGGATTGGCACAAGAAACTCTCTCATTTAAATTTTAATAATATAAATGAACTAGTCAAGAAAGATCTTGTGAGAGGACTGCCAAAATCAGTATTTGCTCCTGATGGCCTTTGTGATTCATGTCAAAAGGCAAAACAAAGAAAATCTTCATTTAAGAGCAAGACTAAATCTTCAATTCTTGAGCCTTATCACCTACTACATGTTGATCTATTTGGTCCAGTGAATGTCATGTCTATTGCAAATAAGAAATATGCTATGGTCATAGTAGATGAGTTTACCAGATACACATGTGTGTATTTCTTGCACACAAAAAGTGAAACTGCATCTATCTTGATTGATCATGTCAAACAACTGGATAAATTGGTCAAAGACTCTGTGAAAATCATAAGAAGTGATAATGGCACTGAGTTCAAGAATTTGATCATGGAAGAGTTCTGCAAAGACCATGGAATAAAGAACGAATTCTCTGCTCCTGGAACTCCGAAGCAAAATGGAGTTGTTGAAAGAAAGAATAGAACTCTTATTGAAGATGCAAGAACTATGCTTGATGAAGCAAAGTTACCAACCTACTTTTGGGCTGAAGCTGTGCAGACTGCTTGTTTTACTCAGAATGCAACACTTATCAACAAGCATGGAAAAACTCCATATGAGATGGTGAAGAAAAAGAAGCCAAATCTGAAGTACTTTCATGTATTTGGATGCAAGTGTTTTGTTCTTAAGACTCATCCTGAACAGCTATCCAAATTTGATCTAAAAGCTGATGAAGAAATTTTTGTTGGATATCCACTTTCTACAAAAGCCTTCAGAGTCTACAATTTAAGAACAAGGGTTGTCATGGAATCTATCAATGTCTCTTTTGATGATAAGAAGATTACTGGACTTGAAGATTTCAATGATCATGATCAGCTGAGATTTGAGAATAAAGTTTTAAATTCTGATTCTGTAAATTCTGATAGTCTAAATCCTGATACTACAAACTCTGATGGATTAAACTCTGATGTTATTGAAACTGTGGTGACTACGCCAAAGGAAAATGCACCTGTGCAGGGGGAGCATATTGATGGAGACAGCATGGATCATGGGGGAGCATCCAGTTCTAGAGATCACCTTCCATCTGCAAGAAAGTGGACTAAAGCACATACACCTGACTTGATTATTGGAAATCCTGAAGCAGGTGTTAGAACTAGAACAGCAACATCAAATGAATGTCTCTATCATTCTTTTCTTTCTCAGACTGAACCAAAGAAAGTGGAAGAAGCTCTTCAAGATGTTGATTGGGTGCAAGCAATGCAGAAAGAGTTAAATGAATTTGAAAGAAATAAAGTCTGGACCCTAGTGCCAAGACCAAAGAATAGATCTGTTGTTGGTACAAAGTGGGTGTTCAGAAATAAAACTGATAGTGATGGCATAATTACAAAAAATATAGCAAGGCTGGTTGCAAAAGGATATTCTCAACAAGAGGGAATCGATTATGATGAAACATTTGCACCGATTGCTAGATTGGAAGCCATAAGGATATTTCTGGCTTATGCTGCTCACAAAAAGTTTAAAGTCTTTCAAATGGATGTAAAAAGTTCTTTTCTTAATGGAGAATTGGAAGAAGAAGTATATGTTGAACAACCTCCATGTTTTGTAGATTCAAAATTTCCTAATCATGTCTACAGACTTGATAAAGCACTTTATGGCCTTAAGCAAGCTCCAAGAGCATGGTATGAGACATTAGCTCAGTTTCTTCTGGAAAGTGAATTTAACAGAGGGACTATTGACAAAACTTTATTCTATCTCAACCATGGAAAAGACTTACTTTTGGTGCAGATATATATTGATGATATCATTTTTGGTTCTACAAATGACAGACTTTCTTAAAGGTTTGCCAAGCTAATGCAGTCAAGGTATCAAATGAGTATGATAGGAGAACTTAGCTATTTTCTGGGTCTTCAAGTCAAGCAGAATGAAGAAGGAACTTTTATTTATCAATCTAAGTACACCAGAAATTTGTTGAAGAAATATGGAACGCAAGACTATTCAAGTGCATCCACTCCTATGGCCACTGCAACAAAATTGGATAAGGATACTGGTACATCAGTAGATATTACTGATTATAGAGGTATGATTGGCTCACTACTCTATCTAACTGCAAGTAGACCTGATATTATGTATGCTACATGCCTTTGTATAAGATTTCAAGCAGATCCAAGAGAACCTCACTTAACAGCTATGAAAAGAATTTTCAAGTACCTTAAGGGTAT
The DNA here is from genome assembly GCF_009905375.1 of Apium graveolens. Taxonomy (NCBI): domain Eukaryota; kingdom Viridiplantae; phylum Streptophyta; class Magnoliopsida; order Apiales; family Apiaceae; genus Apium; species Apium graveolens. The sequence continues at coordinate 215,658,557 of NC_133655.1, forward strand.
AGATGATCTAGGATTGTGGTATCCTAGGGAATCAGACTTTAAGCTAATAGGTTACTCAGATGCAGATTTTGCAGGGTGCAAAATTGACTAGAAAAGCACAAGTGGAAGCTGCCAATTTCTTGGAGGCAGATTAGTTTCTTGGTTTAGCAAGAAACAAAAGTCAATTTCCACATCAACTGCAGAGGCAGAGTACATTGCTGCAGGAAGCTGTTGTGCACAAATTCTTTGGATGAAGAATAAGTTACTGGATTATAGGTTAACATATTCTAAAATACCCATTTACTGTGATAATCAAAGTGTTATTGCTATGATAGGTAATCCAGTTCAGCACTCAATGACAAAGCACATCAGCATTATGTACCACTTCATAAGGGAGCATGTGATGGAAGGTACAATGGAATTTCATTTTGTTCCAACAGATCAACAAGTAGCAGATATCTTTACAAAACCACTGTGTGAAGCTACTTTTACAAGATTGGTAAATGAACTTGGAATGGTTTCAGGTTCTTTCTCTAAATCTGTTTAGTTTATGTTCTGATACGTCAGACCTTATGATCAGTATTTACAGATATTACTGTCTTTATGTAATCTGTGCTTAAATTGAAATTTACCTAAGTGCTGATTGTTGTCTGATATGAATTTCTAAACTCTGATAGTGATATGAATGTTTCTGTGACTATTCAATCCAATGAGGATAACTGTGCTAGATGTTGACCTAGTAGTCTCTAATATACTAAAGATCCCATGTTTGAAGTAATTGTTTATGTGGAAATCTTTTAACACAAGCAAATTCTGATATTGAGCTTGGTTAGGTTTACTTTGTGTATCTTATTACGAAGTCAAAAACTAGAATAGTGCTTCTTATCTGTTAAGTTCTGTTGTTGGTAAATGTTATGGATGTACTAAGTGCTGATAAGCCTCACTTATCAAAAGAAAAAGTAAAGAAAAGGAATAAATATCAGGTACTCCTTTGAGATCTAGAGAAAAATATATGTGGAAGGGAAGACCCAAGTGCATTAATGGTATTAAGTAATATGCATTAGAAAAGCAAAATAAAATTTTCTTGGTGACTTTTCACATTCTCAGATTACTGGAGAAATACTCTGATAATAGTATAAATTCTGATAAGCAGTTGTGACTCACTTACACTGAGGAGCTCCTGTGAAAAAGAATATCAAAAGATGCATAAAATGAGCACAAAATAGTTAGGGAGGACTCATGCATGAACTCATTCTATAGTAGACTCCAGACTAATGACAGATTTTGAGCAAAGTTTTTAGTTATGCCTTATTTCTAAGATGTACTGAAGTGAATCAGACTTTACTCTTTGTCTGATATTTAGCTTAAAGCACACACTTACACTCCATATGAATGATGAAAATTACTGTGGTGATCAATGTTATTTTAGATGAACAGTTTAAGTGTCAGTTGCATAAATTCTGAGGACAAGTTCTGATGGAAGTTCTGATGATTAAGTTATGTGGAAACCATATCAATATTTGTGTGAAGGATTACAGAAATAATCATTCACGTTTTGAGTACAGAAGCCATATTCTGATGACTTTTAAATTCCGATAATAGTCAAGTTCTGATGCTTACGTGGCAGTATTTATTTACTTGATTTATTTTTGGTCGATACTTGAACGGTTCTATTTTATCAGAATATTGGTTTAAGTGAGATAAAGACAGTCATAACTACTTGTTTAGTGGGAACAGTTTTTTTTATTGAAAAACTGCATGTGCATAGTAATCATTACTTATTTCCCATGCCCATTAATTATTGTCTTAACTACTGAATGGCTGACAGGTGTAAAGACTGTTCCAATTCGTCTTAACTGCTGTCAAGTGGCGTGTATAAGTAAAAGAGAGAAAAGATTTTAAATCTTTTATCTACTTTTGTATTCAATACTCTCTCTCTTTTCTCTTATTCTCTCTATATTCACTGACGGTTTTTACACAGGCATTTTACCAAACACCTTTCAGGCATTCTTATTTCTCACTTCTTTTTCAATGGCACCCAATGATCCAATATTTAATGGAGCAAAGTTCGTCCCCAACAACTACACTGCCATTCTAACCAAGAGTGACGCTCCGTCGGAACTTCATTTTGTTCAGGACTTCTTGGCTCACAGTGAAATAGGGTTCGCTTTGACGCAACCATCCACTTTATCTGGAACTCAAGTTATGACATTCTGGCGAACGGGACTTTATGATGATGGTGGTAAGGATGGGACTCCAAGCATGGTTTTTACAGCAAAGAAGGTGGAGTACGTTGTTACTCTGGTAACAGTCAGGAAAGCTCTACATCTACCTGAGAACTGCCAGTTCAGTGCTGCTGCTGAGGAACCATTGCTACAGCAAATGATGGCTAATTTAGGGTATGAGGAGAGTTTGGCAAAGTTGGGCCAACTTAAACGCCCACATATTCGAAGAGAATAGAGCTTTTTCTTTGATTGCATCACCAAGGCGTTCGCAAACAAATGCTCAAATTTTGACGCCATTCCGATTCTGACTCAACAAATTGGGTATGCTCTCCTAAACCAGTCTGACTTTGATTATGCCAACACTGTGTTATGTTTTATAGGAGATAGAATGAAAGAGGACAGGAATGTAGTTTACTTTTCTAGGTTTTGTCAGTTAATTTACAGTTACTGTATATCAGATGAACCACAACTAGCAAGTGAACACATAGAACCTTTTAGGTTAGAAAAAAGGGCTTTTACTGACCTTTTAACTGCTGATAACAAAAAGAAAGTTCTGAGGCCCCTTAGAATTCCTTTAGCAGTAAAGCAAGCCCTTGTAAATGCTGATGCTGATACTTACTCTGTATTATATCCTGATGTTCCACAACAACAACAACCACAACCACAACAGCCATCAGAACCTACTACTACCACTCAACAAACATACACATCAGAACATGCCAACCAACCATCAGCACATAATCAGGTGAAGCCTTCTTCTTCTAGAGCAAAGAGGACTAAGACAGTACCTCAAGCACAACAGAAAAGAAGGAAGATGATTTTAAGAGATGAGTCTGATGATGAGGTACAGGCTCAACCATCATAACCTGTTGCTGAAATAGCTGAGAAGATCTCTTCTCAGACAACTCAAGAAACTGGGAGTTCTAGGACCCTAAAAAGGCTTAAAAAGCTAAACTCTGATGATCAAGCTCCCAGAGTCTCTCCACCAGTTAAGAGACTTAAAAAGCAAAGAGCAAGAAGGGCTGTTGAAGAATCAATCTCTGAAGAAGGAATGGAAGTAGCAGCTGTGGAAGGGGGTCAGGAATCTCTGATCCCACAAGAACCTACTGTAATTGAATCTCTTCCAAGTGCTGAGCCAGAACTTCATGAAGCTCATAAATCTCCAATCCAAGAGCCAGAGACTACTCCAATGCCTACACCTCTTGTGTCTCCAATAAACTCTCCAGTACATGCCGAAAACCCAGGCACAAGTGCTGAAATTGATATCAACAACTTGGATATGCCTTTGGTCTTGTATCTGGAAGCTCCATCTACTTCACATCTTTCTCAGCACACTCCACCAATAACTCCATTGATAGATGTTGATGTCCATGAAGATGAATCTTCTATTGCTTCACATACAATCATTTTATCAAAAGATGCTGATATTGAAGATTCTGCAAGTTCTGTTGAAGAAAATACTGGTGACGCTGCTACAAATATAAATGCTGATGCAGCTGGTCCTTCTGGATATGCACCTCCATAAATAGTTTGTAAATCTGATTTGATTAAGAAGTTTGTGAGAAAGGATGCACCAGTTCCTTGGAGTGAAACTCGCAGAGGAAGAGAGTGGATCAAGGAGTGGAACAAAGTTGATTTTGTTCCTACTGTAAATGTTCTTGCTGAGCACCTGGCTAAAGTTGATGAGATGCTAATGAATGATGACTTCAAAGCACAGCTCAGAGTTACTGCATTGAGTACCAAGAACCTTCAAGGTCAACACTCAATAACTCAAGCCAAGGTGGACAAAATTCAAGATACAGTGACTAAGCAAACCATGAATGTCACATTGGACAAGAAAAAGTTTTTTAAGCCAGCCTTTGACCGCATTGAGTATATAGAAAAGACTCAAGAAAAGCAGCAAGCTCAACTATATGATATTTTAAAGAATCAAGATGCTCAACAAAACCAACTCAATGAAATCCAAAACTCTGTGACATTGCTTGTCTCCCTGCTTCTACCAGATGATGCCAAAAAGGGGGAGAAAGTAATTAAGTCCAAATGCACAACTGATCAACCACTGAAGGGTAAGGATGATGATAATGAAGACCAGGGAAACTCTGAAAGGAGTAGAGGTCTAAGTCAATGCAGGGGTTCTTTATCAAGGGAAGCCAGAACTATAAGTCAAAGAACAAGTTCTGATACTAAAAGGTTAAGTTCTGATTAACAAACTCTGAAACTTGATGAAGAGATCTCCAAAAGGCTGTTCCTAAAGGACAATCCAGGCATGGATATTGAAAGTCTGAAGGAAGAAGAGATTAGATTGAAAGCTGAAAATGACAAATCTAAGTCAAAGTCTAAAACTCAAGTCACAGCAAAGAAACCACCTAAGCCTAAGGGCATTGTGATCAAAGAGAGGACAAATACTGAGGCATCTAAGGCCAAGTCCAAATCACAGGTGGAAGTTGATCCTAGATTCAAGGGTAGGAAAAATTTGATGAATCTGTAAAGATATATATGCCAACCATGGATCTGGAAGTAAATGCTGATGAAGATACAAGTCTGATTTTGAAGAAGAAAAGGAATATTCAAGCAACCTCTGAAAGAGCTCAAGTTGTCTTGACATCAGAAGAAAAGGAAACTTCTCACATTGCTCATGTTAAACCTTCAACAGTTCTACTACCTGGGTTTACTAAAGCTCAACAATCTGCTCAACCTATGAAGACTTCAACAAATATTTTTCAGAGTAGATTGATCCAAGGGAAGGAAGCTAGAGATAAAAAAGGACTGGGTAATCCTGATGAGAAAAGAGTAAACAACTCTACCTCAGATCCTACATCCCTTACTGAACCAGGAGTAGGGACAACTCCAGAAAGACTAAATCAATTAGAGTCTGTACAGATGGTCTACAACTCCAAGCTGAAAGAAGACATAATGCTTTATTTTATGACAGATGGGAGAGTATTCCAGATAAGAAAGGATGCAATTCGATTAAAGTACTATGAAGAACTGCAACATGTTTTATTTCTACTTCAAGTGAAGAATAGTTCAACAGATGGTGTTGCCAGATACTTAATATCTGATATTCAGAGGCAGAAGAAACTTTACTCTGTAAAGTCTGACAGACCATACTATCCAAAGTACAGAGCTCATAATGGTGATTTAGTTGAGATGAAGCCCAATACCGCCAAGATCACTACTTTTCTGGGTATTAAGGGTGTTGAATTTAATCTGGAGTCTGACAAAGCTTATCTGATCAGATTGGATCAGGAGATAAGGAAAGCAAAGATTAATGATCTCAGGGCTGCTATCTTTCGGACAGGAGAAGATACAGCTGAACTTAAAGATGCTAAAAGGAGGATGATAAATGAACTTGAATATGCTGAGAGAACTCTTATGAAGAACTATCTCAGAACAACTCCTGACATTCAAGAGATCAAACAATGAAGATAGGTCGAGGACTACAACCGTTAAATTTTGAAGGATATACAGGCTAAAGCTGATATCAGACTTTAAGGATGGTAAAAGCTACAAGGACTGTGAGTTGTAGTTATCTAGTCAAATTCTCATATGCATTTGTACTTAATGTTTTTGACATCATCAAATATCTATTGAACTTGTATATTATGCTAATTTACAAGTTGGGGGAGATTGTTAGATATATTTGTGATGTCATGTCTAATAATAATTTGTGGTTAGTTTTTCAGATCTTGACTAACAGGACAAATCAGGACTTAATTGGAAATCAGTACTTATACTGTAATAACCCCAATTTTTGGAAAATTTTGAAACACGGATGAATAGTAACTTTTGTTGATGATGATGATTAAGGAAAATTATCAGACCACGCTATATAGGAGTATTGTTATGGAAATTCTAAGATCGTATTAGTACTCCATAAAATAAATAAGTGTATGTAAAGATCGTCAGAATCCAAATCCGAACACTTTGATTTTTTCCCGAAAATCCACCAGATACCGAAAGAATTGAGTATAAGGTGACAGGATAAAAATGATTTAAATTCAAGGATTTTTAGAGAGGATCATAAAAGGAATATAAAATATTGAGAAAGGTTTAAGGGAACCTAAGTAATGAGATCCCGGGTATGATCCCTCAAACGATAAACGAGAATGAAAGTTAAGCGAACCGTATAACAGATAAGCGGTCATTAGCCAAGTAATTAGGGGTTAATCAAAGAGGTTAGTGGGTGATGATGTCATCATACCAATAAGAAGAAAACAAGTGTAAGAAGATGACATAAGAAAGATGACATATGCATGGTGACATAAGCATGACAAATAGAAAGGTTAGTTGGTTGATTGTGAGCCATGTAATTTTTACCATGGTTAATTTAATTAGCAAACAAGAGAAGCAACCAAGCCAAAAGAAATCATAACACAAAAATTGAGAAGTTGACTTTGTTTTTCCACAAGAAGCTCTCGGCCAAAACCAGAGCAGCAACTTCAAACTACCATATCTCCTTCAATACTCACTCAAATAGTATGTTCTATAGCTCTTTGGAAAGGTATTGAGATGGCCTACAACTCTTGTTCAAAAGTCTCGTCCAAATAAGCAAGGTAAGACCCTAGTTTTGACAGTTCTTTCAATCTGACTTTTAGAAACTTCAAAACCTAACTTCGTGTTCTTGATTTCTTTGGAAAGCTCAAGCTTGTAGGAGGCTCCCTAAGACTTCCTAGCTACTCTAATCACTCCAAGGAAGGTATAACACCTCCAAACCCTAAATTTACTTTGAGTATTAAGATGGTTTTGATGTTTATAGTAAATGAGAAGCATGATGCTTGTGTGTTTATAGTTTTGATTGGATTTGTAGTGATTTGGATGTTGAAATCTTGTTTATAGTTAACGAAACTTAAGTATAGCTAGTAGTTCATGTGTGGAGTTGTATAAATTGGAAAATCTTGAGGTTTGGGGACTGATTTAGTAAGGTTTGGATTAGGGTTGGTTGTATTATTGGTTGTGAGTTGAATGGTGGTTGTTTAGAGTGGTTTAAAACTTGGTAATCGCGTAAACATAGCCGTCGTAATGCCCAATTTCATATAACTGCTTGTTCTTATTGTTCGGGACAGAGAGCTAACTTTTGAATCTGTTACTTTTCCATGTTTAGTTAGATTATGTCGTAAGCTTCGTTTTGATATGTGGTTCTCTTGAATCCGATGTACGGTTTAGGAGAAATGACCGTTTTAAGTAACGGCATTTCACGAACGAACCATTACCCCTCGCCTTACTTTGAAACCTTGGTTAAGGCCCTTAAATGACTAATTGGAGTATGAATCAATTATGTAAATTGGATTAGGAAGTTGGTAGGGTACTCACAAAAGAATTGCCTTAAAATTCTTAATGGTTAATTTATTAAAAATGGTGGAGCCGAGGGTACTCGAGCGACTTAAGTGAATCGTGAAGCGCAAAAGCGAACGTTAGGGTTCAATTGGTTAAAATCTAGTTTCTTAAGCAACCGGGGTTTAATTCCGACTTATGTTATTATTCATAGGTTATCGGACCCACTCTAAGCTTAAGTCTATCCGGGAGCACTCAGGCAAGTTTTCTACCCGTTATACTGTTGTTGTGATGTATATATGTATATGCATTATCTTGTGATAAGTGCATGATTATTATTAGCAAAGTCTTGCGATATATTGGAGCATGTGATATGATATTTATATGCATGCCTGTTTCATAATCTTGATATCTAATTGTTGATTCAAATGCTTATAAGTTGCATAATACCTATGTTAGAGATAAGCAGTAGTTGCGTATACCCTTAATATAGGGGACCCAAAGGTGAACATTTTCTAAACTGGGAGTCGATGTTCCCGAGTATAATATATATATATATATATATATATATATTTATATATATATATATAGATATAGTTTTCAAAACTATTAATCGAATAAGGTTTATTCGATGACTTTATTTTATTTAATGAATATTATTTTGAATATTCATTCGAGGACTTATGACTCCGCTAATTTTATATAATGAATATTATTTTGAATATTCATTCGAGGACTTATGACTCCGCTTATTGACTAAATAATATTCTTTATTTTATTAAAGAATAATGTGTCGATAATCAAACTTATTGTCGATTATTCAAATAAAGATCATACTTTCGTATAAGTATATCTTTGGTTATTTATTATTCATTTCAAGTATGAGTTTTAAAACTCCTACCTCGATTATTTTTATAAGGATCATCCTTATGGGAATATTATTTAAATAATAATATTCAGATACTTTCTAACATATTGGGACTAATTTATTTTATTAAATCAGCGTTACTCTAAACATTCTTTAAAATGTTTTCGAGTCTTCAAAATGATTTTAAAAGTTAGGGCGGATCCCAAAGCTCATTTTTATATTTAAGATCCTCCTTTCGAAGGGGATTTAAATACTCGCTCAAAACCTGAGGGATCCGGCTCTGTGGTGTATTTTATATTCGCAACAAGGTTGTTGTTTTGATAAAAGAGTTTTTGATTACTTACCCAACACTCGGGAAGTAAAATTCTTATAACAAGTTAATCCATTAACAGGCACCGCCTGGGAAATATCGGTGAGTTTTCCTTTCCAACTAGATACGACTTCTTGGTGGAGCCGTATCAACAAGTTTCTACTTGGGGAAAGGGGGGACAAGCTTTACGTTTCATAGTCATGGATTTCATCTGAACTAGGAGTGGCGTAAGTGGTTGAGTGGCGCCGGCCCAGCCTTATTATATTGGCCCAAATGGCCTGGAAGTTCCGCTAAGACGGTCCATTCCTTAGGAGTCCAGTGTTCGGTTGACAAGTAAATCCGACAGGTTCTCCTCTACATGTAGAAAATGGTGGGGTTGCACTACTGCGACTGATCATCGTAAGTGGTCTTCCTGGCGCGGAAAACTCCCGTAATGAGTTCATCATCCAGTTTGGATATTTCTGCAACACTACCCGAAGCATTCGATCGAAAGGCTACGGATGGGTGATTGCTGAGGCATTGACAGGGTCAAACGGTTATAATGATGTTTCCCTCAAATGAAGTATCTCGTAACTTCATTTCTTTTAAACAACATTTCAAGGATTGAATCTATTCAAGTCTTATCTTGTAGTCTCATCTATGTGATGAACTTTCGAAATTGTTTATACCTTGAACGGTGGTGGTTCAAGTAGTATTCGGAAAAGATATAAGTATATTGGAGTATCTTGTAACTTCATCTTTTCAACTTATATCCAGTTAATGATTATCTTATTTTGCTGCATTCAGTATGCCTCAAATGCCATACAACATGCCTATGTGGAATAACATGTTTGCACAATCTATGCCTTATCAAATTTAACCAAGTGTGACTAACCCTACACTTCAACCAACTACATCTGAGACCAAGGTTGACCCAAAGTTACCTAAGTCAAAAGGTGCAGGAAGTATGAAGTCTAGAAAAAAGACTAACAAGGCTAGACCCAAGGAAAATTGGGTACCAAAATCAACTTGATTTGATTTTGTTGTGTGCAGGGAAAAAGAAGGAATCTATGGTACTTGGACAGTGGTTGTTCAAGGCACATGACAGGAGATTTCACCCTGCTCACAGAGTTCAAGGAGAGAGCTGGCCCTAGCATAACCTTTGGAGATGATAACAAAGGGTTCACTATGGGATATGGCTTGATTTCAAAGGAAAATGTCATCATTGATGAAGTTGCATTAGTTGATGGTCTCAAACACAATCTATTGAGCATCAGTCAACTATGTGACAGAGGGAATACTGTTTCCTTCAATTCTGAAGCCTGTGTTATCACAAGTAAGAAGAACAACAAAGTGGTTTTAACTGGAGTTAGAAAAGGGAATGTGTACTTGGCTGACTTCAACTCTACAAATGCATAATCAATTACTTGTCTTTTCAGCAAAGCAAGTCAAGATGAAAGTTGGCTATGTCACAAGAAGCTGTCACATTTGAATTTCAAGACAATGAATGATCTAGTCAAAAAGGACTTAGTTAGAGGAATGCCTCTAGTGGAATTCTCAAGGGATGGACTGTGTGATGCTTGTCAGAAAGGAAAGCAAAAGAGAGCATCATTCAATAAGAAGCTTGAATCAGCAATTGATGAACCATTGCAACTGCTACACATGGATCTTTTTGGACCAGTCAATGTATTGTCAATTTCAAGGAAAAGATATTGCCTAGTGATTGTAGATGATTTCTCAAAGTTTTCATGGACCTACTTTCTTGGATCAAAGGATGAAGCTAGTGAATTCATTATCAATCATATCAAGCAAGTCAACAATCATCCAGATTTCAAAGTAAGAAATATCAGGAGTGACAATGGAACTGAGTTCAGGAATTCTACCATGAGGTTGTTCTGTGAAGAAAATGGGACCATGCATGAGTTCTCAGCTCCAAGGACTCCACAACAAAATGGTGTGGTGGAAAGAAAGAATATATCACTAATTGAAGCTGCAAGAACAATGCTTGAAGAGTCAAAACTCCCAACATATTTTTGGGCTGAGGCTGTTAACTGTGCATGTTATACTCAGAATATTTCTCTAATCAATCAGGCAAAAGGCATGACTCCCTATCAATTGTTCAAGAGAAGAAAACCAACCTTAAACTTCCTTCATGTTTTTCGTTGCAAATGCTACATTCTAAGGAACCAACCTGATCACAAAGAAAAGTTTGATGCAAAGGCTGATGAAGGGATATTTGTTGGTTATTCTGCTGGAAAATCATATAGGGTCTACAATTTAAGAACCAACATTGTTATGGAATCTGTGCATGTTGTGTTTGATGATAAAAAGATTGATGGACTAACAGATGAGGGACATCATGAAGGACTCAAATTTGACAACATTGAGATATATTGTGATGATAGTGAAGACGAAAATGATGGAGAAGACACTTCAAAAAGGATTCAAAGTCTGCCTCTGGATAATGCACAAAATATTGCATCAGTTGAAAGTCATAATTCAGCATCCGTTGATAGAAGTAATACAGCATCTGTTGAAAGACAAAGTGCATCATCCATTGAAGTACATAATGAAGCATCCGTTGATCATAGTCTATCAACGGATAATCAATTTACTTCATCAGTTGATAGAACTCCCAGTTCCATTCAAATGATCAATAACTCAGGGGGAGTTTCAACCAATCAACACTCTATCTCACATCATGACAATACTGAGGCAACCTCATCTAGAGCTAATCTACCACCTCAAAGGAAATGGACCAAGAATCATCCTTTTGAATTGATCAATGGTGATGCAACATCTAAGGTGCAAACTAGAAGGGCTACTCAAGATGAATGTCTATACAGTAGTTTTCTATCACAGGAGGAACCTAAGAGAGTGGAAGAAGCTCTATTGGATCCAGATTAGATTTTAAAAATGCAAGAGGAGCTAAACCAATTTGAGAGAAACAAGGTATGGAAGCTGGTACCCAAGCCAAAGAACAAGAGCTCCATTGACACAAAATGGGTATTCAGAAACGAGATGGATGACAATGGCATTGTCATAAGGAATAAAGCTAGATTGGTTGCCAAGGGCTATTCTCAACAAGAGGGAATAGATTTTGATGAGACATTTGCTCTAGTTGCAAGACTTGAAGCCATCAGAATTTTTCTAGCCTATGTATGCCAATTTCAGAGTCTATCAAATGGATGTCAAGAGTGCATTTCTGAATGGAGAATTGGAGGAAGAAGTTTATGTGAGCCAACCTCCAGGATTTGAAGATTCTAATTTTCCAAAACATGTGTATTATTTGTTGAAAGCACTCTATGGACTAAGCAAGCACCTAGAGCCTGGTATGAGACTTTGTCAAAATTTCTCCTAGATAATTACTTTACAAGAGGTACTGTTGACAAAACTCTTTTCTTTAGAAATGTTAATGGCTCTACAATACTTGTTACTTGTTTAAAATTATGTAGATGATATTATATTTGGTTCTACAGATGATAAGCTTTGTAAAAAGTTTGCTAAGTTAATGCAAAGTAAATATGAAATGAGCATGATGGGAGAGCTAACTTATTTTCTTGGTTTACAAGTTATACAAGATAGTGGTGGAATTTTTATTAGTCAAACTAAATATATTTATGATCTTTTAAAGAAGTTTGACTTAATGGAATGTTCATCTGCAAAAACTCCCATGGCCACTGCCACCAAGCTTGAATTAAACAAGGATGAAAAGTCTGTGGACATTACAAGTTATAGAGGCATGGTTGGTTCACTTCTATATTTAATTGCTAGTAGACCTGATATAATATTTTCTACATGTCTCTGTGCTAGATTTCAAGCTAACCCTAAAGAATCTCACTTAGTTGCTATTAAAAGAATTTTCAGATATCTCAAAGGGACTCCAAATCTAGGAATTTGGTACCCTAGAGAGTCTGGTTTTGATCTAATTGGCTACTCAGATGCAGATTATGCAGGTTGCAAAATAGACAGGAAAAGTATAACTGACACCTGTGAATTTCTAGGGAATAAGCTTGTGTCATGGTTCAGTAAGAAGTAAAATTCTATTTCTACATCAACAGCTGAAGCTGAGTACATTGCTGCTGGTAGTTGTTGTGCACATATACTATGGATGAGGAATCAACTATTTGACTATGGGCTAAATGTTGACAAAATTCCAATATTCTGTGACAACACAAGTGCCATTGCCATTACTGAAAATCCCGTGCAGCACTCAAGAACCAAGCACATTGACATCAAGTACCACTTCATAAGGGAATATGTGATGAATGGTACAGTGGAACTTTTTTTTGTTCCAAGTGAAAAACAGATTGCAGTCATATTTACCAAGCCACTTGATGAATCAACATTCACAAAATTAGTAAGTGAGCTAGGTATGCTTAATTATTTATAAATTCATGTCCTTATTGTAATTTGTTTTGTAGCCTGAAATGAATTTGTTGCAAGAACAAAGTTGGCTTTAATTAAGTCTATTCTATCAATGGATATTCCCTATCCGTTAAAATCCAAAACTGTTCTATCAACAGATGTTCATTATTTGTTGAAAGACAAATACATTTCTGGTAATTTTATCCTTCAACGGATAAAATTGTGTTAATCTTCAATGGATAACTGTTTACCTCATCCGTTGAAGTGTCACATCAGTCGTTTTAAGTAAGTCACAGCTGTTGATTCTTTTTACTTAATCGTTGATACATATATCTATACATAGTTGTATGTATTTGTATTAAAGGCAGTTTTTAGAATACATACAGTTTTCCTTTATTCTCAAACGAATGTAATTTACTTAAAAATATTGTTTAATCATTCTCTTTATGTTTTAATTTGAGAAAGTATAAAAGCCCCTTTGAATTCTTATTTTCACTTTACGCTTTCTTGCAATTTTTCAAAAGCTTTTACTCTCTTTCTCTCCCAAAACTCTCAACCATTCTCTGCAACCTCTACCCACTACAATGGCACCAGTAGTAAAGATAATGTCCCAATCTGGATTTATCTATGAGAAAAACAATTTCGTAGCTTTGGTGGAAAAGAACGAAGCCCACTCAGATTATCACAAGATGATGGACTTCATCAAAAACTGCAAACTAAGCTATGCAATGCGGGAAGCCACAACGATTTTTTTTTTATCGTAGGTAACCCGCAGCCGCTACCCTTCGGGAACGCACTGGGTAAACCCTATGGGCTCACGCAATAGCCTGCAAACCACGTGAACCAGGTAAACCGTATTTACTGTGAGGTAATTGAGGAGATTTGGACAACTGCGGAGTTCAACCCCACTGATATGACCATCACTTTCTCTCTCAAAGATAAAGATTACTGTATTAACTGTGATGATATACAGTCCTGTTTCAAACTACCTGAAAACAATGCCATGACACCACACACTGATAATGATGTATCTAGCATGTTAGATTCCATAGGCTATTCCTTTGATTCTGCTAGTTTAGGAAGTATTAGGAGAAAAGGCCTTAGGAAAGAATGAAGTTTTCTTGGTGATGCCTTTATCAAGGTTTTCTCTGGGAAAATTAGTAATTTTGATGCAATAACTTCATCTCTTGTTAATATGCTCTATATGCTAGTTTCTGATAGGTACTTTAATTTTAGCGATTATGTTATGCTAGAATTGGGTACTAGGTTAGGTAACAAGGCTAATAGACCTCATAACATCTACTATGCTAGATTCTTTATGTTATTGGCTAACCATGTTGCTGAAGGTTTGGTCATAATTAATGAGAGTAATAAACTCAAATACTGGGCACAAGAGAAGAGGGTCCTTGCAGACCTTTTAGGAATTAACCTTAACAATCAGGTGCCATTGGTATATTTACCAATCATGAATACACCTCAGGTAAGTGAGGTAAATACTTCTTCAACTCCTACTACTTCCAACCCCATCATTTCTTTGCCTTCAAGTGTGGTACATGGAATCCGTGTCTTTGTCCCAAAAGATTCCTACCAAGGCCACCAAACCTAAAGTTTCAAAACCAAAGTCAAAGAAATCCACCTCTGTTGTTTCTCAAACGATAACAGTTGTAACAACTACCATAAACCCTGAGGGGAGTGAACAGGGTGTGAGTGGTGAGGGGAGGGGTGAACATCAAGAAAACCCCCAGGATAAGGTAGGAGAGGTGAGTGGTACCCCATCTAGCCAAGCCACAGTTTCTCAAAAGACTGTGGTGGCTGAAAAGGATTTAAAGTCATCCCTAGTTGCATCCTCCCAAAAGGGTGCAACTATTGAAAATAGTCCCCAACCAGGGACACAGAACAAAAGAGGGAGGGACACTGAAGCCACACACTCACCTGTAAAAGCCTTTACAAGAAAAAAAAGGGTCAAAACCCTAGTTTTCACACAGGGTGCACACACTGCACAAATACACCCACCTGTATCTATGCCTTCTCAAATTCAGCTTGATGTGACTCCAACAAATGTGGAGTCACAGCACCATTCTCTCAAAATTGACAAACATCAATCACCAAATTCTCCATCACCATCTCTGGATGTGGACATGATATTCACATCAATTCCTGATTCTTCCTCTTTACAACTCAGGGAGGAGCCCCACTCAAATACTGGTGATCATCATCTTTTAGATGATTTGTTGGATCATCAGCCAATTCTTTCAGACTTAGTTGAAGAATCTGTGTCACCTAAATTAAAATTAATCCACAAAGATTCAACAATTATGTCACTTTCAATTTCTACTTCTTCTCCTTCTTCAACGGATATCTCTCATCCGTTGACAAGTGGTTGTTCTTCAACGGATAAGCTTAACAGCAGTTATCCGTTGATACCATCAGTTTCCACTTCAACGGATACTTCTTATCCATTGATAGCCTCTACACAAACAACTGAATTAATTCCAAGTGTAGAAGACATGGTTACTGTACAATCACATCTAGGATTGAGGGAAGAGAGTGAAAATTTGAGTGAGAGGCTGGGTTGCTCCCAGGCAAAAGGAAAGCTTGAGAGTCTAAATATGCATGCTATTTCTTCCAGCATGGCAAAAGAAAGTGAGAGGAGTGCCACCTTATTAGGTGAAGGTGAGGGTGTGAGGAGTGTGAGCCAGGGGGAGCCCCTGATGCAAGAAAAGAGAGAAATTGAGAGAAAAGCAGGTACAAAAGGTATAAGGGTGGATCCAACCATTGCTCATGAGTTAATGATTGTGGATGATGCTGAAAAGGAAAGACAATTTCAGCAACATTACAAAGCTGTAATTGATAACATTTCCATGGATGCTGACACTTTTACTCATCCTGTGTCAGTCTATCAACTGTTGGCTACTCTGGGCAATGAGGAGGCAGAGAAGACTTTAAATCTAGTACATACTTCAGAATCTCTACAAAGGGATAAAGTTGTTGTCAATTTGATGCCTTCTACAGCTGGTGAGCCATCTAAAGAATTTGGAGTAAATTCTAATGATGATGACTCTGTTTCAATTGATGGAAGCATGAACTTAGGGGGAGATGAAAGCCCAAGTTCTATTCCAGATTTACCTGAATGGGCATTGACAAAGGAGTCTACACCAGGACAATTCAATATATCCTTAGTCAAACAAGTCATGTCTATCCAAAAGGCCATTCAGAACACCTCAAATGCTGGTACCAAGGCTATTCTTCAAGCCCACCTAGATTCTCTACATCTCATGAAGCTACAGCAATTAAGACAGAATCTGAGTGTGGATGAACTCAAGAAGGATATAGCTGACTTGAAGTCCTACAATTCTGAGAAGCTGGATTCAATCATGCCCTATGGTACCATGCAGGACCTGTTACTGAGACTGAGAAGAGAATCAGATGCTGAAAAGAAGCTGGACAAATTGGAGGACAGAGTTCAAGTTATTAAAAACTCTGTGGTCACCATTCTTCAAAATCAACAGTCTCAGACCAGTCTTCTGATGCAACTGGTTAAAGCACAAGGCTTGCCTCCTCTCTATAATAACCCCAATTTTTGGAATTTTTGAAACCCTTGTGAATAGTGATTTTGCCGATTATGCTGAATAAGAAAACTTTTCATACCACACTATGTAGGGGTTCTTTTATTGATCTTCTGAGATATTATTAGTACTCTATGTGGTATATAAGTGTATGTAAAGATCGTCAGAATTCAAATCCGAACACTTTGATTTTTCCCGAAAATCTACCAGATACCGAAAGAATTGAGTATAAGGTAACATGGTTAAAGGGATTTAAATTCAAGGATTATAAGAGAGGATCATTAAAGGATTATAAGATATTGAGAAAGATTTAGGGGAACCCAAGTAATAAGATCCCGGATGTGATCCCTCAAACAACGAAAGAGAACAAAGTTAAGCGAACCGTAAAACAAATAAACGACCAAGGTACAAGCACATACAAGTAAAATGGGAAGGAAGCTTCCAAGAAAAGCTAAAACAAGTGGTTAAAAGAGAAGGTGACATCATCAAACCTTAAGGGAAAGACATGTGGCTTGGAGGTGAGGTCATCCAAGTGATGTCATCACTTTATCAAAGCAATCTCCACCAAGTATTCATTTCACAAACACCAAAATCAAAAGCAACCAAAACAAACTCATTTCTCTTCTTCCCCCATCTATTGCTCTCGGCTTTTCCATGAAAAGCAAATGAAAAATTTCAAAAATCAAGCTACACACCTTCATAATTCAAGAGGTTTGTTTCTTTAGCTTCCATAATTCATAACTTAGATGAGCCATAAGTTTAAGATCAAGATTCCATGTTTAACATAGCTAATCAATTCATCAAAGTTCTTGGTGAATAGTGTTTTTCAAGAACTTGAAATTTTGTTCTTGAGTTTTTGTTTAGATTAAGATTTGGTAAGGACTTTCAAGGGTGATTCCAAGCTCCTTAGTTACTTTTACTCACCAAGGAAGGTATAAACTTATACCCTAGCCCTACTTTTGTATATTTAGAGTTTTTGTGTTTGGAATGGTTCATGAGAAGCTTGATTATTGTGTATTTAGAGATGTGTTGGTTTTGTGATGTGTTTGGAGTTATAAATCTTGTTGATTAATTAAAGAACTTATGTAAGCTTTTAGTTCATGATTGGGAAGTAGTGTAAATTGGAAATATTGAGTTGTTGGGGCTGTTGTAGCATTGTATGTATAGAGTTTGGTTGTATGGTTGAATTGTGGTTGATTGGTGGTTGATTTGGAGTAGGATAAAAATTGGTAATCGCGTAAACATAGCCGTCGTAATGTTCGATTTACTTTAGACTGTTTTGCTCTTAACATCAGGACCCGAGAACTCACTGTTAGGTTTTGACCACTGCCATGATTAGATATTTCATGTTACGAGCTTCGTTTTTATATGTGGTTCATTTGAATCTGATGTACGGTTTAGGAGAAACGACCATTTTAAGTAACGGCGTTTCACGAACGAACCATTACCCCTCGCCTTACTTTGAAACCTTGGTTAAGGACTTTAAATGACTAATTGGGATATGAAACAATTATGTTAAGTGGATTAGGCAGTTGGTAAGGTACTCGCGAAAGAATCGCCTTAAAACTCTTAATGGTTAATTTATTAAAAATGGTGGAGCCGAGGGTACTCGAACGACTTAGGTGATTCGTTAAGCGTAGGAGTGACCATAAGCGGACGTTAGGGTTCAATTGGTTAAAGTCTAGTTTCTTAAGCGACCGGGGTTTAATTCCAACTTATGTTGTTATTCATAGGTTATCGGACCCACTCTAAGCTTAAGTCTATCCGGGAGCACTCAGGCAAGTTTTCTACCCGTTATACTGTTGTGGTGATGTATATATGTATATGCATTATCTTGTGATAGATGCATGATTGTTATTAGCAAATTTTGCGATATATTGAAGCATGCTGAGATGGTATATATATGCATGTCTGTTTCGTAATCTGGTTATCTATTTGTTGATTTCAATGTTTATAGTTGCATAATACCTATGCTAGAGATAAGCAGTAGTTGCGTATACCCTTAGTATAGGGGACCCAAAGGTGAACATTTTTCTAAACCGGGAGTCGATGTTTCCGAGTATAATATATATATATTTATATTTATATATATATATGGATATAGTTTTCAAAACTATTAATCGAATAAGGTTTATTCGATAACTTTATTTTATTTATTTAATGAATATTATTTTGAATATTCATTCGAGGATTTATGACTCCGTTATTTTATTTAATGAATATTATTTTTGAATATTCATTCGAGAATTTATGACTCCGTTATTTTATTTAATGAATATCATTTTTGAATATTCATTTGAGGACTTATGACTCCGCTTATTTACTAAATATTATTCTTTATTTTATTAAAGAATAATGTTTCGATAATCAAACTTATTTGCGATTATTCAAATAAAGATAGTACTTTCGTATAAGTATATCTTTGGTTATTTAATACCCATTTCAAGTATGAGTTTTAACACTTCTACTTCGATTATTTTTATAGAGATTATCCGTTTTGGGAATATTATTTAAATAATAATATTCAGATATTTTCTAATATATTGGGACTGATTTATTTTAATAAATCAGCAGTACTCCAAACATTCTTAAAAATGTTTCGAGTCTTCAAAATGATTTTTAAAAGTTAGAGCGGATCCCAAAACTCATTTTTTTATATTTAAGATCTTCCTTTCAAAGGGGATTTAAATACTCGCTCAAAACCTGAGGGATCCGGCTCTGTGGTGTATTTTATATTCGCAACGAGGTTGCTGTTTGGATAAATGAATTGATTACTTACCCAACATTCGGGAAGTAAGTCCATCTATTGAGTCGGCATAAGCAACATGGGCTCAGTGGGCGTCCATGAAAGTGTAAGTGGCTCAGTGGGAGTCCATCAAATGCGTAAGTGGCTGAGTGGCAGTCCAGCATAAGGTCCTATTGCGGCCAGGGTGATGACCAGTGGGGAATTCATCCATCTACTAGTAGAAAAGATTACTTATTGGTATCTTTGCCTGATCAACAAGATATCAGGTTTATGCCAAGGTTTTCTCCTTTCCAAATTCATTGGATATTACAACTCTGTTTATAATTTTCATAACAGAGGTTTTCAAGGAGTGTATGAAATATATATATATAGGTGTGTATATATATATCAGGACTTAATGGAGTATCTCGTAACTTCATTATTTATGATGATATTATAAAGATTGAATCTATTCAAGTCTTATCTTGTAGTCTCATCAGTGTGATGAACTTTTGAAACTAATTATAACTTGAATGGTGGTAGTTCAAGTAGTATTCGGAAAAGATATAAGTATATTGGAGTATCTTGTAACTTCATCTTTTAAACTTATATCTAGTAAATGATTATCTTATGCATATTGTAATAACCCCAAATTTTGAACTTTTTGTAACCCTTATGAATAGTGTTTTTGCTGATATTGCTGAATAAGAAAACTTTTCATGCCACACTATGTAGGGGTTCTTTTATGGATATTCTGAGATTTTATTGGTACTCTATATGATATATAAGTGTATGTAAAGATCGTCATAATCCAAATTTGAACCTTTTGATTTTTCCCGAAAATCCACCAGATATCGAAAGAATTGAGTATAAAGTAAAATGATAAAAAGGATTTAAATTCAAGGATTTTAAGAGAGGATCAAAAAAGGAATATAATGTATTGAGAAAGGTTAAGGGAACCTAAGTAATAAGATCCCGGGTATGATCTCTCAAACGATAAACGAAAACGAAAGTTAAGCGAACCGTATAACAGATCAGCGATCATTAGCCAAATAATTAAAAGCTAATCAAAGAGATTAGTGGGGATGATGTCATCAAACCAATAAAAAGAGGACAAAGGTGGGAGGGTGACATCACATGGTGACATAAGCATGACCAAGCAAAGGTGTTGTTGGTTGAATTAGAACCACACAAAAGTTACCATGGTAAAAGGTAATAAAACAAAACAAAACAAATCAAATTGTCAACCAACCAAGCCAAAACATTTCATTTTCACCAAAAACACAAAATTATTTCATCTTCTTCATCAAAGCTCTTGGCTTTTCTTCTTTTCCAAAGAAAGAAAAATCAAAATCCTAGTTCCAAGCTTTGTTAATTAGCAAGGTAATTATCCAAGACTCCTTATGCATAGATATAGCTATCCTACAAGTTTGAGCTCCTAAATCATTCACAATCTCTTCCTAAAAATCATGGAAGAAGATGGTGAATAGTGTTTTTCAAGAACTAAAATTTTTGTTCTTGAAGTTTTGTTTAGATTAAGCTTGGATAAGGACTTTTAAGGGTGATTCCAAGCTAATTACTTGATTCTCCACTCTCCAAGGAAGGTATAACCCCTCCAAACCTAACTTTATTTGAGTAATTAGGTTTAGTTTTGTTGTTATAATTCATGAGAGGCTTGTTTGTTGTGAATGTAGAGATTAGTTGGTTTTGTGAAGTTTTTGGAGTGGTAATTCTTGGATTGTTGATTAATGAACTTAAGTGTAGTTTAAATTCATGTTTAAGAATAGTATAAATTGATAATGTGGAGTTGTTGGGGCTGTTATGATGAAGTATAGATGGAGTTTTGGTTGGGATGTTGATTGTGAGTTGATTGTGAGATGATTTAGAGTGGTATAAATTTGGGTAATCGTGTAAACAAAGCCGTCGTAATGTCCGATTTACTTTAGACTGTTTTTGTTCTTAACATTAGGACCCGTGAACTCACTGCTAGGTTTTCACCATTGCCATGATTAGATAGTTCATGTTACGAGCTTCGTTTTGATATGTAGTTCGTTTGATTCCGATGTACGGTTTAGGAGAAACGATCGTTTTAAGTAACGGCGTTTCGCGAACGAATCATTACCCCTCTCCTTACTTTGAAACATAGGTTAAAGACCTATAAGGACTAATTGGAGTATGAAACATTTATTTAAAGTGTATTAGGCAGTTGGTAAGACACTCGCGAAAGAATCGTCTTAAAACTCTTAACAGTTAATTTATTAAAAATGGTGGAGCCGAGGGTACTCGAGCGACTTAAGAGAATCAGTAAGCGCAAAGCGAGCGTTAGAGTCTAAATTAGTTAAAGTATAGATTTGTAAGTGACTTTGGTTTAATTCCAACTTATATGTTGTTTATAGGTTACCAGACTCGTCCCAAGCCATTTGTAACCCCCAGTCGCTCAGGCAAGTTTTTTACCCGTTATACTGTTGTTGTGATGTATACATATGTATATGCATTATCTTGTGATAGATGCATGATGGTTAAATTAGCAAATTCTTGCGATATATTGTAGCATGTGATATGGTATATATGCATGCCTGTTTCGAAATCTTGATACATATATCTGTTGATTCAGTTGATAATACATATACTAGAGATAAGCGGTATTTGCATATATCCTTAGTATAGGGGACCCAAAGGTGAACTTTTTTTTAAAACCGGGAGTCGATGCTCCCGAGTATAATATATATATATATATATATATATATTTATATATATATATATGAATAGTTTTTAAAACTATGAATCAAATAAGGTTTATTCGATAACCTTATTTTATTATTGAATATTATTTTGAATACTCATTCGAGGGCTTATGACTCCGTTTATTTTATTAATGAATATTATTATTTGAATATTCATTCGAGGACTTATGACTCCGATTAACTACTAATTATTATTCTTTATTTTATTAAGGAATAATGTGTCGATAATTAAACTCACTTTTGATTATTCAAATAAAGATAGTACTTTCGTATAAGTATATCTTTGGTTATTTAATATTCATTGCAAGTATAAGTTTTAAAACTTCTACTTTAATTATTTTTATAAAGATTATTCTTTATGAGGATATTATTTAAATAATAATATTCAGATATTTCCTAATATATCGGGGGACTGATTTATTTTAGTAAATCAGCATCACTCCAAACATTCCTAAAAATGTTTTGCGAGTCTTCAAAATGATTTTAAAAGTTAGAGCGGATCCCAAAACTCATTTTATATTTAAGATCTTCCTTTCACAGGGGATTTAAATATTCGCTCAAAACCTGAGGGATCCGGCTCTGTGGTGTGTTTTATATTCGCAACGAGGTTGCTATTTTGATAAAAGAGTTTTTGATTACTTACCCAATACTCGGGAAGTAAAATTCTTGGAACAAGTTAATCCATTAACAGGCATCGCCTGGAAAATATCGGTGAGTTTTCCTTTCCAACTACATACGACTTCTTGGTGGAGCCGTATCAACAAGTTTCTACTTGGGGAAAGGGGGGACGAGCTTTACGTTTCAGAGTCATGGATTTCATCTGAACTAGGAGTGGCGTAAGTGGTCGAGTGGCGTCGGCCCAGCCTTATTATATTGGCCCAAATAGCCTGGAAGTTCCGCAAGACGGTACATTCCTTAGGAGTCCAGTGTTCGGTTGACAAGTAAATCCGACAGGTTCTCCTCTACATGTAAAAAATGGTGGGGTTGCACTACTTCGACTGATCATCGTAAGTGGTCTTCCTGGCGCGGTAAACTCCCGTAATGAGTTCATCATCCAATTGGATATTTCTGCAACACTACCCAGAGCACTTCGATAGAAAGGCTACGGTTGGGCGATTGTTGAGTGTTGGCAGGATCAAGTTTTCAAAATGATGTTTGCATCAAATGAAGTATCTCGTAACTTCATTTTATTTTGATGATATTTTAAATATTGATTCTATACAAGTTTTGTCTTGTAGCTTAATCTATGGGATGAACTATTTATACATTGAACGGTGGTAGTTCAAGTAGTATTCAGAAAAGATATAAGTATATTGAAGTATCTTGTAACTTCATCTTTTAAACTTATATCTAGTAAATGATTATCTTGTGCATGTCAAAGATTTTCAGAAAAACGTTGAGACAAGGTTAGATATATGAGATCACCTTGCAACGATATTTTTATACAGTTATAAACTGGAACTCTGTGTATATTATACATGTCAGAGGATTTCAAAGATTGTGAAAGTATATGTATATATATAATGAATATTTTGCGACTTGGTCGCGTTAAGATATCAGCTTGGTTCATTTCTTCTTGACCAAGACTTTCATGAGTACTATGAGAATGCTCATATATTGTTAATCATTATACATATTATTTTGGTGGGCTTGTTGCTCACCCTTGCTTTCTTCTTTCATCACACAATAACAGATAGAAATGATGAACAGGACCAAGCTCCCGATTCGCAAGCGGTTAGGAAATGTTCTGCAGTTTCCTGTAGGCGTTGATGCCGTTATAGCCGAGGTAGGATCTACCAATATGCTAGGCTTTCAACTTTTGATGTACCAGCTTTATGTATATTTATGAATTTTAATAATGGCAAAGAAATGTAAATTTATTCAGAAACCCTTTTGAGGTGTAATGGCTTATAATTGTGGAATAAAACGACTTGTGTTATTTTTGGTATTCATCTCTGAGACTATAACTTGTGGTGTGTGTGTGTATATTGTGGGGTCACAATGCGTAGTAGTTCGTTGTTTATTAAGATTAAGTGTTATTAAGGGAAATAGAACTCGTGACAACCCGGATCCCTGACCCCAGATTTGGGGGTGTTACACATATCAAAGATTTTCAGAAAAACATTGAGACAAGGTTAGATATATGAGATCACCTTGCAACGATATTTTTATACAGTTATAAACTGGAACTCTATGTATATTATACATGTCAAAGGATTTCAAAGATTGTGAAAAGTATATATGTATGTATATACTGAATATTTTGCGACTTGGTCGCGTTAAGATATCAACGTGGTTCATTTCTTCTTGACCAAGACTTTCATGAGTACTATGAGAATGCTCATATATTATTAATTATTATACATATTATTTCGGTGGGCTTGTTGCTCACCCTTGCTTTCTTCTTCATCACACAACAACAGATAGAAAAGATGAACAGGACCAAGCTTCCAATTTGCAAGCGGTTAGGAAACGTTCCGCAGTTTTCTAGAAGCATTGATGCCGCCGTAGCCGAGGTAGGAACTACCAATAGGCTAGGCTTTCAACTATTGATGAACCAGACTTATGTATATTATGAATTGTAATAATGGCAAAGAATATGTAAATTATTCAGAAACCCTTTTGAGGTGAAATGGTTTATAATTGTGGAATAAAATGACTTGTGTTATTTTTGGTTTTCATCTCTGAGACTATAACTTGTGGTGTGTGTATATTGTGGGGTCACAGTACGCAGCAGTTGGTTGATTGTTAAGGTTAAGTATTATTAAGGGAAATGGAACTCGTGACAACCCGAATCCCCGACCCCGGATTTGGGGGTGTTACAGAAATGGTATCAGAGCTAAGCGTTATAAACCTCAGAGATGATGTGGCGTTAAGATAATAAGATCACTAAGATAATAAGAACTCTTGCCAAGTTCATAGTCGGACTACCTAACGTAGTACTGACAGTTAAAACCCTTAGGGGAAACCCTTATAAATATCGTGATAGAGGCGTAGTTCGTTATCGTATATGGTAGCGGGACTTCGAACCCTGAGGTTGAGGAGCAACATCGCGATGATGTTTTATTACTAATTGGGGATCAGATTGTGGATCCGATAGAGCGTCCTAACGCAGGACCGGATGACGTTCATATTGAGGATGTAGCGGTTGAGGATGTTGTCCTAGAAGGGATTGTTGCTGAGGAGGATCCCGTGGAGGATTCTGACAAGAATGAATAAAGGACCACTGAGGAATTGATGACCATGGTTAGGGAAACTACCAGAGGTAGGATTGGCCGGTCACTACCGGAGGTTCGTTCAAGTTTGTAAAGATAGTAGCCCCTTTAACGCGGCTTACTCGTAAGACTGAGAAGTTCGAATGGACAGAGAAATGCGAGAACAGCTCTTAAGAACTGAAGCAAAGGTTGGTGACGGCCCCTATGTTGGCGTTGCCGGATGGAAAAAGAGATATTTTTTTTTGAATTGTAGTGATGCTTCGCATAAGGAATTAGGGTGCTTCTTATACAACACAGCAAGGTAATCACGTACGCGTCAAGACAACTAAGGGAATATAAAATTCGATATCCCCACCCATGAGCTTGGGCTCGTGGCAATAGTTTTGCGCTAAAGATTTGAGGCACTACTTGTATGGAGAGAAGTGCGAGATTTACATTAGCCATAAGTGCTCTAGTACATTTCACGCAGGAAGAGCTCAATATGCGCCAGAGGAGGTGATTAGAGCTAATCAAGGATTACGATTATGAGATTCTTTATCATCCAGGAAAAGCCAAAATGGTGGCTAGTACCCTTAGTGTAATAACCCCAAATTTTTGGAATCTTTGAAACACGGATGTATAGTAACTTTTCCTGATGATGCTGATTAAGGAAAATTATCAGACCACGCTATATAGGAGAACTGTTATGGAAATTCTAAGATCGCATTAATATTCCATAAAGTAAATAAGTGTATGTAAAGATCGTCAGAATCCAAATTCGAACACTTTGATTTTTCCCGAAAATCTACCAGATACCGAAAGTATTGAGTATAAGGTAACATAATTAAAAGGATTTAATTCAAGGATTATAAGAGATGTTCATAAAAGGAATATAAAATATTGAGAAAGGTTTAGGGGAACCCAAGTAACAAGATCACGGGTATGATCCCTCAAACAATAAACGAGAACGAAAGTTAAGCGAACCGTATAACAGATCAGCGGTCATTAGCCAAGTAATTAGGGGTTAATCAAAGAGGTTAATGGATGATGATGTCATCACACCAACAAGAGGAAGACAAGTGTAACAAGATGACATAAGCAGATGACATAAGCATGACCAAAAAGGGAAGTAAGTGTTGGTTGATTATAAACCACACAAAATTTACCATGGTTAAAAGGTTAATTAATCAAAACAAAAACAAAACAACCAATCCAAGGGAAAACAAATCACAAAACACAAATTAGAAGTTGACTTTTACTTTCCAAGAACAAAAGCTCTCGGCCAAAACCAGAACAGCAACTTCAAACTATCATATCTCCTTCAATACTCACTCAAATAGTATGTTCTATAGCTCTTTGGAAAGGTATTGAGATGTCCTACAACTCTTGTTCACAAGTCTCATCTAAATAAGCATGGTAAGACCCTCTTTTTGACAGTTCTTTCAATATGACTTTTAGAAACTTCAAAACCTAACTTTGTGTTCTTGATTTCTTTGGAAAGATCAAGCTTGTAGGAGGTTAGATTAAGGCTCCCTAAGGCTTCCTAGCAAATTAACACCTACCAAGGAAGGTATCAACTTCAAACCCTATCTTTGATTTTATTATTCCCTTAAGTTTTATTGAAGCATTGTTAGTATTAAGGCTTGATCTTTGATTATAAGTAGTTTTGGTGGATTTGTATTGGTTTTGAATATTGGGTCTTTGATTGGTTGGATAAATTGGTAAAATTTGGAGTTGGGGACTGAGTTTGTAGTATGATGGTTGAATATTGTTGTATTGGTTGTTGTGAGTGAATTGATGATAATTTAGAGTGTTAATTAAATTGGAAATCGCGTAAACATAAACATCATAATGCCCGATTTTCCTTAACTGTTTTGTTCTTAACACCAGGACCCGTGAACTCACTGTTAGGTTTTTACCATTGCCATGATTAGATAGTTCATGTTACGAGCTTCGTTTTGATATGTGGTTCGCTTGAATCCGATGTACGTTTTAGGAGAAACGACCGTTTTAAGTAACGACATTTCGCGACCGAACCATTACCCCTCGCCTTACTTTGAAATCTTGGTTAAGGTCCTTAAATGACTAATTGGAGTATGAATCAATTATGTAAAGTGGATTAGGCAGTTGGAAGGGTACTCGCAAAAGAATCGCCTTAAAATTCTTAATGGTTAATTTATTAAAAATGGTGGAGCCAAGGGTACTCGAACAACTTATGTGATTCGTTAAGCGTAGAAGTGACCATAAGCGAACGTTAAGGTTCAATTGGTTAAACTCTAGTTTCTTAAGTGACCGGGGTTTAATTCCGACTTATGTTGTTGTTCATAGGTTATCGGACCCACTCTAAGCTTAAGTCTATCCGGGAACACTCAGGCAAGTTTTCTACCCGTTATAATGTTGTTGTGATGTAAATATATGTATATGCATTATCTTATGATAAGTGCATGATTGTTATTAGCAAATCTTGCGATATATTGGAGCATGTGATATGGTATATATGCATGTCTGTTTCGTAATCTTGATATGTAATTGTTGATTCAATTGCTTATAATTGCATAATACCTATGCTAGAGATAAGCAGTAGTTGCGTATACCCTTAGTATAGGGGACCTAAAGGCGAACATTTTCTAAAACCGGGAGTCGATGTTCCCGAGTATATTATATATATATATATAGTTTTCAAAACTATTAATCGAATAAGGTTTATTCGATAACTTTATTTTTATTAATGAATATTACTTTGAATATTCATTCGAGGACTTATGACTCGGTTTATTTTATTTAATGAATATTACTTTGAATATTCATTCGAGGACTTATGACTCGATTTATTTTATTTAATGAATATTACTTTGAATATTCATTCGAGGACTTATGACTCGGTTTATTTTATTTAATGAATATTACTTTGAATATTTATTCGAGGACTTATGACTCGGTTTATTTTATTTAATGAATATTATTTTGAATATTCATTCGAGGACTTATGACTCCGCTTCTTTTATTAAATAATATTCTTTATTTTATTAAAGAATAATGTTTCGATAATCAAACTTATTTTTGATTATTCAAATAAAGATCGTACTTTCATATAAGTATATCTTTGGTTAATTAGTATTCATTTCAAGTATAAGTTTAAAACTTCTACTTCAATTATTTTTATAAGGATTATACTTATGGGAATATTATTTAAATAATAATATTCAGATATTCTCCAACATATCGGGACTTAATTATTTTATTAAATCAGCATTACTCCAAACATTCTCAAAAATGTTTTCGAGTCTTCAAAATGATTTTAAAAGTTAAAGCGGATCCCAAAACTCGTTTTCAAATTTAAGATCTTCCTTTCGAAGGGGACTTGAATACTCGCTCAAAAATTCGAGGGATCCGGCTATGTGGTGTATTTTATATTCGCAACGTGGTTGTTGTTTTGAGAAAACAATTTGATTACTTGCCCAATGTTCGGGAAGTAAGTCCATCTAATTAAGTCGGCATAAGCGACAGGCCGGGGTACGGTCTATGAAGGTGTAAGAGGCTGGGTGACAGTGCATCCACGTGTGAGTGGCCAGGTAACGGTCTAGCGCGAGGTCCTAATGCGACCAGGGTGATGACCGACGAGGAATTCATCCATCTACAGTAGAAAAGGTTACTTATTGGTATCTTTGCCTGATCAGCAAGATATCGGGTTTATGCCAAAAAAAAAATTTCTTTCCAAATTCATTGGATATTACAACTCTGTTCATACTTTACATGACAGAGGTTTTCAGGAAATGTATGAGAGATATATATGGATATATATATCGGGACTTAATGAAGTATCTCGTAACTTCATTTCTTTTGAATGATATTTCAAAGATTGAATCTATTCAAATCTTACCTTGTAGTCTCATCTATGTGATGAACTTTTGAAACTGATTATAACTTGGACGGTGGTAGTTCAAGTAGTATTTGGAAAAGATATAAGTATATTGGAGTATCTTGCAACTTCATCTTTTCAACTTATATCTAGTTAATGATTATCTTATGCATGACAAAGATTTTCAGAAAAACGTTGAGATAATGTTAGATATATGAGATCACCTTGCAACGATATTTTTATACAAGTTATAAATTGGAAGTCTATGTATATTATGCATGGAAGAGGATTCTAAGATTTTGAAAAGTATATATACTTATATACTGAATATTTTGCGACTTGGTCGCGTTAAGATATCAAACTTGGTTCATTTCTTCTTGATCAAGACTTTCATGAGTACTATGAGAATGCTCATATATTGTTAATTATTATACATATTATTTCGGTGGGCGTGTTTCTCACCCTTGCTTTCTTCTTTCATCACACAACAACAGATAGACAAGATGAACAGGATCAAGCTCCCAATTCGCGAGCGAATAGGAACGTTCCTCAGTTTCCTGTAGGCGTTGATGTCGTTGTAGCTGAGGTAGGATCTACCAATAGGCTAGGCTTTCAACTTTTGATGTACCAGACTTATGTATATTTATGAATTGTAATAATGGCAAGGAAAATGTAAATTATTCAGAAACCCTTTTAAGGTGTAATGGCAAATAATTGTGGAATAAAATGACTCGTGTTATTTTTGGATATTCATCTCTGAGACTATAACTTGTGGTGTGTGTGTTTATTGTGGGGTCACAGTACGGAGTAGTTGATTGTTTATTAAGATTGGGTGTTATTAAGGGAAATGGAACTCGTGACAACCCGGATCCCCGACCCCGGATTTGGGGGTGTTACACTTAGTGTAAAGGAGAGACTCAAGATGATAATGTCTTTGGGAGAGTTGATAAGAGATTTTGAGAAAATGGAAATAGAAGTGAAGGTAACCGGAGCCGGTACCGAAAAGCTGTATGAGATTGCAATACAACCCGAATTATTGGAAAAGAACATATTATGCCAGAAAAAGTGATGAATGAAGGCAGAGAGCCAACAAATAGATAAGAGATTAATACCGAGAAAGATGATAAGGGAATAATGAGGTATTCCTACAGAATTTGGGTTCCAAATGTTCAAGAGCTTAAAGATGAAATCTTAGATGAAAGCTAGTTTGAGGAATAAGATTTAGAGCAAACCCTGAACGTGATAGTCAGGAAGGTCGCCATCAAGATAGAAGGAACCCATAACATAATGGAGTGGAAAATGAGGATTTAAAACATGTAGGATGACCCCGATTATGGGGAGAATGAGGGAACGTTCAGACTAAGGAAACGGGAGTCGGGTAAGGAAAGGGGACCCGAGACGGTACTCCTATACAATAATTTATGGACCTTTTTAGACAGAACTTAGACTATTATCCCCAACCACCACCCTGAGGAATCAATGCGGTGGGAAATTCTTTCATGACCTTTAAGTCGCTAAGCTCTCAGAGTTCCAAGGAACAAGCTGACCCAGTCGAGGCAAGAGCCTGGCTAAAGGAAATACAGGAATCATTTGAGATTCTAAATGATTGACGAATCATAATAGACTGTTTTTGTCACTTACCCTCCTAAGAGAGAGACCACCCACTGGTGAAAGACCAAGAAAGGCACGGAGCAAGAGGTTATGATAAACTGATTAAAGTTCAGTCAAAAAATTTTCGAGAAAGTAAATTCCAAGGTTATGGAGATAGTGTAAAAGCTTTAAGAGCCAGAATAAAGGCGGACGAATATGATGAATAATGAATCTAAGATTGTAAAAGTTGTCAAGATTCGTCTGGAGGACAAGAATCCTAGAATGACGTGATGTTTGAAGTCAATGATTAGTGGGTACGTAAAATGATTGTAAGAGAAAGGAAAATAAAAAGAAACTGAAGTGAAAAGGAGCATAAAGGCAATAGAGTTTGAGGAATGATAAGGGAGTCGGGTATGAGGAATCCCTAAAGACTCGTAGTAATAGAAATAGAAAAGTATATGATCGTCAGGAGGAGGATGATTCACCATGAGTTAAAGTTGATGGTTGAAGGCATAAGAGATATATATGTTGTACCCCCTTCAAGTTGGAAGAATTCGGGGAAACCTTGGAATAGTTCGAAGGATAAATAATGAGACGCGGATAGACTGAAGAGACAAGAAAGTAAGAAATTAGGAAAATTGGATGAAGGAAGTGACCTTCAAGAATGTGAAGTGTAAGACCGGTGGCATGATACCCAGAAAGGGAGACGCCAGGTATGAGAGATATCCCAACATTGAGATGACTATTGAGATAAACAACAAGAGTAAATTAAGAATTATTAAGAAGAAGTTCACGTTGAACACGACCAATATCTTCCAGGACATCCCTGTTGTCATTACCAAATTAGGAAAGAAAAGCGGATAACCGTTGTTATCTTTTGGAGGCCATATTGATTGACCTCATTTTGAATACATATGTTATTGTAAAATTAGGCATATACTATCGAGGTGGGAATGATTGAATAAGACACCCTCATCAGGGATATATGACTTGATTTATCCATGGAAGGATGCATGTACTTTTTTTAAAGGTGGAATTAAGGATAGAACATCGGTAACTTAAAATGAATCCTAGGGGAATGCATAAAGGTTGGCATTTCACCCTTAATAGGGATAGTATGAGTTTGACAGTATGAATTGGAAAGGATTAAGGTAACAACAACCTTTAAGGATCAGTGGAAAAAAATTTCAGAAGTATATAGACAATGATTCTGGTATTTGTAAATGGTATTTTGATATGCCCTGTATCTAGGGAATACAGGAGGAACGATTCAAGAATAACCTAAGAGGTTTTACAAGGAAAAAAAAGTAATATTCAAAGTTCTCAAGAATAGAAATTTTGATAAAGGAAATATGACATAATTATAATGATGCCAGGTGGGCACGTGTTGAACCATAAGAAAGTATAGATCGACCCAATGAAGGTCGAGATTGGTGAAAACATGTAGGACCCAAGATAAGAGACGTCCTAAGTATGATCGAGAGTCAGTTGTGACAATGTTAACCTCTAAAAGACCGAGGCAATAACTTATGGAAAAATGGTGATATATTTTTTCACCAAAGCGTAAGGAAGAGCATTTTCACGCAAGTAGTGATTGGAAATGAGGTAGAAAATTTAGTTGAAGATCATTTAAAAGACATTGATTGTTACGACCGGCATTTTATGTAATATTATTTGTGGATTTGGTATAATATTAAAGTCAAATGAAAATATATTCAATGATTGTACGCTAGTGTGAGTGAAAATTTCTGCATTATAAATTTGCTTTGTGTAGTATATGATTTTTCAAAGCAAGAGTTTATTTAATTTCTTTATTTTTGATTTATAAGGAATATTCTAAGCTTTGAAAATTTTTTCTTTTAAAAGGTATTTTGTTCACAAATTTTGAAAATGATTTTATAAAGTCTCTAAAAATCCAAGTTATTTTATGGTATAAATTTTATAATTTTTGAACTTGTATTTTATTTTATAAAAATAAATCATTATAAATTTTAGTTTTCATATTTAGCAAATTACAAGAAAGCCCTTGCATGCAAACCACCCTCTCATTCTTTTCAAGGACAAAGAGGACAATTCCAACCCCACTAACTCTTATTTCTCTAGCCAATTTCCTTCTTTACCCTTGCATGCAAAATGCACCAAGTATAAGTGGAGGGATAGACTTGTCAATTCTCCTTTCCACTCACATTTTGTCAAATCAAATACCATAAAAACAAGCAAAGACATGATCATTTTCACTCATCACCCACACCACACTCATTCTTCTCTCCCTCCTCCTCCCTCACTCTCGGCCCTCCCTCTCTCACTCTCGGCCTTTAGCCGAGAACCACCCCTCCCCATTTTTCTTCATTTTTCCACCAAGTTTCTACTCTTTATACAAGTAAATGTTATCTCCCATACCATGATCATTCATATTTCAAAGAGTTTTGAGTAGAAAGTTTAAGTTTAAAGGTTGCATGTAAAGGTTTTAGTGAAACTCAAAATACAATCTTGATTCTTATGGATTTAAGGTTGTTTTTGAGAGGACTACAATGAATGGATAAGTGCCAAGTCATGAGAAGGAATGAATGGTCCTTGAAATCATTCTTGTTGTTTTGATCAATTTTTGCATGTTTATGTGATAATGACTTGAATTTTTTTGGTGAAAATTTGATAAAACTCCTTGCATGCTAAGTGATCATCTAGGTATACCTTATGCTAGGCTTGCATGTCAATTTTAAGATGGAATATATGTAGAAAATATGTTGTTTTGGTTTGAAAAACCCGAAGGCATGCATGCATGAGGATTTCTCTTAGAATGTTGTAAGATTTTGATCATTTGGAAAGATTTTGTTAGTGAGCCTTAATTTCAGTAGGTATAATATGTTAATATTGATTTATGCTTCTTGTTGCATGGTAATAATTCGTGATTATCTTTTATAAAAATGCATACCTTGTTGTTTCAAAAGCATGAAGATTTGTGATTTGTGAAGTGTAGATTCTCTTGTTTTGCCATAATTGTACCTTAGGTAAGGATGATCTCCCCAAGGTTATTTTTAGAATAAGGGATTTAGTTCAGTAGAATACCATGTATAAGTCTTGGTTTAAGTATTAAGTTGTTGTTAGTTGAGTTTGTCAAGTCAAAAACCATGGAAAATGAGAGTTATAGTTTCTGCAGAAAATCAGTTTAGTACCCTGAGGTTTAGAGTGAGTTTTGACCATGTCATTGGTGAGCACTTTGAGGCCCAAGCCACCAGAAGTTAGTATTGGGAGTATACAAAAGGTTTTAGGAGTTGGTTGGAGGTTTGCATGTCATTTGGTTAGGTGCACAAGTAGAATAACAAAATCTGTCCAGCAGGGGACAGTTTTGTTGCAACTTAGAAATAGGGAGATTTGACCATGTCATGGGTAGGCCCTCATTAGGCCCTATTGGGCATTAGTTAGAGGGAGTGTCAGAGAAGTTTTTCCAACCATAGTTCATAGGACATGAGTTATAACCATGTGTCACAAGTTAATTCAAGTCAGGGCGTTTTCTGCCCAGAAAAGTAGGGGAACCTTGGACTTTTAGCTTAGGCCCAAGAAGGCCCAAGCCAGGCCCTTGAGCCACATCAAGTTTGTGAGATGCCCTTAGGTCAGGAGAGTCTTGTGTAAAAGTTTTGAAGGAAAACTTATAGTTTAAGAGTGCCTAATGCACTCAAGAAACTATAGTTGTCATTCTGAAATTTAAACCAGTGAGCACTATCACTTATCACATAGTTTTAGAACACTTAGAAGTGAGTATTAGGTCGACCACCATAGTTGTAAGATGATATAAGGTCAGTAGAGCAAAAGGCACAAGTGAGGGTCAATAGGTTTTGGATAATTTAGGAAAGGCACATCGAGTTAGGGAGCCAAAATTTGAAGACTTTGTCTAGTTTAGCGACCAAGTGACTTAAGTGGTGAGTCGAGATCATCCAAGCCTAGTGTTGCATTATGGTATATATGGTGTTATTTGATATTAATATACGATATGTGATTATGTGGCTACGTGTGTACATTTGAAATATAAAGGTGGATATAAATTAGGTGTGTATAGGCCTAAGTGCCATCCATGTTTAATTTCGGGTTGTAAATAGGTTAAGATGGTAAGAATATATTATAATGAGGATTATTATTATTTATGTAGGATCTCGAGACGAGGGAAAATTTGCCATAAAAGTCGAGTGAAGCTCCAGTTGTTGCTCCTACCAGTCAGACCAGACCAGCCTATCTCAAGGCAAGTGATTCAACTTGACCTTCGTATTTACTATAAACAGTTCATATATATCGATGCAATTATCCTGAGTCATTTTGATATGTTTAAATCAAGCGTATCTCTCGCTTATCTTTGAAATATATAGAAATGCCATGAACCCTCGAGTATGTATTGCAAGTAGTTCAAAAGTCTTTTCATGATAGTTAAATGCCATGATAAAATAAAGAGTTGTTATATTACTTGATTGATCCTCTTGATTAACATGCTGATGATTCCTAAGTATTGATATCTCATCCTGATACTTGAACCCCTATAGAACCTTACCTTGAATTCTGATAGTCAGAAACTTACCAACATGATTCCTCATTGATTGATACCCTCTTTCCTATCCTAAAGCTTGACAATTCTGATATATATACATCCTGAGCTAGAGATCATTACCTTAACACCCATAGTATTCGTGAAGCTTATCTTCTTAATGATCCAACACTTGTACCTTGACGAGAAACCATTGCTTTGAGCCCAGTTTGGCATTACCCCTTCATATTATCCATTAGTCTCACCATATTTTCCTGTCCAAGTTCTGACATATGAAAACCTTTTGGTTACCCTAATAGAGTAAAGTTTTGTGAATCATGGCCCTGAGATTTAGTACCATATTTCCCATGTTTCGAGTTGATCTATAATCCATTAATAAAAATATTTACTGTTAAAAGAGATTTTGTTACAATTCGGCATCAGCTTTTGAAATAAATAAAATGTGGATTTTCAGTCCCAAGGGGGATAAATATTTTCTTGAATAGTGGATCTGGACTGAGACGCGAGTCCTTTCCACACTTATATTAGGCTTAAAAGTTGCCTAGGGATTCCCGTTAATGTTTTAGAACCCAGCGAGGTTCGGGATTACTTCGCGGCTGATCACCGGCTGTAATCCGTAGCGTCATAAAATGATTTTGATTAAGACATGATTTTAAAATTGTTTTGATGCAAGCAAAATGATGTCATCTCACATAGTTATATCTCTCGTTATCATTAGTTATGTCTTTCCATTGTCATTCTTAAAAGTATATCTCAATTTATGTTTTGTGTCGTACTGTTAGCACTTGTTGAGCATTTGGCTCACTCCTTGCTTTACCCTCATATTACAGCTAGCAGCTATGGTTAGATTCAAGCAGACTGCCCGTAAGACCTGTGATGCTGATGCTTATGTTCGAGCTCAGGTAGAATAAGTAATAATAGTTGTGTGAGGACTCGGTATTTGTAATCAGATGTAATAGTTGGTAGTGTTGGCCTGTTCCAAACCCTAAACTGTAAGATCTTGGATTTGGTTGTGTATTCTTCATTAAAATAATGTAATAACTATATTTATTTTGTTGTTTAAGTTAGGGGTGTGACATTGATTGTAAGGAAATTTTAATATCAGGAAAGGCCAAAGAGGTGGTCGACACTTTAAGTATAAAAGGACAATCATAGGCGCTCGTGCCAGAGGAATATAGTGATAATGGTTGAAGCCGTGAAGGTTGTATTATGGTTTGGAAGATTGACGTTCCTTCTGATGACTGTGCAATACCCAACCGTAATAGTAGTTTGGTAAAGGTTTAATTCGTGTAATCGCCATGAGTGGCTATCTATCTTAGAAGGTCCTATCTTGAGAATAATCCAGGACCATATTTCAAAAAGGACTAAACGAACCTTTGAGTTAAGTCTTCTATTGAAGGCATATGATTAGGAATGGTATTAACCTGCTATCGTTGCTTTGATTGAAACTCTTCTGCAATTTTATCTGCTTCATGTCATGAAAGTACGTCAGGATCTGGAGTGTTCTTCATGAATTATGAATGGTGATTATGTTAACTCATTAGAAGATATTGATACGACAGGTATGGACTCCGTATGGTTAACTATTAAGATCCAAGGAAAACGAATGACTACAGTGGGTCAGCGATGGACCATAGTAATGCAGCAATGATTCTGTGAGTAATGAGTCGATTACAACCGTAAGAGTTGTATTAGAATGGATGTTAAGATTGAGTACCACTAACCGGGTCGTGGTGATGTATAAGTTATCATTGATAGACTAATTAAGTTGATTATCTACCTATTGAATATTTATTCCTTCTTAGGAATAGAGAATCATATTACTATACGAAGAAGATTGCGGTGCAAGCATAGAATTCTAGTAATGATGATGTCTAGAATGAAATCCCAGATTCGATTTCCGATGTCAAGGGAGTTTCAAAGGTGATTGTGTATAAGCTCGAGGAAGAGCATGGGTCCATAGAATGATGGACGGAATATCAAAAATAATTAGGCATGTGAAATACGATGCTATAATGCTTAATGTTGATTTATATACATATATGTTTTGTTCTCCCATGATAAACCTCTATAGTTCAGAGGTAGATTTCAAGCCAGATATTTTGTGGAAGTATATATTTTAATATATATATACAATTCTCTTCAATTCGTTCTTTTCTCTCCTTTTCATTTCATGTAAGCTGAGAAGAACAACCCTTCCAGAAGGGGAGGTATTGCCGAATGACTATCTATCTGTGTGATAGAAGCCTAGTAGGATACCATCTATTGTTTAATTATTTGTCAAGTACTAAAGATTGGCCACCTTCTGTACTAACTATGCGATATAACAAGTGTTCATGATCATAGTGATCTCTCAACAAATTCCTTTACTACTATATGATGGATCAAGCTTTCGAAGATAGAAGCAGCTAGAAAGGAAGTAGTATCAGTACGGTGGTATTCAGATTCTAATACGTTCGTGATACTAAGGTTGACGTGGTTATTAAAAGGTTATAGAACGCTAACGAGCAAAAGTGTAAACAGTATAGTATTATGTACGGAAGATAGTAACGACTACGAACTGGAAAAGAATGGGTATTGAGAAGCAAAAGCTATAATGCTAGAAGCTATGATGAGAGTCGGTGCAATAGACTTGAAAGAATTTGGAATGATCACTTTACACGGATTAAGTTTTCTCACGATAATCGATCGTATGTCAGTATCGAGGTATCGCCTTATAAGATCCTTGAGGGAAGACAATTTCGATCTCCCTTATGATAGGATGGAGTTGGAGAGCGCAAGATGCTCGGACCAGCAGTGGTCCAAAGGACCAAAATTATAATAGATTTAATCAGAGGACGGCTGGTAGTAGCCCAAGATGGGCACATGAAGTATGTTGATTTGACACAAAAGGACAATGAATAGGAAGTAGGGGACCTAGTGCTGTTATAGGTATTCCCTTGGAAAGGATGGATGAGGTTCGGAAAGAAAGGAAAGCTAAGCCCGCGAATTATTGGACCCTTTGAGGTATTAAGACGTATTGGGAAGTTAGCATATGAGCTAGCCCTACCCCCGAACATGTAGCAAGTTTATAACGTGTTCCACGTATCAATATTAAGGAAGTATAATTCGGATGCCATACAAATAGGGGCATATGAGCGCATAGACATGCAACCCGACGTAACCTATATGGAGCAACCAGGAAAGGGTATAGGTTGAAAAGGAACAAGTGTTGGGGGGAAGGGCTATCAAACTAGTCAGAGTTTGATGGTAGAACCACAATGTGGGAAAATTGACTTGAGAGTTAGAAAGTGCAATGCTAAGAGAGCATCCCTATTCATTTTCTATCCAATTCCGGGACGGAATCCTTTTAAGGAGGGGAGACTGTAATAACCCCAATTTTTGGAATTTTTGAAACCCTTATGAATAGTGATTTTGCCGATTATGCTGAATAAAAAAACTTTTCATACCACACTATGTAGGGGTTCTTTTATTGATCTTCTGAGATATTATTACTACTCTATGTGGTATATAAGTGTATGTAAAGATCGTCAGAATCCAAATCCGAACACTTTGATTTTTCCCGAAAATCCACCAGATACCGAAAGAATTGAGTATAAGGTAACATGGTGAAAGGGATTTAAATTCAAGGATTATAAGAGAGGATCATTAAAGGATTATAAGATATTGAGAAAGATTTAGGGGAACCCAAGTAATAAGATCCCGGATGTGATCCCTCAAACAACGAAAGAGAACAGAGTTAAGCGAACCGTAAAACAAATAAACGACCAAGGTACAAGCACATACAAGTAGAATGGGAAGGAAGCTTCCAAGAAAAGCTAAAAAAAGTGGTTAAAAGAGAAGGTGACATCATCAAACCTTAAGGGAAAGACATGTGGCTTGGAGGTGAGGTCATCCAAGTGATGTCATCACTTTATCAAAGCAATCTCCACCAAGTATTCATTTCACAAACACCAAAATCAAAAGCAACCAAAACAAACTCATTTCTCTTCTTCCCCCATCTATTGCTCTCGGCTTTTCCATGAAAAGCAAAGGAAAAATTTCAAAAATCAAGCTACACACCTTCATAATTCAAAAGGTTTGTTTCTTTAGCTTCCATAATTCATAACTTAGATGAGCCATAAGTTTAAGCTCAAGATTCCATGTTTAACATAGCTAATCAATTCATCAAAGTTCTTGGTGAATAGTGTTTTTCAAGAACTTGAAATTTTGTTCTTGAGTTTTTGTTTAGATTAAGCTTTGGTAAGGATTTTCAAGGGTGATTCCAAGCTCCTTAGTTACTTTTACTCACCAAGGAAGGTATAATCTCATACCCTAGCCCTACTTTTGTATATTTAGAGTTTTTGTGTTTGGAATGGTTCATGAGAAGCTTGATTATTGTGTATTTAGAGATGTGTTGGTTTTGTGATGTGTTTGGAGTTGTAAATCTTGTTGATTAGTTAAAGAACTTATGTAAGCTTTTAGTTCATGATTGGGAAGTAGTGTAAATTAGAAATATTGAGTTGTTGGGGCTGTTGTAGCATTGTATGTATGGAGTTTGGTTGTATGGTTGAATTGTGGTTGATTGGTGGTTGATTTGGAGTAGGATAAAAATTGGTAATCGCGTAAATATAGCCGTCGTAATGTCCGATTTACTTTAGCTGTTTTGTTCTTAACATCAGGACCCGAGAACTCACTGTTAGGTTTTGATCACTGCCATGATTAGATAGTTCATGTTACGAGCTTCGTTTTGATATGTGGTTCGTTTGAATCCGATGTACGGTTTAGGAGAAATGACCGTTTTAAGTAACGGCGTTTCGCGAACGAACCATTACCCCTCGCCTTACTTTGAAACCTTGGTTAAGGACTTTAAATGACTAATTGGGATATGAAACAATTATGTTAAGTGTATTAGGCAGTTGGTAAGGTACTCGCGAAAGAATCGCCTTAAAACTCTTAATGGTTAATTTATTAAAAATGGTGGAGCCGAGGGTACTCGAACGACTTAGGTGTTTCGTTAAGCGTAGGAGTGACCATAAGCGAACGTTAGGGTTCAATTGGTTAAAGTCTAGTTTCTTAAGCGACCGGGGTTTAATTCCAACTTATGTTATTGTTCATAGGTTATCGGACCCACTCTAAGCTTAAGTCTATCCGGGAGCACTCAGGCAAGTTTTCTACCTGTTATACTGTTGTGGTGATGTATATATGTATATGCATTATCTTGTGATAGATGCATGATTGTTATTAGCAAATTTTGCGATATATTGAAGCATGCTGAGATGGTATATATATGCATGTCTGTTTCGTAATCTGGTTATCTATCTGTTGATTTCAATGCTTATAGTTGCATAATACATATGCTAGAGATAAGCAGTAGTTGCGTATACCCTTAGTATAGAGGACCCAAAGGTGAACATTTTTCTAAACCGGGAGTCGATGTTCCCGAGTATAATATATATATATATATATTTATATATATATATATATATTGATATAGTTTTCAGAACTATTAATCGAATAAGGTTTATTCGATAACTTTATTTTATTTATTTAATGAATATTATTTTGAATATTCATTCGAGGATTTATGACTCCGTTATTTTATTTAATGAATATTATTTTTGAATATTCATTCGCGGATTTATGACTCCGTTATTTTATTTAATGAATATTATTTTTGAATATTAATTTGAGGACTTATGACTCCGCTTATTTACTAAATATTATTCTTTATTTTATTAAAGAATAATGTTTCGATAATCAAACTTATTTGCGATTATTCAAATAAAGATAGTACTTTCGTATAAGTATATCTTTGGTTATTTAATATCCATTTCAAGTATGAGTTTTAACACTTCTACTTCGATTATTTTTATATAGATTATCCTTTTTGGGAATATTATTTAAATAATAATATTCAGATATTTTCTAATATATTGGGACTGATTTATTTTAATAAATCAGCAGTACTCCAAACATTCTTAAAAATGTTTCGAGTCTTCAAAATGATTTTTAAAAGTTAGAGCGAATCCCAAAACTCATTTTTTTATATTTAAGATCTTCCTTTCAAAGGGGATTTAAATACTCGCTCAAAACCTGAGGGATCCGGCTCTGTGGTGTATTTTATATTCGCAACGAGGTTGCTGTTTAGATAAATGAATTGATTACTTACCCAACGTTCGGGAAGTAAGTCCATCTATTGAGTCGGCATAAGCAACATGGGCTCAGTGGGCGTCCATGAAAGTGTAAGTGGCTCAGTGGGAGTCCATCAAATGCGTAAGTGGTTGAGTGACAGTCCAACATAAGGTCCTATTGCGGCCAGGGTGATGACCAGTGGGGAATTCATCCATCTACTAGTAGAAAAGGTTACTTATTGGTATCTTTGCCTGATCAGCAAGATATCAGGTTTATGCCATGGTTTTCTCCTTTCCAAATTCATTGGATATTACAACTCTGTTTATAATTTTCATAACAGAGGTTTTCAAGGAGTGTATGAAATGTGTATATATATAGGTGTGTATATATATATCAGGACTTAATGGAGTATCTCGTAACTTCATTATTTATAATGATATTTCAAAGATTGAATTTATTCAAGTCTTATCTTGTAAGTGTGATGAACTTTTGAAACTAATTATAACTTAAATGGTGGTAGTTCAAGTAGTATTCGGAAAAGATATAAGTATATTGGAGTATCTTGTAACTTCATCTTTTAAACTTATATCTAGTAAATGATTATCTTATGCATATCAAAGATTTTCAGAAAAACATTGAGACAAGGTTAGATATATGAGATCACCTTGCAACGATATTTTTATACAGTTATAAACTGGAACTCTGTGTATATTATACATGTCAGAGGATTTCAAAGATTGTGAAAAGTATATATGTATGTATATACTGAATATTTTGTGACTTGGTCGCGTTAAGATATCAACTTGGTTCATTTCTTCTTGACCAAGACTTTCATGAGTACTATAAGAATGCTCATATATTGTTAATTATTATACATATTATTTCGGTGGGCTTGTTGCTCACCCTTGCTTTCTTCTTCATCACACAACAACAGATAGAAAAGATGAACAGGACCAAGCTTCCAATTCGCAAGCGGTTAGGAAACGTTCCGCAGTTTTCTAGAAGCATTGATGCCACCGTAGCCGAGGTAGGAACTACCAATAGGCTAAGCTTTCAACTATTGATGAACCAGACTTATGTATATTATGAATTGTAATAATGGCAAAGAATATGTAAATTATTCAGAAACCCTTTTGAGGTGAAATGGTTTATAATTGTGGAATAAAATGACTTGTGTTATTTTTGGTTTTCATCTCTGAGACTATAACTTGTGGTGTGTGTGTATATTGTGGGGTCACAGTACGCAGCAGTTGGTTGATTGTTAAGGTTAAGTATTATTAAGGGAAATGAAACTCGTGACAACCCGAATCCCCGACCCCGGATTTGGGGGTGTTACACTCTCCTTGATGATAACAAAAAGTGGGAGAATAAAGTGGAAGGGGGAGGGGAGCCATCTACAATTATTCAAATATCCAAAGTGCTAGTTCCTACCATCACTACTTCTCCAACACTTCAAATCAAAGGAAAGCTTGATGGAATTGATCTAATCAAGCTAGCAGCAGCTGAGATGAAGGTGAAAGAGCAAAGGAGAAAAATTGATGAAAGGATGCAACAGGTGTTTGGCTCTACAACTACAAAATCATTATCTATGAAACATAGCACAAAAGTTGAGCAAATCACAATGGAGCACAAGCCAGTAAGGAGGAATAAGGTTGGAGAAACTTCTTTTAGAAACCTGAAGCCCATGGTACTCAAGCCATCCACTAGATCCAACAAGGACTCTACAAAGAACCCTCTAAACTTTGTTCAACTAAAAGAAGTGGATTTTCCTCTTCCAAAGCCTGATGAAGACAAAGTTTTGGGCGGTAACTTCATAAAGCACAAAGAGACCAAGGATGTAGTGGAAAGAATGAATATGGTTATCATCTATAGAGAGGGAAAGAGTATCTGTGTGATGCAAGGACATCCCAAATTCTCAATAGCCAAGAGGGAAGAAACCATGAGGTTAAAGGAAGAAGCTAAAAAGCTGAAGGCTGACAAAAGAGCACAAGCAAAGCTTGAAAAACAGCTAAAGTCAAGTCAGACTGAAGAAAAGAAGAAGATTGAAGACAAGAGTGAAGAAGACAAGATTGAAAGCAGAAATGTAGATATGGGGAATGTGGTTGGTGAGAATGTGGAGGAAAGAAGGGAGAAAAGAAAGGAATGGCATAAAGGGAACAGAAAGAAGGCCAATGCAAAAAGGAAGAGTGGGGATGACACTGTGGAAACCCAATCAAAATCTAAACCACTACCTTCCATTCCTGAACCTTTTATTGCTGATCCCAGTATAAATGTCCATGGTGAACCAATCATCCCTAAAGAGGAATCTATTGATTGAGACACCATCAACTTGCCTACCTTCCTAACTACCTCTCCACCGCCAAAGAAACTGAAAAGAAATTCCAAATCAATACCTCCCCCAACCTCAAGTAAATTCACTCCAAAACATAAACCTAAGCCTAAGCCACATGCCTCAAAGGATGATTATGTTCACATTTGTGGCATAAAAGAGTATACAGATATTGAACTCTATCTGGATGAGCTGGAGGAAGTAAGGGGAATAAGTGCCTACAAACAACTACCAGAAAGGCTAGTGTTCAAGTATAAAAGAAGTGAGGAAAGGACTTGGCCTCTTCAAAGAATTCTGAATGAGGGCTATTCTACCTTGGTTAGAGTCTACTCAGCTATCAAAAGGGATTCTGGCTTTACCAGGACTGCCAAAACTGAGATTCTCAACAAGATTGCCAGCATAAGGAAAACTTGGTGGGAGTCTAATTCCTTGCCTAGAACATTACTCATCCCTGAGCATGGAATTACAATTCATAAATCACCTCATTGGCTGATGGAGTTCAGAGATAATAAAGGAGTTAGAAGATTTTTCAGACTTGAAGACCAGCTTAAAATTGCCAGTAATGAAACTCTCAAGGACATGCAATTTAAGTTGGATATCAGTGAAGAAGATGAAGCTGAATTCTACAGACAACTCCAACTCCAAGTAGAGGAAAATGACAGGAGGCTAGGGAAGAAAACAAGGTAACAAAGGAAAAGAAAATAATTTGCTCAGTCTAAAGGAGCATCCTTGGAAACAATATAATTCTTCAATTTTATATCAGTACATGCACTTTTACAGCACTTTTGAATTTCTACTTAATTTCAGCTCATATTTTTGTTAAGTGTTTTGTTATCATCAAGTTAAATCTAAATTTATGCCTACAATTCTAGTAGACATAAATAGGGGGAGATTGTTAGGAATATGTGTATTAGTTTGATGATAAGTTAA
This sequence comes from Apium graveolens, assembly GCF_009905375.1. Classification (NCBI taxonomy): domain Eukaryota; kingdom Viridiplantae; phylum Streptophyta; class Magnoliopsida; order Apiales; family Apiaceae; genus Apium; species Apium graveolens. The sequence goes on from NC_133655.1 coordinate 215,703,142, forward strand.
GCAAAACACTTAAGTAGAAATCTAGTATTTGTAGCCTCAACGGATAAGACCACTCTGGCTATCCGTTGATGGAGTAGCTTTACTTAGAAATAAGTTTAGTATTGTAGCACATTTCAGTTTCTGTATTTAAGTTATAATTCTTAGAAGTTGTGGGAAATTATAAGTCATGTTGACTACTAGTAGATATGCAAATAGGAGGGCTAATTGTAAATATTTCATGCCTTGTAATTTTGTATAAATGAAGTAGTATCAACTGATAGATTAAAGGCCTTCAACGGATGAGAAACAAAGCTTCAACGGATGTCTCTAAAGCTTCAACGGATAACATCCATCAATGGATGAGTGCATCAACGGGTAAAGCTTCAACTGATAAAGCATCAACGGATAAAGGCATCAACGGATGAAAAGCTTCAACAGATGCTCAGTTCAATAGCAGTTGACAGTGACAATTCATAAGATGACAGAGGCACATGGGTTGACAGAGATAATTGGAATGTGGTAGCCTCTTGGAGGAATCAAGAAAATGCAGTATTTCCATTCTGGTACAAACAAGGAAGTATTCAAAGATTCACAGATTATCCTAGATTGCATTGGATAGAGAAATGAAGAAGAAACATGTGAAGAACTATTTTAAAAATTGTATTTTATTTTTGTCTTCACTTGTAAACTTGGTGATATATAAACCAAGTTGCAGCTAGTAATTAGATGATGAATTTTTCAAAGCTGTTTAGAAAAATATAGAGAGAAAATCATCTAGTTTGTACTAGGACGCAGCTGTGATCAATTCTTTGAATCACAGATTTTCTGAAATACACATCTCTGGTGGAACAACAAATCCACCAGAAAAGTTTTTAAAGCCTTTGTGTTCTTTATATTTTGTGTCTTGAATATACATCTGTCTGCACCTGCTCAAAGCAATTCATACACAACTGTTCATCAAATACTTAGCCTTTGAAATTGCTCAAAACTTGAAAAAGTTTTGAGATTTACATTCAACCCCCCTTCTGTAAATCTCATTGTTAGTTCCTTGAGAATAACAGTAACCAATGAAATTTTCCCAAAATAGCCATTTAAAAATAAAATTGTTGTAGAAATTCTAAAGGTTATCCATCGAAATATACTTACAGCCTGTAAGTAAATTCGAAGGATGATACATAGAATTAACGGCTATGATTAAAGCAATTCGATGGATGAGGATTAAACAAATGTCCGTCGAGATAAAAAGTACCCATAATAATAGTTGATTTTTCAACAAATAATGAAATTCAACGGATATTCATTTTCGACGGATAATGAACATCCGTCGAGATGTAAATTTTGACTTAGCCAAAATTTCATCCTTGACAAGAAAAATCAAATTTGATTCTGGCTGCATTTTAAATTGCTTAGACATCAAAACAAATTAGGAGTAATTGAGCATACCTAACTCACTTACCAACCTAGTAAAGGTGGACTCATCAAGTGGCTTGGTAAAGATGTCTGCAAGTTGCTTCTCACTTGGAACAAAATGAACTTCCACAGTACCATTCATGACATGCTCTCGAATGAAATGGTACTTGATGTCAATGTGCTTGGTTCTTGAATGTTGTACTGGATTTTCAGTAATTGCAATAGCACTTGTATTATCACAGAAGATAGGCTTCTTATCCACCTGTAGACCATAATCCAACAGTTGGTTTTTCATCCATAAAATTTGTGCACAACAACTGCCGCAACAATATATTCAGCCTCAGCTATAGAAGTAGAGACTGAATTTTGCTTTTTACTGAATCAGGATACTAGCGTATTTCCTAGAAATTGACAGGTTCATGTTATACTTTTTCTATCAATTCTACAACCTGCATAATCTGCATCTGAACAACCCATTAGATCAAAACCAGAATCTCTAGGATACCAAATGCCTAGTTTTGGTGTTCCTTTGAGATATCTGAAAATTCTCTTTATAGCTATTAAGTGAGATTCTCTAGGATCAGCTTGAAATCTAGTACAAAGACAAGTAGTAAACATTATATCTGGCCTATTGGCTGTTAAATATAAAAGTGAGCCAACCATGCCTCTATAACTTGAAATATCCACAGACTTTTCAGTAGTGTTTAATTCAAGTTTAGTGGCAGTGGCCATGGGAGTTTTTGTAGATATGCAATCCATTAAGTCAAACTTCTTTAAAAGATTATAAATATATTTAGTTTGACTAATGAATATTCCATCACTAACTTGTAAACCAAGAAATTAAGTTAGTTCTCCCATCATGCTCATTTCATATTTACTTTGCATCAATTTGGCAAACTTTTTGTAAAGTTTCTAATCTATAGAGCCAAATATAATATCATCTACATAAATCTGAATAAGTATACTATGGCCATTAACATTTCTAAGGAATAAAGTTTTATCAACAATACCTCTTGTGAAATGATTTTCTACGAGAAACTTTGACAAAATGTCATACCAGGCTCTAGGTGCTTGCTTCAATCCATAAAGTGCTTTCAAAAGATAGTAGACATAATCTGGAAAATTGGGGTCTTCAAAACCAGGAGGCTGACTGACATAGGCTTCCTCCTTTAAATCTCCATTCAGAAATACATTTTTAACAACCATTTGATAGACCTTGAAATTGACATGGGCTACATAGGCTAGAAAAATTCTGATAGATTCAAGTCTTGCAACAGGAGCAAATGTCTCAACAAAATCTATTCCTTCTTGTTGACAATAGCCCTTAGCAACCAATCTAGCTTTGTTACTGACTACTATGCCATTTTCATCCATCTTGTTTCTGAATACCCATTTGGTGTCAATAGGATTTTTGACTTTAGGTTGGGGTACTAGCTTTCATACCTTATTTCTTTCAAATTGGTTTAGCTCTTCCTGCATAACTAAAACCCAATCAGGATCCAACAAAGCTTCTTCTACCTTTTTAGGCTCTTCCTGAGACAGGAAGCTGCTGTATAGACATTCTTCTTGAGTTGCTTTCTTAGTCTGCACTCTTAAAGTTGCATCACCAATAATTACTTCAAATGGGTGATATCTAGTCCATTTTATTTGTTGTGGTTGATTAGCTCTAGATGAAGATGCCTCATAATTGTCTTGACGTGTGACTAAGTTTTGATTAGAAGAAACACCCCCTGAGTTTGTGGGTCTTTGACTTGAAGTTGGGGTCCTTTCTGAGTGTGATCTGTTTTGACTTTCAACTCCTATTGATGGCTCAACGGATATTGATCTTTGCCTCTCGACGGATGATGCAGATTGTCTCTCGACGGATGTTGCACTTGGTCTTTTGACGGATGTTGAATTTTGTGCTTCATTTGTTACTTACTTTTCTGAATTATCCTTAGAGATTATTTCTTGATCATTCTCATCTTCACTATCATCACAAATCATCTCAACATTTTCGAATTTGAGGCTTTCATGGAAACCTTCATCTTGCAGTCCTTCAATCTTCTTAACATCAAACACAACATGTACAGATTCCATAACAATGTTGGTTTTGAGATTGTAGACTCTGTATATTTTTCCAACTGCATATCTAACAAAAATACCCTCATCTGCTTTAGCATCAAATTTCCCATTCTGCTCAGTTTGATTCCTTAGAATATAAAATTTGCAACCAAAGACATGAATAAAGTTTAATGTTGGCTTCCTATTTTTGAACAATTGGCAGGGAGTCATGCATTTTGCTTGATTGACCAAAGAAATATTCTGAGTGTAGCATGCAGTATTTACAGCTTCTGCCCAAAAATATGTTGGTAACTTTGATTCTTCTAGCATTGTTCTTGTAGCTTCAATAAGAGATATGTTCTTTCTTTACACCACTCCATTTTTTGTGGAGTTTTAGCTGCTGAAAATTCATGCATGATTCTATTTTCTTCATAAAACAACCTCATGACAGGATTCTTGAACTCAGTTCCATTGTCACTCCTGATTCTTATAACTTTGAGATCAGGATGGTTGTTGACTTGTCTTTTGTGATTGATAATGATTTCTCTAGCTTCATCTTTAGATTTAAGAAAACATGTCCAAGTGAACTCTGAGAAATCATCAACAATCACCAGACACTATATTTTCTTTGAGATTGACAACATATTGACTGGTCCAAAAAAATCCATATGCAGTAGTTATAGAGGTTCTTCAATTATTGATTCAAGCTTCTTTTTGAATGATGCCTTGATTTGCTTTCCTTTCTGGAAGGCACCACACAATCCATCCTTTGAGAATTCCACTTGAGAAATGCCTCTTACCAAATATTTCCTAACTAGTTCATTTATAGTCTTGAAGTTGAGATGGGACAGCTTCTTGTGCCATAGCCAACTTTCATCTTGACTTGTCTTACCGAAAAGACAAGGGACAGATTCTGCATTTGATGAGTTGAAGTCATCTAGATACATATTTTATTTTCTCACTCCAGTGGGAACCACTTTGTTGCTTTTCTTGTTGGTCACAACACAGACTTCAGAGTTGAATGTTACTGAGTTGCCCTTATCACAAAGCTGGCTGATACTCAACAAATTATGCTTGAATTCATCCACTAGGGCAACTTCCTCAATGATGACATTGTCTTTATAAATCAAGCCATATCCCACAGTATAACTCTTGCTGTCATCTGCAAAAGTGAAACTTGGCTCAGCTCTCTCCTTGAACTTAGTGAGCAGGGTAGAATCTCCAATCATGTGTCTTGAGTAACCACTATCGAAATACCAAAGATTCTTTTTGTTTCCCTGAACACATCAAAATCAAATCAAGTTGATTTTAGTACCCAAGTTTCCTTTTGTTCCTGCTTTGTTAGCCTTTTTCTTAGGTTTCTTAGGCTTGTCCTCATTTGACTTAGGTATCTGAGATCCATCCTTAGTCATTTGAGTAGAACCTTTAAAACTATTCATCATTGCAGTGTTATCATGCACATATTGGTTAACATGGCATGGTATACTATGTGCAAACATGTTATTCCATAATGGCATGCTAAATAGCATTTATGGCATACTAAATGCAGCATAATAAGAATTTTGTACAAATGGCATATTAGCAAATTGTGCATTCAGATTCTGTGCAGGCATAACATTGATAGACATTGTGGGCATGCTAGGAAATGAGGGAGGTGCAGACATATATGCGGGAATATCAGATTTGCAATTAACAGAAAGATGATTAACACTACCACACTTAACACAGATTTTTCTAGGTGCATATTTATCAGGTGTGTCGTTGTTATGTTTGTTAATTCCTCCTTTACCATTCCTGTTGTTTTTCCTTTTTGATTCTGTCTTAACCTCAATTTTCTCCAATTTATCATTTAGTTGTTTCATTAATAGATGCCCCACATTGACTCTTTTGTTCTTCTTGATATGACTAGTTTCTTCTATAGCAAAGTTCTTGGAAATTGATCCATATTTACATTTAGCTTGGATAACTTGACTTTGCTAACTGGCTTTTTATCACTCGACGGGGGTGGTTCTTTGTCTTTCAACGGATGAATCTTTTTGTCATTCGACGGATAATCTTTATTATCCGTTGAATCCACCTCCGTTGAAAGTCCTTCTACCAAATTAGGATCCAGTTTTTCTTTACTCTTTTTCCAGGCTTCCTCACAGAAAGATTCTATACCTTGAACTTTGGTAATTTGAGTATGGACATCTCTAGATGATTTCTAAGCCTAAATTACCTCTTGTTCTCGTTCAAGTTGCTTTCTTAAAATCTCCTCTTTCTTTAATGATTCAGTCAGTTCTTTCTTAGCAATTCTACACTCTATTTTCAGTTTCTTAAACTCAATAAATTGAGTTTCTACTACAGCATTTCTTTCACTTAAAAATAGATTGTTTTCTTTAATTCTGGTGTTTTTCTTAGTGAGTGACTTAAGTGTAACACGCAAATTATACAATTCTGTGGACATGTCATTTATATCATCATTACACTCAGCTTTAGAAAGATGTGCTAGATTAGTGGTGATTACCTGATTATTTGAAGAACTGACTTCTGCTTTATCTGATTTGGCCATCAGGGCTTGGTTGACATAGCTTGGTTCCTGATCTTCATCTTCCCCATCTGCTGCCCAGTCATTTTCCTGAGTCAAGAAGGCTCTTTTTTTGTTTGAGCAATTCAAAGTATTTATTTTTATAGTCAACTTACTCAAATTTCATTTTCTTAGAATTAGGCTTTCTGCACTCATTTGCAAAATGACCACTCAAGCCATATTTGAAACACTTGAATTTGGATTTATCCACCATATTTCTATTTGGCTTGGTTGCTCCAAAATTCTTTTTGAATTTGAGCTTGGCAAACCTTCTTGACAGGAAAGCTAGATGTTCATCTATATCCTCCATTTCATCTTGACTAAGATGGTCTTCATGTTCAGCCACGAGCCCCTTTCCTTTGCCTTCACAAACCCTAGAGTTTGGTGCAGATTCCACAGCTTCAACCTTCATCTCTTTCACTCTCTCTTGTTCAGCTACCAAAGCTACAGACCCTCCATTCTTTCTTCCTTTATCTATCATCTCATCTTATTCCATTTCAAGCTCATAGGTCTTCAGAATGTCATACAGTCTCTCCACAGTAAATTCCTTGTAATTTTGAGAATTTCTAAGAGAAACAATCATATGCTTCCATTCTTTTGGTAGAGATCTAAGGAATTTCAGGTTTGAATCTTTTGTTTAATAGACCATTTGTTGTTTTAGTGCATTTAGTAGTTTTTGAAATCTATTAAATATGTCACTTGATTCACCATTTTTACAATGAAAGTGCTCATACCGCTGTATTAGAAGTTGCATTTTATTTTCCTTCACTTGTTCAGTTCCATCACAAATTGTCTGAATTGTATCCCATACATCTTTAGCAGTCTTGCAGTTAATGACATTATCAAACATGTCTCCAACAAGACCATTGAACAAAATGTTCATAGCCTTCTTGTCTTTGTTTACTTTCTCAATGTCTTCATCTGTCCATTCTGCTTGTGGCTTTGGAACAGTTTGCTCATCACCTATAGCTCCTTCATTATCTGTAGCAGCTTTTCTAGTGACATGAGGGTCTTTCTCAATGCAATCCACATAACTTTCATCTTGAGAGAAAAGATGCAAGTGCATTTTCACCTTCCAGTGGTGATAGTTGTCTTTATCCAAGAATGGAATTTTTACTCCAACATCTTTTCTGCTCATCTTGTTAGTTGTTGTGATCTTTAAACTCTTTGTACTTCAAGAGCTTGCTCTGTTACCAATTATTATTCCCAAATAATCTAACAAAGAATTACAGAAGGGTGGTTGAATGTAATTCTGGTTCTTTTTCGATTTCAAGAAATATTATGTCTCAAATATATAATAGTGTTTGATTAAGCAAAAGTGCGGAATGATAATATTGAGTTAATCAAACACAAAGTAATTAAACACAAGTATTTAAAAACTTTCTGGTGGATTGAATTTTTCCATCATAGATATATATAAGACTGAGAACTCTGTCATGCAAGGTTTGCACACAGTTGCTTACAAGTAGAATTACAAGGAAGAGAGAAATTCTTCATAGATACAGTTTATTTTTTTTTCTTGTTGATTGATTAATTTACCACTAGCTACTCTTGATTTATATATTACCAAGATACAAGTGAATAAGACAAACTAATAAAAAAATATGTTTTTGTCTAATCACATGCTTCTTCATTTCTCCATCAAGTATCTTTGATTTTCTTCAAGTAAGCAAGGAAATGGAAATGCTTCTTTGTTCTCTAAAACCTGTAAATAGGCTGCCTCATTCCATTTACATCTAATCAACCCATGTGACTGTCAAGTCACTATCAACTGTAATTTGAAATAGAACATCCGTTGAAACTTCATTGGATCATCCGTTGTGACTGTGTTGGATCATCCGTTGAAACTTCATTAGATCATCCGTTGAAACCTTGTAGAATCATCCGTTGAACGTCTTCCATAACAGTTAACTCCATTTCACTTATGCAAAAATACAAGGCATCTAATATATACAATTGGCCAACTTATTTTGCATATCAATCTAGTAGTCAACATGACTTTGAATATCCACAACTTCTAGATCTCTAAGGTATTGTAGTATACAGGAATGTGTTACAGAACTTATTAAAACATAAGCTACTCTCTCAACGGATGTTGAAGTAAATCATCCGTTGAAAGCTACAAAAACACTAAGTTAAATCTACTAAGGTGTTTTGGTGAACTTATCATCAAGCCTATGACATATTCCTAATAATTTTTATTTAATTATTTCTCTTTTTTCATTTCTATTCCTACTAATTCTCTCTACTGAACTACTTCATTACTAGTTCTCACATTTTCTCATTTCTCAAAACTATTATACAAACATATAATATATCAATTTATCTTAGATTTTTTATAATTACAGATACATTAATACTCTTTTAAGTAATAATGTAATATTATTTTATTTAACTATTATAATATATGATTATTAAAAGTAAAACTTAAACCATTTACATATAAAAATCCAGGCATCAGTTTGATCTAGTTCAATAAACTAAACTATATATCATTAACTCAAACTATAAACATAAATGTCTGATATAGGCCAGATTTTAATATTTTTTGTATATTATCATTTCCTACTAATTTATAATATAGCTAAACTAAACAAACTCACTACAACTCACTGAAATGGATAAAAATATACACATATCCTGTATCTATTTCATGAAGTCATTAAAACCCCCGACTTGATATAATACAAGATAGATTTGTGTATATATGATACCTGAATTAATGGCTTTCTTCACGTGAACTTATCATTAACGATCTTCACGTGGATTTAAAAATGTCAAAGATCTTAATAATACCTAGTAGGGGTGTGCACGGTTCGGTTCGATTTTTACTGAAAACCATTACCTAACCGTACATGACGGTTCGGTTCAGTTTTTAGCTATTAACCATAACCGAACCGTCCGAAACGGGTTTTTTGGTTCGGTTAACCGTTTATCGATTTCGGTTTTTTTCGGTTTTATACATTTTTTATAATAATAAGTTTGAAAAAATATAAGATAAAAAAGATAAATTCAAAATTCAAAATTATACACTTTCTATTATTTTTTTATTATTATTAAATGAGTCTGTTTTCAAATGTAGAATTAAAGACTAAACTAGTAATTATTTGACTTTATTACTAGACACTGCAATACATACAGACTTCTAACATCAATCTGGAAAAATAAGCTTTTGTTCATAGTTAATGTCATAGTCAGTTTAATATTGAAATGAAATTAGACCTTGTATGGTAACTAAAGTTTAATATATAACTATATAACTTTATTACTATATTATTAGCTATAATTGTTAAAATTATATATTGTTATAAAAATATAATATTATACAAACAGTTCGGTTTTTCGGTTCGGTTATATGAGTAAAACCGTAACTGTTACCAAACCGTTCTATCGGTTTGGTTCGGTTACGGGTTTTTTCGGATTTTCTCGATTTCGGTTTTTTCGGTGCGCTTTTTAGGTTTTTCGGTCCGGTTTCAGTTTTTCAGTTTTTATTTGCTCACCCCTAATACCTAGGACGATCGTTAATGAATGATCATAACAAAACTGATATGATGAAGATGAAAATATCGATAGAGATGTCATTTTCGATGAAAATGTTGGAAAAAAATATTAAATACAAAATAGTGAAAGTTTTGTAGGTATCGTCTAGCCATTTGTATTTTGGTCATCCTCTAAATTTATAAATATATTTAATATAAAACGCTCTCAATAATAGATTAACATTTATAATATAATTACATAAATATAAATAGAATTGAATCTGTAAAATGACCTCGGGCGAAAATAAAATAATCTATATTATTCACCGGATAAAAAAAAGATTATAGTGTTGAATTGGAGGCTTGTCAATGGACCGGAGGTCCAATCCGATTTGGTCTGACGCGAGACTTAATTAATGAATATGGATTGGATAGAAATAAAACTGATCCGATAATAATCCGATCTGATAATGATCCGATCCATTAAGAAGTATATATAAATTTTCACTAATCTGATCCGATAAAATCCCAGTCCGAACTACTAAATTATATACTTATAAATTTTATATATGAATACAATTAACTATAATAAATCAATATTATTTACCATTATGTGTATCAATATTCTTATTTTTTAAAGTTATTTTAGTATATTCTCACACAAACTATTAATTCATCACATTGTAATTTCTTAAACAGAGCATATGTTATCATATTCAAATGAACGAGTCATGTGTGTAAGAAATTGTTTTCATATATAACGTCTTATTCATAATTTACAAAATTTCTCTATTTTAGTTTATAAAATTAAAAAATACTTAATTAACTTTCATATATTTCCCAAATTATATCATTATATTTTTATTTGTTTTTGTGACTTTCTGACTGAAGAAGTCTTTGGTGACGATGTTTAAAATCTAGAGAGAAAAGGAACAGGAAATGACGTGTATGCGGCAGTCGTGTATGTGTAAGGATGCAGAGTCTAGATGTAAATGGGTTTTATATCACGTTGCCCAACGAACTCGTTAAAATATATCAAGTAGCTACTCAATCTCCACAGTAACTCATTTAAACCACTAAAATACTAATATATATCACTTTGTTAGATTTTTTAAATTTTTTTAATAGAAGTGATGTGTTTGTCGTGTATTTCTTTTATTATTATGGTTTATCAGCAAACTTGAGTGCCTCTCTGATCTGTATATATGTTTAATTGGTCCTAAAATAATCGTTATCTTCACGAGTAAAATAAAAGCTGGGTGGTTTGTAATTGCAATATTAATTTGAGTAAAATTCAACAGAGAGATGAAAAGAATATGTCCTTTCAATTAGGACTCTCGTTATTTATCTCAATTTCATGTGTCCGGCAGTTTAATAAAAATATATGAATACAAATTTTTTAAGTTAACGTTTTCTTTTAAAAAAAATTAAAAAATCTAACGAAGTGATATATACTAGTATTTTAGTGGTTTAAATGAGTCGTTGTAGAGATTGAGTAGTTACTTGATACATTTTAACGAGTTTGGTGGACAATTTGATATAAAACCCAGATGTAAATTATGTCGTTTTAATTCTAACCTCGGGGGGACAACCTTGAGATTGTCCTAAGTCCCGTTTTCTCTTAATATAATAGTAAAGGAAAAATATTGAAAGTTTAGTCGGTAATCATCTAATCATATATATTTTGGTCAATTTTTAAATCTGGGGAATTTTCAATAACATTATTTTATTTTGACGTTTGTAACTTGTGCATTTTTTATATTAACTTACGAGTTATACTTCAAGTTTCATGTATATTGTGTCATTTTATTAAACAAAACGTTAAAATTTAAGAAAATAACTTTGTTAGCCATTAATACTTAATTTTCTTTTTTTGTATTTTCAACATCAATACAATCTATTATAATTAGAAACATCAGCATCAAATTTTTTATCAAAATATAACTAAAAACTTCAGACAGTATTCAAAGAATTTTCTTCAAAATAACATTTATCATTAACTATTTTAACAAATACTATTGTTATTTTTACTTCTACGCTTCATACTCTTATATTTTAATGTTTGACTAACGTTTGGGTAACATAATTGTATTATCTATGAAAACTTAAAGTACATGAAATGATACCACTTGTAAAAGCCAAGAATAGAACTGTACCATGGAGAGGTTTCCTTAAATTTATAATTATATTTAACATAAAACATTCTTATTAATAGATTAATTTTAAGAATATAATTATACAAATATAAATAAAACTAAATCCAAAATAATATAATATATACTATTCTCCCAGACAAAAAAAATATTCTATTGAACGTGTGTAAAGCAAAATTAAAATTAAAAGATAATTCGTTAATAGATATAATATTATAGGGGTAAAAGAAATAATATACACTATTTATCCAAGTTTAAAAAAAATAGTCTATACAAGTTTAAAAAAGCTAAATATATTTAGTTGAATTTGCTGTATTGGGATAAAACAAAATAATAAATAAATATAGTGGACGCAGTTAAGAAAATTATAGTATTAGACAGGTTCAAAATAAAATTAGAACTAAATAGTTATCTATTTGTTAATATAATAACATCGAGTTAATATAAAATAATTTATGTTACTCATTCGAGTGCAAACAAAATAATTAAACCCACACTAAAATAAAATTAAAAAGAAAAAAGAGAAAATAAATCGATGTGATATGGCCCATCTCTTAGGGGACGTGGCAGCACTTAAAAACCCACACATTCCGCACAACTTTTGTCAAACAAGATAAAATAAAATCCTCTTCTCTTTTTCTTCTGACAACATTTTAACTAGTAGTACTTATAATTCAGACAGTTCTATTTATCTCAATTTCCGTTGGATCCATGTTCTTGAAACTTTTGTATATCTATCTATGTATGTATAGGCATAGACAATTTCAGTAGCTAAAAATTCAAATACCAAAATAAAATAAAAGATGCAAGGAGGTGGTTTGGTTTTTCAGTCACCATTTGTGTTATCAACTAAATCGAAGCTTCAGTTTGCTAATTTGGATGTACCCAGAACAATCTTGTTGCCTTTATTATCATCTTCATGTAAGCTTTCTTTTTTACCTTTTGAATTACTAGTCTATTGATTTTTTTATAATAGTTATTTCAAGAATTTAATTATAGACTTGCCTGTTTAGTGTGAAATGGTTGTTTGTGTGCATTTGTGAAATTGTAATTTTGTAAAAAATAACCTTTATATGATATTATCTGTGAGACTTTGGAGGATGATTGAGCTCAATTATGTTAATTGAAGTAACTGTATAGAGGATTCAGGATTGGTGGTGGGGTGTGTGTGTTGGGGGGGGGGGGGGGTTATTTGGAATGGAACTTCAGAGATAATTATGAAGGGTGGCTTCGTATTGTGAGTTGATGCATTTGATACTATGCTGAAACTTAGGATGGTCTTCTAGGAAAGCAATTGTTGGTTAATATCTTTATTCTTTCTGCATGAACTCGTCTGTTAAAATTAGCTTGCTGGACGTCTATCGTGTATGCTTTGCTTGATTCATTTTAGGTAGTAACTTTGCCAAAATTGTTTGTGTTTAGGAAGCCGTCATATTTAAAACGTGAACTAAATCCAAATATAAACTTGGAACGTAAATTAAGTAAAAAAATACCAGTATAATTTTTTATACAGATACCCTTTTCCTTTTACTTTTTTTTACCAAGCAATTTATCTTTAATGGTTAAACTGACTTAAGAGAGCTTGAATGCTTATGCTACATGTAAAAAAAAGTTGGCTGGTTTAGAAATTTTGTTTCGTTGGTTATCAGAAGTTAGTTATTTTGTTAGTCTAGCACACCAGTCATTTGTCACTGCTTCCTGTGTCAATCTCATTAAAATAACAGTTCTTACCTTATATCCCCTTCGTCATCTGATGTAATACTTATATTTAGGCTTGTTTGAGACATTGTGTTCCCATCACTGATTACCCAAATGGAAAATTCACCTTTTGATTACATTGTTGCTCTAAAATCTTCATGAAGCCTGTAGCTGTAGCTGCTTCATTATGCTACTGGACAAAGCCTTTTTTCCCAGAAATACCCAACAAGGAACTTATGATCTACCTATTAATCGAAAGGGTACATGCGCTAAAAGCACTTATTTGAGAGTTAACAATCAGGTAGCTCGTTCAACTGGATTGGATGTCAAGAGACACAGAGCCAAGCCATTTAAGTGAAATATTTTCTGGATAGCTGTGTGGAAACAGTACACAGCATGTTACATTGTTTGATTGTTGCTGGCTCTTCTCAGCAGAAATGCCTGCTCTGCTTGCACCCTTAAACCCTGCATGAAGCTATTATTATTGTATAAACTTTATCAAAACAATTGCAATATTTAAACAATGTAAACTATCAAAATAATGTTTTAAAATATGACAACTGAAGCCAATATATCAAATCTGCCAAAACAAAACAAAAAAATGTGCTGGTCAAAGTTGCATTACTTTTGGCTGCCTCTGGTCAAAGTCGAATGACTGCACAAGTACTAGTCGTTCCCAAGAAAACCAGATGATTTAAGATTATTTTCCGTAAGAGTATACTTGGTTTGAAATCAACTATATTGAACAGTACCGCACTCTAATTTTTCATCAGTAGAAAATGTAACTAAAATAACTGAAACTCCTGTGAAGTAAAATAAAACAATTTTTTTTATAAATGTTTATGTTCATACTCCCTCTGTCCCACTCAATCTGTTCTTTTGACTTTTCGAAGTCAAACCGACCTAATTTTGACTAACAATTAGTACTTTATTCTTAAACATATTAATTACAAATCACAAGAAAATTTATATGACGTACCATCATAATTTAATTCTACATTTATAAAAATATTAAACAATAAAGTTTAATTTACAGTAAAAATTTTGACTTTAAAAAGTCAAAATGGGACATATTAAGTGGGACGGAGGGAGCATTATTTATAGTACAATTTATTATTATTATTATAAGATTGAAATTCGACATAATCAAAAAGTTATAGTTGCATGAGTAGAACTAGGATGTGCAGCAAACTTTAAAGCAGTTCAATGTGCAAATTTAAGATTCAATTGAAGATTGTAGTACAATCTAAAGGGGCAAAAATAACCTACCTATTTGGAACACCAGTGTTTAACTTTGTACACAAGTTAAAACTTAAAATGATACTCTCTGTCGGCATGATATTTATTTGAATGCACATAAAGACATAATTCATTTATATGTTAATATGGAATCCTACAAATGTAATGTATTTCAGCTCTTGATGTAGTCAAACTGTATCTATTGGTGTACGCAGTTAAAATGTTATATAGTTAAACTAACTGACCAATCTCCTTGTTTTCAGTAACATGTCAGGAAGTCAGAAAGCTAAACTTAAAGAGCAGGACGATTACTGTTCATGCATCCAGTGTTGGTACTGGAGCTGGAGGCTTTGAAGGGAGTGAAGAAGATGACAGCCAGAAGATCTTCGTTAGTCCATCTGATGACACATCATCCGAGACGTAAGTGTATTGGCTTGGTAAATCTTGGTACAAGATAGATAAACTAATCAAATATGTTTAAACCATAATATGGTTATACATCTTTCATAGTGGAACTGGAACTCTGATGTTCATGTCCGTGTATTGGGATGAGCACATCAGCATCCACGCCTTTTATTTTATACGCCTGTCCTCTCGATCCAGTCGTCCGAAATACACATACTACTGATTAGAGTTGACAATTTTATGAAGGTTTTAGTGAACTTTATATATTTTGTACCAATGCTAGTAAATAAACTTTGTGCATGCAAAACAATCTTCATATTGTCAACCCCCAAAAGATTTATCTATTAAACAAAAGACAGATAAATTTACCAAGATATAATATATCTTTTCCTCCAACACATCATCAGTGGGCACTTTGATTTTACTTGATCCAATAGGGGTTGCTAACAAAGTTTCCATCTCTTGACAAATCATCACATATATTAATTTTTAATTTTCTCTTTCTTTTATGTCAATCTTGGCAATATTTACTCAAGAGAACTGCACTAGCAAGCACCTTTAAAAGTTGACCCTGTGGTCCCATATATTACATTTTGAATAATTTATAAACTATAATAAGTATTGATGATATACACTTTTGTATTTGTATATGTATGTTAACCATTTGAGGAAGTTGGCAAGATGTTGCCAAAAGTTGGCAAGATGTTGCCAAAAGTTGGCAACATTGCTAGGCAACCACTTGGCAACCTTGCAACTCCACCAGGTTGGCAACCAAGAGTGTCATGCCACATCAACTTTGGTGACCTCTTTGGATATGCTTATAAACTCTCTAAGTCTTGTAAAATTCTTGTATATTGATACATTGTGGTTGGATAATGTAGTTACCTTCAGTGAAATTCTTCAATTGGATAGTCTCTTATGCAATTTTTTATTTTTATTTTGAAGTGATTATTGACTTCTTTGGCATTTCATGAAAATGTCTGCATTTGAAGTATAATCCGATTTCGGCCAGCATGCAATATTTAACTTTTCAAAATCCATTCCAACTTAACATACACCTTTTACATGAATTGCAGTAAGAAGCTTCCTTTTCAACTTCCTTATCCCGCCTCAGTAGCTTTAGTGTTAGTTGGATGTGCCTTGGTGTACTCATTGATTGTTTTTACGAAAGGATCACCTTCATCAGTGCTGGGGGCAATAGCAAAGTCAGGGTTCACTGCTGCATTCTCTTTGATATTTGTTTCTGAAATTGGCGACAAGGTAACGACCTACAAAGTTGAACTTCATGTATAACAAATAAAATGATAATCTGGACTAGGTACATACTTGCTCCTTTGTTTTCTTGTAAAAAATAGCCCAGTTTTCCACTTAAATGGCTTTCTCTCCGTTATGTGTGTGTTCATGTTTGTATGGCGAAATATTGAGAAGGGTGAAAAAAAACCTTAGTCACAGCCCGATATTGAACCCTCGTACTCTTTGTACTTCCATATCTTCCTAATGTTACAAAGTTAAGAAGATGACATTTGATAATTCACAGTGCAAAACCGTGCCCTGTATAAATCCAGAGCGTAGCATTTCAAGTGCAAGCCCTGTATTAGAAAGCTTAAGCTGCTGACTTAATTAAAGAGACAAAGGTTTTTTAAATCTTTTCCCTGCAGCGCAAAAGTTCGGTATAACCTTTTTCTTATAACACATTGGAGTTTGCCAGAGAAACCGGGGGCTTTTCAAATATATTTTGTTATTACCCATATGATGAAAGTAAATTGATTAATGGGCAGTTGTTTAAGTACACATGCACCATCCTTAGAAAATGCAACATACACTTGTTGAGTATCAAGTATAAATGAATTTGTTAAAATAAATTGTAGGAAGTTTGCTAATCATGCGGTTCTTTCAATAAATAGTTCCTTATTTCTTTACTTGCTAATGTCATATTGGCAACTCATTTTGCATTTCAGTTTATTATGAATTGAACTACTGTTTGTTTTTTAAAGTACCGAGTTCTACTTGTAATGTTTCTCTCTCTCCAATTTGATCAGACATTCTTCATTGCTGCACTCTTAGCCATGCAATATGAGAAAGTGCTGGTATGATCTCTCTCTTAACACTTACAGTACTCTATTTGCTATTGGTCCAGAACTGATGAAAATATAGACTGATTACATTTTGGCTCATTTTAAGGACTTATCGCTGAATTACCTTAGAGTGAATTACAGTGTTACATATTTAAGGTTCTAGTTTCTTAGACCGGTAGTTCTAATTCCTTTTTATTATTACGTAGTTTTCTTAAGAACAATTGGTCGGAGCTGGTGTTGCTTAAGCTTATATATATGTCGTGGCATAAATACAGTAATTATGTATGTGTGTGTGTGTATCAGGATGCTGCCTGGACAACTAATTTATTCATTTATTGTTGCTACTGTCAATGATAAGGTTCTCGTGGGATCGATGGGTGCCTTATCACTGATGACCGTCCTGTCGGTCATAATTGGAAGGATATTTCACTCAGTTCCTGCTCAATTTCAGACTAGTAAGTTTTAGTTCCTGGTATGAGTATCTTTGAGTTGATTGCTTTATAGTCTATATATTAGGAAAATATATTAAATATATATTATATTTTAGATACTTATTATGAAGTTATAATATTGTAACCTCGATCTTACAATAGTATAACTTTATAATAAATATCTAAAAAATAATATATATTTAATATATTTTCCTAATACTATAATATGTTCCAGTTATACCGTAAATGTAAAGTAACATAAACTTATTTTTCTATTGCTTATTTCCAAAATATCTTGCATATGATTTTAGAACCACAATAAGAACTTGATTTTTTGCAATTATTTGGATTCTTCAAGTTATTATTAGATATTGTCGTTTTTTAAGTTAGTAGTTTTAAAAGTATAGGTAACTTAAGACATTGTAAGAACATGAATTCTTTGTCCATAGCAGTATTACAAGCTACTAAGTACTATGCTTTCTCTGAATCATCTATAATTGTTCAGCAGACCTTTTGAGAACGCACCCAATATTGAGAATCTTTTCAAAGGAAGGACCTTGAACAAGATAATTATACATATTCCTAGAGATACTCAAATATAACAATCTAAAGAATTTGTCCGAGTGCAATTTCTTATACCATGTGCCTGTAACATGCCTAGATTTCTGATGTGATGTTTATGTCCAGGAGAACATCATCGAGCATACTATTTATACAAATGTGTATAGATACACATGTATAAATGACAAATTAGTTAGGGAAGAAAGTAGGTTTTAAGTGATAGCTTGTCAACTTATATAAATGAAGTGATCAGTCAAAAATTTTCTCTACACGTTCATATTTTAGCACCTTCTCGGTTCTTAGATGTGTACAAGTCTCTTCATACACCAAAATTTTGGATGCATTAGACTCTGAGATAGTGAGATATCAAAAGCATATATTGTTATCTGTAGAATACAAATACTTCTGTCCTCCGGGATACAAATACTTCTATCCTCTGGGTCTACCCTCTGTATCTGTATATTAGACTGTGTGGTAGGAAACTAATACTACTGCCCTATAAACACAGCATTACCAGTTGGAGAATATGCAGCGGTAGCTCTCCTGATGTTTTTTGGCCTCAAATCAATTAAAGATGCATGGGACCTTCCCTCAGCTGCAGTAAAAGATGGTGAGGAAAACACAGGGAACCTCGATGAGTATACTGAAGCTGAAGAGCTTGTGAAGGAAAAGGTTAGATATTACATAGTAGCTTTTCGAACATCCTTTAGCATAGGGCTTATTGACCTGAAACTTTTTCTAATTTTATTTTTGCTCTCATAGTTTCTAGTCATATTTAGCGCATGAATGAATGACACTCTTTAGAGATATTTATTTTAAATATTTTACAATACAAAAGGTAGTGTCTTGATAATTCACTAATGCTTGTGCTTGAAAGATTTCTTAAAGCATTCTTTATGTTTTTCCCGAGTACTTCAGACAAATCATCTCTGTTTACTATTTAGTGTTTTGTTCATTGCCTAATGCAGTTTTTGATATCTTCAGGCGTCAAAACGAATATCGAATCCACTTGAAATTCTGTGGAAGTCATTTAGCCTCGTATTTTTCGCAGTAAGCATCTTGACTTGTATATCATATGCTATTTTTTCTTCTTTACATGTTTAATATGATTTTTCCTCTGCTATACTAAACTCAACTTCAAATTGCCAATCATTGGTTGCCTGTCACAAAAGTATAGAGGTTATTTTTCTTGATTTCAAGGAAACAGATGCATAATTATTATCGATCTGATTCAATAGATTTATGATACTTAGAATTTTATGTCCGGAAGCACACTTTTTAAATGCGGCTATCGATGTTCAGGAATGGGGTGATCGTTCCATGCTTGCAACCATTGCTCTTGGTGCTGCACAGGTAAAGTTTGGTACTACTCATCTTTCTATGTTTAAAATACTTTGTTTCATATACCTTCTGGTAAATTTCATAATACATTGATACAGTCTCCGTGGGGCGTGGCAAGTGGAGCTATTGCTGGACACCTGCTGGCAACAATAATTGCAATAGTTGGAGGAGCAATACTTGCCAAATACATCTCTGAGAAGCTGGTATAGGATATCTCTTACCCTGATCCTGGAACTTTTTTGAAAAGTACAAAAATAATTTAAATTCCATAACTCTTGCTGTGTTTCTTACTTCTGATCTGGAATCAGGTTGGCTACTTGGGTGGAGCTTTGTTTTTAGTTTTCGCAGTAGCCACATTTTTTGGAGTCTTTTAGTGGAGTAATAGCATTCAGCGTAAAGATAGGAAGATTATGCACAGACCAAATTGTAACCAGCAAGCCAGGAAACTGAGGAAAATAATATAAACATATAGAGAGAGAAGAGCATTAGATTTTCAAGTGCATTGGATGTAAATTTTATTATTTATTGCAGATTTATTTCTCTAAGCCTACAAGCAGATAACATCGCTCCCGTTTTACCATTTCTGTAATAGTACACTTGCACAAGGGCAGGCAGTTTGTAACTTTGTATTATAGAAGTTCGGCCGTTGAAAAGGTCAATTGCATTATGTCACCAATAGTTTACTAATCCAAACTTCCCCAAGCTAACAATTTTCTTGCAAAAAGAGTTCGAATGTAAAACTGAAATGTAAAATAGATTAATATTTTCCACTAACATGTTATAAAATTGAGTACATATACAGCTGAACGGAACATAAAGCGGTAAAGATGGCAAAAAAACCGGTAAAGATACAGTAACATGTAGTGAGTTACAGTTTGCACCTCCGTTCCTCCTTGGAAGGTTACATATCTCAAGGTATCGCAATTTGCACCTCCGTTCCTCCTTGGAATATTACATATCTCAAGGTATCGAGTATCGACCCATCTCAGTACCTTCATTTGATCAGCAGTTGCATTTACAACACCAACAAGTTACCATCTCAGTGTTACAAAAAAATGAGTTAAACTAGTGTACTATATCAAAAATTTGACTGTGCCAATCAAGTAGTTCCTTTCTTTCATAATTTATTTACTCTTTTAGTTCTAAGGGGAGTTCATTTTATTCAACCACACACTGATGAGACTTGTATGCCCCATCTGATAATAGTTGAACAATACGCCTCTCCATTTTTTTTGCTCCTGGACCTGGTCTCAAAACTTCAGCATCACCCCATTCGCTACAAATGTCATTTTCCGACTCACCTAGACACCAACCACCAGGTGTTGGCTTTCCTGGATCACGGCCTAGGATTTTCTGGTCGATGAGATCAAGGACTGGGTCATCTGGGAGAAATGGGGAGGCAAAAGCAGCTCCAATACTAAATATATCATCAAGATCCCTGGAATTGAGAGGGCGGGGTTCCTGTTTGTCATCAAGGACAGCATGCTGCAGATTGTGGTTGATTATTGTTCTACGGAATTGCTTAGAGTTGCATATGAGAGTTGGAAAGTATACAGACTGAGCTGAAAGAGAGTTTGACAGGTACATAAGTAGAGTCCTTGGAAAATTATCTGTGCCAAAAATGCAAAACTCAAGTAAATTGCGGCTCAATATGCTGGTGGCTGAACCTGCAAACAGGGACACATACTTGTCAGTTGTCAGTTTTATCTTTCCTTCTAGTGATATACCTAAAGAACCATTATACGATACCCACTGCACTTGAAGTAAATAGAAATATTTTCTATCTGCTGATATCATGCCCCACCATTAAACGGGCATTAATTTACAAAGGAAAAACACATGGCAGCGCATGTTGGCAAAG
Source organism: Apium graveolens (assembly GCF_009905375.1). Taxonomy (NCBI): domain Eukaryota; kingdom Viridiplantae; phylum Streptophyta; class Magnoliopsida; order Apiales; family Apiaceae; genus Apium; species Apium graveolens. The sequence continues at coordinate 215,724,383 of NC_133655.1, forward strand.
GTACCTAGCATGAAAGCAGCACTATGTCTTCAAACACAGTCTAGGCTCTGGGGTTCTCACAAAGAAACCGTAAATTTAAAAAATTACTTTTAACAGATTTTTCTTTCTTCTTTTTTGCTTCGCAGTAGATGGTTGATGTTGGTTTACTGCTTTGGTTATGCTCGAAAGGTGTTTGATAACAGTTCTGAAAAGAGGCGCATATATATATATATATAGGTCCAATCACGAGCCAACGCGGGTTGGGGAGGAATGACAGCCAACACACCGCAATGAAACATTGCGGGGGACGCATTGTTACAAAGCGGCCCCGGACTTCCGCAACGATTCATTGCGGCAGGTGGCAATGGACACAGGAAACATTGCGGCATCCGCAATGTTTCATTATGACTGTTTTTAATGCCCCAACTGCCCCTCTCTTTAACTTTAAATGCCTCTTTAGCTTTAAATGTCACTCTTCTTTATAATTAAATATAACTTAATATTATAAATACCTAATATTAATATTCCACTTATATATTGCAAGTATAAAAATAATATTAATATTCAACCGTAATTATTTTTTTAAAATATTATCAATTTTAATAATAAAATTTATCAATTTTATTTTTTCTGTAATTTTTCTTTAAATTATCATATGAGTTATTTTAGTTTTAAAAATAAAATTATCAGTTTTAAAAATAAAATTTTAATAATTAATTTTATAATTTTTTGTGAATTCAAACTAATTTTTTGTGCAAATATTAAATTGATATCAATTTATGTGCCAATACTAATAAGAATTGACTGGTCAAAAGTTAGGAAGTTTGACCGACACACAGCAATGAAACATTGCGGCAGTTAAGAAGTTTGACCGACCCACCGCATTGTTTCATTGCGGCAGGTGTTCCTGCCGCAATGCTTCATTGCGGCAATTTTTTCAACAGTCCTACCTCAGCTTTAGCAGCTTTAGCAATATTTTTTTCTGTGCCTAAATTTAATTTTTTGAATTTTAAAATTCAGATTTTCACCTATAAATAGCTCTTGTAATCTCATTTTTTTCCAACATTCACTTCTCTATTTTCATTCTACATTTTCTCTTCAAAATTCTCCTCTCTATTTTCCGAAAAATGGTTTTCTACTATGATTTGGACAATAACAAGGTAATTATCGATGGTGTGGCTTACGACGGACCCGGAGGAGAAGAAGACATGGCAATAACTCTCCGCCGTATTCAAATGGCGCTTGAGCGCAAGAAAAAAAAAGGAAAATGAGGCGAAAGCGAAGGCGGAAAAGTTGAAGAAAAAGAAAGACGACGATAAGGGTGATAAAGGCGGTTCTTCCAACACCGTTAAAGCTTAATCATTCTCGTCGGAATAAAATATTTAAGTTATTATGTATTTTGTGTAAAAAAATATTTGAATGTACTCCATTTATATTTGAATGAAATAAATTGTTTAATGTTTTATTTTTCTTGTACTTATCCAATTTATTTTATCAATTTTAAATTTTAATGAACAAATATAATGCTAAAATTTGAAAATGTGAATAACTAAAAAAATGAAATTTTATCGAATTTTCGTTACCTATAAAAAAATAATTATATACTTTTTAACTCCGTTATTATCGGAAACAAATTAATTCAATAAAATATGATTTTTTGTTATTTAAAAAATTAAATCACTGCTTCATAATTTTAATATTATTTATATATTTTAAGAGCGGTGTCTTTAATATGTATTATTATCATAATTTTTTGATATGATTAGAATCATTGTATTTTAACATCTGTACAGTTGGATCGTCAAAATTTGTATTTTATAACTTAAATGTCAAAAAATATCATATGACTCAACTATTTTGCCAAATATTCACAAGATTATGTAAAATTACTCTTGTGAACATTTATATTTTGAAATTAAAATTTCACATATTAAATAAAATATAAAAAGTCTTGAAACTATTTTTTATTATTGTTTTGGATAAATTTTCTAATTTTAAAAAAAATAACAAATATACTTTCCATTATTAATAACAAATACGCTTTCCATGATTAGAATAATCATATTTTAACATCCGTATAATTGAATATTTGAAATTAATATTTTATAACTTATATGTCAGAAATATCATCTGACACAACTATTGTGCCAAATATTTACAAAACTATGATTATAATTAAGTTACTCTTATAAACATTTATATTTTGAAATTAAAATTTAACATATTAAATGAAATATAATAAATCTAGAAACTATTTTTTAATATTTTTTTTGATTAATTTTCTAATTTTAAAGAAAATAACAAAAATAAACAACCCAACCGCAATGATACATTGCGGGTGGAAGTATCAACCACAATGTTATAACAAATACGCTTTCCATGATTAGAATAATCATATTTTAACATCCGTATAATTGGATATTTAAAATTAATATTTTATAACTTATATGTCAAGAAATATCATCTCACACAACTATTGTGCCAAATATTTACAAAACTATGTAAAATAGTTGCATATTATAATTAAGTTACTCTTATAAACATTTAAATTTTGAAATTAAAATTTAACATATTAAATGAAATATAATAAGTCTAGAAACTATTTTTTAATAATTTTTTTGATTAATTTTCTAATTTTAAAGAAAATAACACAAATAAACAACCCAACCGCAATGATACATTGTGGGTGGAAGTATCAACCGCAATGAAACATTGCGAGTGTATGTTGTACAGTTTTAAAAAAACTATAAATACTTACAGCTGTTGGTTTGTGGTCGTGTACAATGCCGCAATGAAACATTGCGGCTTCCGCAATGAAACATTGGCGGTCGTGCATTTAATGCACACACCTACCTTAATTTGTCTGTACCATTGATCTTATACTGCTGTTTTTAGTGTTGCTTAACATTCTGCTCAAATTTATTCTTCTGAAAATCAAGGTTAGTATTCAAAATTCATGGCTTCTTATTTATTTGATTATTGAAGTTCATTTAGTGATCATAACGACTTTAATTATGTTACCCCCCACAAAAAAGAGGGTTTATCGTAAAATCTTTAATGATGATGAAGTAATAGATGTTGATAGTATTGAAGATAAAGGGACAAACGCATAGTGATGATGATGTTGGTTTCGGTTGGAAGAATCACGATGTTCACGGTGATTCCGATGATAGTAATGATTCTTTTAATGGCGATGATGATGATAAAATTAATGATGAAAATTTTATTGGAAATATGAATGATGTAGTTCCTTGTGTTGGTATGATATTTGATTCGTTGGATGAAGCGGAAAGTTTTTATTGAGGTTATGGTCGAAGTATAGGGTTCGAGATAATTATTCGAAGTAGTCATAGGCATTCAAGAAATGGTGGTATATCGTCACGTTTGTATATATGTCGAAATGGTGGAAGATTGGGACCAAAACCCTTGGAAGTTGAAGATAGGGTTAAAGGGAAACGACCTCGAGAAGTCATTCCTCGAACTTGTTGTCGTGCTCGTATGTGTGTTGCTCACAAAGTAAACTCAAACAAATGGGAAGTAACCAAGGTTAACCTAGAGCACAATCATGCTATGGTTACATCAGATAAGGTAAAATTCATGCAAAGATCATGCAACATAGATCCGTTTACCCGATCTTTGATCGAGTTATTCAACAAATCGGGTATCGAGACCCCGAAAGTGATGAATTTACTTAGTGAGACGTGTGGTGGTATTGAAAAAGTTGGTTTTTCCGCTCAAGACGTACGAAATGTAATACGTGACATTCGAAGAAGGGTTTTTGATTCCGGTGATGCGGAGTGTGGATTGATTTTGTTACGAGACTTGCAAAAACAATGTGATGAAATTTTTTTCTACCGAGTGGATGTGGATGAGGAGAATCGGTTTAGGGCTTTGGTGTGGGTTGATCCTTGTTCGCTTAACGCGTACAAGAATTTTGGAGATGTGGTAACTTTCGACTCGACATATCGGACTAATAGGTATGACATGCCTTTTATTCCAATTACGGGAGTGAATCACCACTACCAAAATATTTTGTTTGGATTTACACGTATAAGGGACGAGAAATAGACTTCTTATAGATGGGTTTTGAAGACTTGGTTGGAAGCGGTCGATAACAAGCCACCTATTACCATTATTACGGATCAAGACATCGCTTTAAGTAATGTCATTGCCGAGGTTATGCCTAACACCAACCATACATATTGTACGTGGCATATTAGTAGCAAGTTTCCCGAGAAACTATTTACTTTGTATACTTAATACTCGGAGTTCAAGACGGATTTTAATGCATGTATCTACACGTCATTGTCACCAACGGAATTTGAAGGTAGGTGGGAGGATTTGAAAGAGAAATATGATCCTGAAAATCACAATTGGCTGAATGATATGTATGCAATTAGACGACAATTGGTTTTTACTTTCACGAAACAACATTTTGCCGCCAGTATGACTACCACCTCAAGGAGCAAGTCTATGAATTCATTTTTTGATGAGTATGTGAAAGCGTCGACCGGTTTGAAAGAATTCATTGCGAATTCACAAAAAACTTTGGAGTCACAATATTTACGGGAGGTTCAAGCCGATTTTGACACCGAGTACAAGGAAAGGAGACTATTCTCTAACTCGTCAATGGAGATACATGCCTCCAAGATATACACAAAAGAGATGTTTAAGCGATTTCAAAAAGAGCTTCAAAAAAGTCAATCTTTTCTTGTGAAAAGTATGAAAGGTTGTGGAGATTATCTTTCAAAGATGTATTTGGTTGAAAAGTCCACCTTGCCGGAGATTTATAGAAGGAATTTTTTCTTGAAGGTTTCCATCGACGGGAGTTATTCTTGTACATGTAAAAAATTTGAACATTCCGGGATGATTTGTAGACACATGATTCATTACCTTAACAAGAAACAAAAGACGATGATACCGCCAGATCTTGTCACAATGAGGTGGACAATAAACGGAAACAAAGTTGCGGGGCCTCTACCGTGTACCCCTCGGATGCTTGGTAATGTTGTAGAATCTCAAACGACAAGATATAGTGGATTGTGTAAAGCTTTCCAAGGTTTGTCCGTTGTTGGTAGTTGCTCCGTTCCGCGGTACAATTACTTGATGAGCGTGATCGAGAGAGAAAAGGAGTATGTGATTAAGTCAATTTACAGACACAAAAGAATTCAGCAGAACAAGATTTTTTTAAAAAAAAAAAAGCATAGCGATGTCAAGAGACCCACAAGGTTAGTTTGGTCAGTGAACTTCCTAGAGCCACTCCTATGTACAGCTTAGTAAGCATGCATACCAACTTCATATAATTACCATACTGCACATAAATAATACCATACAGATTTGATATTTCAGACACATAAATTAAATTAGCATGACAAAAACTGCAAGAAATTAGTCGGATAAGAGGTGTTAGTTACATAAAACATCCTAAAAACGCGTACAAACATAGTAGTAAACACGACTTAGTAAAACCATTCAAAAAAGAATACACCTTAATTGTAATAAGAAAGCATATATGTCTTGCATAACCAGATATCTTCGTGGGTTAAAGGTTAAAGGATAAAGGATTGACAGTCTTATTAGCTTTTAATCCTATAATTCTACTGACAATTAGACTATTAAGCCAAATACTTCACAAGAGGTTATATCACTTTTCTGTGAGTGAGGTTTATATATAAGTTTTTACAGGTCGAATATTTCGTCCCAAAATCTCAAGCTTAAGAATGATACTCTTCAGCTACTTACTAATGTAAAAAACAAACTAATTCTCAGAGGACTTTCATCAAACACTTCATTGGCATTAATAAAAAAACTAGCTTAAAATAAAAAAAAACTATAAAATACACACAAAACCATCTAAATTACCCCTAATTCGAACCCTAATTTAACCTAATCTAAATTACCCCTAATTTAACCTAATTATTAACTAATTTACCCCTAATTTGAACCCTAATTATCAGATAATCAACACAATTTCGAACAAATATCACATTCATATAAAAAATTCGAATAGTAATCGAACAAAATCGCACTCAAACTCAAACTCATTTTATAATCGTGTGTGTTGGTGTAATCGTGTGTATAAGTGTGTGTATAGCTATAAATCGTTTGTATACCTGATGAACAAGAAGATCAGTGGAGTAGTTGTGATTGAAATCGTCTCAAATCGCTTCAATGTCGCTGATGGTCGTGTATCTGTGTCTGTTTTTGAGTTTTAGGTAATTTCTGCGTGTATCTGCGTGTAAAGGAAAACGACTACCGCAATGAAGTATTGCGGAACCGCAATGAAACATAGCGGTGGTAGATTCATGTTTATTAGATATTCGATATAATATTTAACATTTTTAATATTTTCAAATATTCAAATATTTTCATTTATTATTAAAAATATTGAATAATTAAAATATTTAAATATCAAAATATTTTCCTTTATTATTTTAATATTTATTATTAAATATTTGAATATATTAATTTCATTTAATGTTTCAATACTTTTAAAATATTGAATATTAAATATTAAATATAACATTTAATTTATTATAAAAATATTTTATATTATTTTTTAATATACAATCTTTAATCAGAAATATTAAGAATAATATCTTATTAAATTAATATTTATGTAGATAAAAAAGTATTAATAAATGAATTATTATAAATAAAGGGCAAAAAGGGAAATGGAGTATGTGGGTCATTCTGCAATGTTTCATTGCGGCGGCCGCAATGAAACACAGTGGCAGTGGCCGATCCCAGCCATCCGTTTTTTGCTTCAACGGTCCTGATTCGTTGGTTGTAAGTGGTCCCTATCCAACTATGGCTGTGGATAGGGACCCATATATATATATAGCTTGGGATTTATGTATTCTCTGGTGTGGTGTGGCTAGGGTTTTCAGACAGATGAGGGCTGGTCTCAGGTTTACACAGGTGTGATTTAGGTGACTGAAGAAGGCTGAAATTGGCTCTGAATACCACTTGATGGGGGATGGGGGCTGATTTAGGGTTAGGGTAGAATTCTCTCGCAAGAGATATTCAAAAACAACTCAATATAATTCTCAATAATAATAGTCACGGCTGAATTACAATGATAGAAATACTATATATAATAATCAACTTTCCTAATTAAACTATAACTCTAGAATATATATTATTAATAATAATATACTTAAACCTATTCTATAATATTATAATAAACGGGCTTCCAAAACCTATTGTACTGCTCCCAAATACTTTCTTTGGGCTTTTTGACCTGTTGTCCTACATCACTTTATGCTCTACTATCCTTTTCCTAAACATTTATGTTATTTGTCTGATTTAACTTGTTATTTGGGAATATGGAGTTTATAGTATCCACTGTTTCGTTTATGACCTTTCTTGAGACTTCATCATTCAAGCAAAGAGTGCAGTTTTCTTAAATGTGCAGGTTAGTTTTATCTATGTTGATCGAGCTAAAGGGTTTAGGCGTGGATTTAACTTCAGCACTCCTTAATTTGCTTGTGTCAGGTATTACAAAATTTTTAATCCCTTTTAGTACTCATTAAATATAAGAAGAATTAATAATTTGAACAACATACCATATGACGAAATTTCGAAATGCACGGTGACCTTTGAAATATGAATCTAAATTGCCTAGACATCTTTTTTCTTCCTTCTTTCTGGATATTATGTTTGGTTTATAAAATGATAATATGAGATTAGCAGGGAGCTAATTTAAACATAGCAATTACCCATTTTCTTTAAAGAAACGCCTCTCTCTGTCCTAACCTAAAATATTATATTACAAGGTATGTATTTACAGAAAGGAAATGACTACTCTGAAGCTGGATATAGCATTTGAAACTTGATCACTTAAGGCTGAACTATTAGGTAAGGGCCATCACCTCATGTCTGAAATTTTAAGGGCATCCTCTATGTTACCTTTTGTCTGCTTCTCTTCACCTTCTATTACACATTCCAGACCTATCGCACTGCTCAGTGTCAAGAAATGCGATTTATCCAATTATAAGGGGTCACTGTATGGTTAGTTCAAGCATTCAGATGATATATACGCTTGCAAATTTGTCTGGGCTCATTATCTACAACCTATTTTAAGCCAAACTGTACTTCTTCAGTTAGCACAAGGATTTGTAATCTCTCAGTGCAAGTGCAAAAGCAGTCGCATTCACATTTCTTTGTTGGCTTTCTTTATTTTCTTATTAGTATATTATCCACAACTCAAGACATAATTATTTCAGCCTATTCACAGGAATATTTCTACAATAGTGCAAGAAGATACGTCGAAGTGTAACAAGCAATCAAACATACCAGTAAACAATTGGTAAGCATCTGGCAGTTCTCGTTTCTGACTAGCATAAAACATAGCATTTATTTCCGAAAGATATAGCCCAGGATCAACAACTATCGGTTTCAACTTCCGAGATCTACAAAACCAAAAAACTAATTAAACTCCGCATATATCACTTTATATTTCTCCAACCACATGACTGTACAAAAATAAATAAAATTTTAAACTTACTCTCTCCAACCAATGTAGCTAGTGTGATTCACAAAGTTCACATCTTTAGGCAGATACGACAAGATATGAAGTAGATCTGCAATCCCAAAAAATAACATCGTTTAGTATCTTCACGTAATTAATTAATGTTAAATCCTACAAACCTGCCATGAGAAAGAAACAAATACGAAACATAATATTACTTCACTAAATTGATAACGAAATCAAAGAGTTGTGAATTTCCATTACAAACCCAAAACCACAAAACTATAGCTCAAAGCAAAATATACACACAATGCTTCAACAAAAACTAGCACATTAAATGAAAACACGAGAGTCATTTATACAACTATAAAACACCCCGGAGACATACACACATCACAAGATAGAATGCACAATGAATGATTTGGTTACTGAGATTTCCCATGATAATTCTAACAAAAAGATTCGCCTTTATCTCAAATATTCTTCATGACGATTACATTTATAAAAATAATTTAGCCACATATATCCTAAAAGAAATCATTAGCAAAATTTCATTCCAAGCCTGTACATTTTTTTAACTGAATTTCATGAAGTTATAGCCACACGAAATTAACTTGTTAACAACACAAACATGACCCCCCGACCTAAATTGGCACACATCCAATAATTTTCGTGAAACACAAAGCACAATGTAGCATCATAAAAGTCTCGAATAATAGTCCTAAAGGCAAAACAAACAAGAAAAAGCAATACCATCTTGAGTAACAAGCGGATAATGAGCAGGCGAGAGATTAATAAACCAATCCCACCTCCCAGAAAGCCTCAACAAAACCGAAGCCCCGTGCAAAACACACGAAACCTCGGACGCCCCATCGTCATAACAAAACCCAGCTTTCCCCACCACATTAACATTCTGTGCCGCCTTAAAAACTTTAACCCCCGTCACAACCCTGGCCATCTCATCCCTATCACTCTCCGACGCCCCCAAATCAAGATGAATCAAGTAGTGATTTTTAGGATGATAAACCGCAAACAAGAGCCTGAGGATCCGAGCCGAGTCGCCTTTAGAGCCGGAAATGAGATAAGCGAGAGAAGGAGGGGAGGGCGGAGTGGAGGGAGAGGAGTGGTGGTGGGAGAGAAATAAGAGGCGGTGGTGGTGGTTAGGGGGAGAGTGGTGAGGGAAGAGAAGAGGGTCGGAGGAGAGAGAATCGGATGAGAGAGATGAGGGAGGGAGAGAGACGAGATAGAGAAGGAAGAGGAGGGAGAAGAGGAGGGTGGGGAGAAGGTAGTGGAAAGTGGTGGAGGAGGATGATGGTGGTGCTGGCGATTGGACTTGGAGTGTCATTCCAACTTCCTCAATCCTCACCCTTTCTTTTTTCCGGCGGAAATGGAATAGTGTGTACTTTTTTTTATACACTCGGACAAATCCTCGATTAATTAGATTCTAAAAATAATTAGATAATTTGTTTTCTGATCGTTTAATATATAAAATTTAAAAAAATTTGAAGCTAAAAACAAAATTAAAGATATCTCAAATGATCCAAATTGCACCAACATCTCTGAAAATAGTAACATCGCAATTGACCATATCACATAAAAATCATTGTTAACCCAATGTTCAGAAACACCAATCGCATAAACTGAGATTGGAGAAGCGGCACCCTGCTATCTACATGCCGGACACCAGCTATAAACATGCCGAAAGCACCCCAGCTATCTATATATCGGATATCGGTTATAGACATGCTTAAAGTGTAAACCCGTGAAGAATGAACAATCTTTGTTTGTGAAAGATGATCTCTTGCAATTATCACCACCGCCCCGGATTCGATGCAGACTTTGCAGATCATCAAAAATATCAATAAACTCGTTCTCATCATATTCAACACCAAATAAACACAACCATAACTAAACAAAAATATAATAGAACACTCCAAAAGAAGAGACAAAACACACATTACAAGAGGACAGACACAAAAACACCCAAAAAAATGGATTTTATTGAACGGAAATTAACGAGAACAAAAGAGAATGAAGGGGTTGGGGCTTTCCACTAGAGAAAACCAGTGAAAGCCCCTCAATTTACTTGAAAATGGACAAACCCTATAAGAGGAGAGGAGGGAGGCGGCTAGGTCTTCTGATAATGAACTTTTTAATAGCCACGGGGTTTTCTAGGGACACATTATTTTTAGTATTTTTTTTATTTATGTTTAATTAGAACAAGAGCAAGTGAAATAAAATTATTATTTTTTTCTTTTTCAGTATTTGATGTCTGTGAATAATAATTTTAGCCTAACGACCAATTCACACTGACTTCTATAGCCAGCTTAATGGACTTGTTCTTACCTTTTTCATTTTCTAAATTTATTAAAAATTGCAATAATTAAATTTTTAATGTTAATAATAATGAAATAGTTTTAATTAGATAATTAGACTTGCATGGCTTATAAATAATATGAGACACATGTAATTATCACAATAATAATATGAAATTATCATTTATAAAAATAAAAGAAAAAATAAAATAAAATATGGCATTAACAACTATGTGCGAGCTCAAGAGACTTGTAAAACAAAAGTATTATATAAAGTTAAAGATTGGGCCCGAAGGTAAATCAAGTTACCAGATAACCGGGCTGCCCGCCTCCCCATCCAAAGTTTATCAAATAAAAAAACGGAGTTAAGGCTTGTTGGTTTCTTGTTCCTTCTGGTCCTGCCTAGCTGCGACACAAGCATCTTCTGCAGCCTTAACATCCCAATCCATCTCCAGCTTAAGTTTTTTTGACATGTTTGGATGTGCCCGCACCTAGGAGACCAGTCAAAGTCAGGAACTTTGCTGATAAAGATCTTCATGAAGTTCCTGACATCAGCGAGGGCGGACTCCCGACTCGCAGTCAGGGTAGAAAGCGACCCCTTCAGCTCTGTAATATTCTTCTCTAGGGTCTCTCTCTCTCTCCTTCCTCGCATCATCTGCAGCGAAGTCATGAGCCTCCTTCTTCTCCCTTAACTCTTTGGCATGAGTAGTAGACATGTCAAACATCTTCTTCTTATGGTCTTCCACAAACTTAACTTTTTCCTACCCTTGATCATTGATTTTGTTATGCAGAGCTTTGAACTTGAAATCTAGCTTAGTTGTAGCTTGACCAATGGCTTGAATTTCTCGAGTCCTAGAAAGCTGGAAAAAGTACACTTTGGTTGCGGCCCGGGTCAAAGCGTCATTATTGGATTCAAGGGTGGTCAAAGTCCAGTTTTTGACGTCCTGGTCGCTCACATTGATTTTTGTGAGTCGGCCAAACGTGGTCACTACTGCACTGATCGAGGAAGAAGATAGAGTAAGAATTTCAGCAGGAGCAGAGAGATGGGCTCTTTTGGGGTCTAGTTCGTTTGTTCCCCTCCAATCTTTAGTACTTCTATGCCTCTTATACTTTGGGAAATGGGGACCACCCTTGAGGTGCTTAGTTATAGTGGTGCGACGAGCTGGAGAAATTTCCTCGGGGCGAGCCGTTATGGTCGCCACCGCCTGTTGGGCCGGACCCGAATTTGCAACAACTTTCTCAGCCTCTTCCATAAAGGGGATAGGGGAGATGGCTACAAACAAGCAAGAATGTCAAATATAAGTATGATATGAGCAGGGGAAAGATGCTTGAAAATGGGATGCAAGTAATGGAGAATGCATGTAAAAGTGAAAAAGATGGGATGTGTAAAAAAACGAGCCCACCGGCTCGCAAAGTTAAAGCGGGTGCGAGCCTGTGAGTCTGAGACGCGAGTCCAATGTACTTTCCTTTTTTGGCTTTCTTTTTTGACTTCTTCTTTTTAGGAGTAAACCTTACTCCCTCATTTAAAAATCCACATTCGACTAGATTCAAGGTGGTAATAAGTTTGCGGATATTCTTGTCCGTAGTAGGGAGCTCAAGAAGGTTGTCTGCGTTCAGCTTCTCCTGCCCTTGAAGGATAGTGCGAGGTGGGGTGGCTGGAGATCAATAAAAAAGGTGTGTTATTAAGGTGATTTATTAAGAAAGAGCGATTCGACCAGAAGGAACTTGCCTTACATGGATTGTAGTAAAAGTGCATCTGGACACGAGGCATCTCGTGAATATAAAAATATGGACTCTTCCATTTCCCCGAGTTGCTTGGCCCGCTGTGGATCAAGTTTTTCTTATTATAGCACGGCCAGAGAGATATGTAGAAATACCCGAAGTCATTTGGTGAGTGCTTAAGATTGAGAAAGTAGCCTAGTTTCCTTGCAGTTAGAGGAAGGAATTGGCTTTTGTAATACATGATGTATAATGCGATGGCAGCCCTATATCCATTTGGATTGATCTAGAGTGTGCGAGCTGATAGTACTTGTAAGTCATATGTCATAGCCTATTTGTATATTCGAGGATTCAACTCAACTCAAATAAGAATGTAATAAGTAAATAGTAGATCGACCGTCAGAGAGATTTCGCAAAGTAACATATGTCAGAGGATTCAGAAACAAGGTTCATCTACAGACTTGAGGAGTTAATTCACTGGAAGAAGTTCAAGAAATTGATCAAGCCTCAGTGATATAAATCAAGAGTGTGGATTTAATCAAGTGACAGAGATCTCGTCAGAGTATCATTAATTACAAGGATTTAATCTGAAGAAATTCAAAGTATCAAAATCAAGACATGAAGAAACATCACGGAAGTTAGTCACTCATGAACCAGACAGTACATCGAGTGTCAACGTTGAAGTGGTGGAATTGATTCATAATTCTCAGTGATTTTCAGAAGATATTCAGAAGACTGGTTGCTGCTCAGGGTTAGTATTAATTCTCTATTAATTAATTAAGTCATATAATTTAATTAAGAAAATAAATTATATCTGCAAAGATTAATTTATTTGATTAATTAAATTAATTGATTAATTAATTCAGAATTAATATTAAGGATTTTCAGAATTTAAATTGGATTAAAAAACAGTCTTAAATCAGCAAGACAATTGAAAATGAACTAGCATGACAATCAGGATTGTCATACCGATTGTCATGCTAAGTCATTTCAATTGTGTAACACCCTCCAAATCCGGGGTATAGATTTGGGGCATTACTAATATTAACTACACATTAGTCTTGCACAAGCAGAATATAATTAGAATAATTACCCCGAACTACTGCTATCAGGATCTTTTAAGGTTAAGGTCTGAAAACAAGAACCACATACTAACTTTATTACAAACCAAATAAAAACAATCCGTCTCAAGAACTCTCTTTATTACAAAACTTTATTCTATCTACATGTTCACCACACAACTTTTATTCAAACCATAATAGTACTTATCCTGTTACACCTGATCTGATAACTCAAAGCTCTCTTCAGGGATAGGGATGAACACCCTTGGTATAAGAGGGTCCCGCTGCTTGACTCGTTTCTTGACTACGCGGGTTCTGATGGGTTTCATTCTCTACCTTAACTGTAAGACAGTAGGAATAACAATAAAAGAGGATGAGCCAAAATTGCTCAACAAGCCTGCAACAATATAGATAGTATAAAGAGAGAGAAATAAGTGAACCAATAAGCTGCTGGTTTGATCAACCATCTGAGTCTGTATAGACTAATAATTTGCCAATACTGGCGAGTGCCAAATGAACAAGACTGGAAACAAGAACCAACATATGCACTATAACCCGCTGATCAGTCAAGATACAATGCGAATCTATACCCAACTGTATAGATCCAACCAACATAAGGAGTACTCAGGCAGCTATGGCCTATTAATTAAAGGTCTGAGTAAAACCCAGCCTGTATCGTAACCATCCAGTCCAAAGTTTAGCATCCGGAACAATCGGAATGCTTTTGATGTATCCCAACATCAGGATATATCATAATATATGTAACAAGGGTAAAAATATTGGAATATGAATAGAGGATTCAATAAATTGGGAGAAATCAAGAATCGAAATGAAATAGAAACAAGAATCAATAGATATGTATCAGTGCATATGAACAAGAATTATCAAAGTGTAATTGATATGTAAAATGGAATATAATTCACTATTCTGAATTTAGAATAGGGGAAAAACTTGCCTCGCGCGTACTTAACCTGATTCAACTCACCGCCTTCTGTCCCTAGCTTACTCTGCCTTGCTAACACTGAACCAATCATGGAAAGATAGTTGTTTAGATAACTTACTATATACGTGTATCTGGAATTGATATCACGTAACCTTATCAGTCTACCCATGCGTTTCTATCTGATTCGCATATATACACATATATTGATATAGCACATAGGTTCACATAATCACATAAAGCACATAGCACATAAAGCACATAATCAATTTTTAGACTTATAATTATTTTTAGAATTGATTCTAGACTCATACCTGCATTAACTAGCCTTATCTGACTTTATTATAATTTTTCGGGATTATTCGATTAAATTATATCCCTATTAGGGCCTACGAACTATTAATTATCACCAAACCATTCTCTTTTGGAGGAAATTTATAACTCACAATTATTTTTATTGGAATCGTTTCATTTTTCTGAGTCTAGGGGTCTTCGTTTCGCTCAAATCGGATTAACGGTTGAATTATTATGAATTAAACAAGATTTAATTAATTAATAATTAATTATAATTAAATAATCCTTAATTACATTTTAAATAATTAACTAATAATTATTGTATTTTAAAATAATTAATCCCTAATTATTAGGATTAATTACTATTTATTACAATTATTTACAAATTATTATCACTTACTCGATTAGATCGATTATTTACAAATAACTAATCGATACAAATAACTGATACGATACTTATCGAATAAATAAATATTATTCGAATCATAATTCAACGAGCAACTACTCGTATAAATACGAGCTACTCGCGATTCTCGAATAACTATCGAACTGTTATTATTATTATTATAACTTATACAATTCGTTAATTAATTATCGATATTTAATTATTCGATACGAATAATTAGTACGATATTCTTCGAATAAATATCGCTCGATTAATAATTCTAACTTAACGAATCACGACTCGAATAGGTACGAGTTACTCGGAATATTTAACTAATTAACGAATTATTATTCATATTATTCGATTATTTTTAATCCTTATTTATTAATTATTTACCTAATTATTAATTAGTTATCTAATTATTGACTAATTAGATAACTAATAAATAATTAAATAGATAACAAATTTCAAATTTTTAAATTAATAAAATAATTCAGAAATTATTAATAATACGTTTCAGAATTTAAATGTAATTTTCATTTACTTTTTAAAATTATTAAAAACTGATTTTTACTTTGATAAAATATAAATAAATAATTAAAATTCTAGAAACATAATTCTGGAATTGATTTTTGGTTTTATTGGATAAAACCCCGGGTCGAAACTGGGTTGGAAACCGGGTCGAACCCGGGTCTTCAAGAACACGGCCAGGCTGCCCAGAATCCGGCAATGGTGACCGGTTCCGACGAGTTTTCCGACGAGCAATTCCCAGCTTCCAGGCCATCGTTTCTGCAAGGTTCTTGTCCCGTTCGACTCCACGTGACTACAGCAACACAACCCCGTTGTCCTCTATCGTCTCCGTTGCACAGGTTGTCTTCTCCGACCAAGAACAGAGCATGGGCCGGCGAGCTCCGTCACGAACTCCGGCGGCTTCGATTTGGCACAACCACAAACCATTTGAATCGATTCTTTGCAGGTTTTCATTCAAAATCACTCGAGAAACACACTCATGCCAACAACATCGCCTAATAACTCCGGGAACAATTTCTCCGGCCAAATCAAACAATTTTCCGACCAAATACTAAACTCACAGATTCTTACACGAAAAATTACAAATAATATATCAAAATAAAGCTTATTAGTTCTACAATCAAACCCCTATAATCAAAACAATCTCAGATTCATACAAAATCAAAAACGAACTAAAATAAAATTGTATAAACTTGAAACTAAGAACTAACACTTAGAACAATCGTTTGTTCAAATAAATAACATAAATCGATTGTAACCAAGTACAGGAAACTATACCAAGCATCAAAATCAACCCAGAACCCCAGAATCAAAAACCCCCAATTTCAGTTCATGAACCCTAAAATATGAATTGAAAATCTAAGCATCAAAACATGAAATTGATGGTATGAACAGAAAGTAGAGATCAAGAGCTTTGTTTTGGTTACTCACATGATCAAAACGGGTAACAGAATCACTCTCAAATCTGCAGTTTAATTCCCTGGTTGTTCTTCACCCCCACTTTCTAATTTTTTTATTTTCTGATTTTTTTAACAATTAATTAATGAATAATTAATAATAAAACAGGTATTTATACTAATGAAAATAATACGCCTAAATAAAATTAAGGGTCTAATTATACCTCTAATAAAAATATTTGGCCCCAATTTTTTACAATTTTTGGGTATTAATAATGAATTTTTAAATATCCAATAAATACAAAATAAATGTCAAAAATTCCCAAAAATTGTGAATATTACAAAAATGCAAAGAAAAATAATGTATGATAATTTCATGATCATATAAAAATAAAAATGTGATTTTTGTGGGGCTTTTGGTACCCGAAGGGGTCCGGAAAAGTCGTTTTTCACGAAAAAGGTAAATTTGTAAAACATTTAGGGGTTCAGAATATCGATATGGGATAGGGCATTTTTGGCAAAATAGGGCCAATGATTTTGTTTGAAATACGGGCTTTCAAAACATAGTTTTGAGCTGTACAGGTTTTGATATAATATATATATAACTGATGATAAAATGCTCAATAAATATCCAAAACACGTTTGGATCAAAACAGCCAACACATATCACATAGCAGTTAGGGTTTAACGACTTAACACATTTAACCACATAATAATACACATAATTTATCATTATTATAATATAATACAAGCATAATTCCTCGGTCGTTACATTCTCCCCCCCTTTAACAAGATTCTGTCCTCAGAATCACATTATGCAAATAACTGAGGATACCTTTCTAACATTTCACTCTCAAGCTCCCAGGTTGATTCTTCAACCACTGGGTTTCTCCATAAAACTCTCACTAATGACACAGACTTATTTCTTAATATCCTCTCTTGCCTATCTAGAATTCTTATTGGCTGCTCTACATATGACAAATCTGCCTGAAGTACTACTGGTTCATATTCTATTACATGCCTTGTATCAGGATTATACTTTTTAAGCATAGATACATGAAATACGTTGTGAATGTGCTGCATATGGGGTGGTAGAGCTAACTCGTATGCAACCTTCCCAATTTTCTTCAAAATCTCAAATGGTCCAACGTATCGTGGCTTCAATTTCCCTTTATTGCCAAATCTGGTCAATCCTTTCCATGGCGATATTTTGAGCAATACGCGTTCTCCTTCCTGATAGTCCACATCCTTCCTTGCTTGGTCTGCATATCTGCTTTGCCTGTTTTGTGCTGTCTCAATTCGTTTTCGAATGAGTTTAATCTTTTCTTTTGTCTGCTGAATTAATTCTGGACCCAAAATCTTGCGTTCTCCAACTTCATCCCAATGCACTGGTGATCTGCATTTCCTTCCATATAATGCTTCATACGGTGGCATTCCAATACTGGCGTGATAGCTGTTATTATAAGAAAATTCCACTAGGGGTAAATGTTCATCCCAACTACCTTCAAAATCGATCGCACAAACTCGTAACATGTCTTCAATCGTTTGAATTGTCCTTTCACTTTGACCGTCAGTTTGCGGATGATAGGCTGTACTCATATTCAACTTCGTTCCTAGACATTCTTGGAATTGTCTCCAAAATCTTGAATTGAAACGAGGATCTCGATCCGATACAATTGATACTGGTACTCCATGACGCATCACAATTTCTTTAAGATATAAATGCACTAGCTTGTCCAATGAAAATCTCTCATTAATTGGAAGAAAATGTGTTGATTTCGTCAATCGATCAATAATAACCCAAATTGCATCGTGATTGGCTTTCGTCCTTGGAAGTCCCACTACGAAATCCATCGCTAGATGTTCCCATTTCCATTCTGGAGTGTCTAATGGTTGCAATAACCCACTCGGACGTTGATGCTCTGCTTTAACTCGCTGGCATGTGTAGCATTTACTCACCCATTCTGCTATCTCCTTCTTCATATTCGGCCACCAAAAGTTTTCCTTCAAATCGCGATACATTTTCGTGCTTCCTGGATGAATGGAATACTTCGAATTGTGCGCATCTCGCATAATTTCTTCTTTTAATTCTACCATGTTAGGGATCCAGATTCTTGACGTAAAACGTAAAATTCCTTCATTATCTTTCTGAGTTGTAATCTCTTCTCCTGTTAAGTTGTCGTCTTGACTCATCACTTTATCTTGACAATGGCGAATCTTTTCTAGCAACCCTGGTTGAAAAGTCATAGCGTAAATAGTTCCTGCAGATTCATGAGGAATACGAATCTCAATTTCCAATTTGTCGAATTCTTTAACCAATTCTTCACATGAAGTTAACCGATTCAATCTTTCTTTTCTGCTTAGTGCATCTGCTACAATATTTGCTTTTCCTGGATGATAACTGATTGTAACATCATAATCTTTAATCAATTCCAGCCATCGTCGTTGTCGCATGTTCAGTTCCTTTTGCGTGAAGATATACTTCAGACTTTTATGATCCGTGTAGATTTCGCATTTTTCACCATACAGATAATGTCTCCAAAGCTTCAATGCAAATACAATTGCTGCCAATTCCAGATCATGCGTAGGATATTTCTGCTCATGAGGTTTAAGTTGTCTCGACGCATATACAATGACGTTACCATGTTGCATCAACACACATCCTAAACCACGATATGAAGCGTCACTGTAAATAACAAAATTTCCTTGCTCGTCTGGAAGTACTAATACTGGTGCAGTCACCAACCGATTCTTCAACTCTTGAAAACTTTCTTCACATTTACTATTCCATTCGAACTTTTCACTTTGTCGAGTTAATTTGGTCAACGGTGTTGCTATCTTCGCAAAATCTTTGACAAATCTTCGATAATATCCTGCCAAACCTAAGAAACTTTGATCCTCTGTCGGCGTCTTTGGTCTTTCCCAATTCAACACAGCTTCAATCTTTGCTGGATCAACTTGAATGCCTTCTCTGCTGATGATATGCCCTAGAAACTGCACTTCTTTCAACCAAAATTCACATTTTGAAAATTTTGCATAAAGCTGCTCCTTTCGTAATATCTCCAATGTCGTTCTTAAATGCGCTGCATGCTCTTCTCCCGTCTTTGAGTAGATCAAAATGTCATCAATAAATACAATGATAAACTTATCCAAATACTTCTTGAATATTCGATTCATCAAATCCATAAACGCTGCAGGTGCATTCGTTAATCCAAAAGCCATCACAAGAAATTCATAGTGTCCGTACCTCGTTCTAAATGCTGTCTTTGGAATATCTTCGGCCTTGATCTTTAACTGATGATAGCCTGATCGTAAGTCGATTTTCGAAAACCATGCTGCTCCTTTTAATTGATCAAATAAATCATCGATGCGAGGTAAAGGATATTTATTCTTGATAGTTAACTTGTTCAGCTCACGATAATCAATACACAGTCGCATACTGCCATCCTTCTTTTTCACGAACAATACTGGCGCACCCCATGGGGATACACTTGGCCTTATAATTCCTTTGTCGAGAAGTTCTTGCAACTGCTTTGCTAATTCCCTCATTTCAACAGGTGCCATTCGATATGGAGCTTTCGAAATTGGTTCGGTCCTTGGCGTCAAGTCAATAGTGAACTCGATTTCTCGATCTGGTGGAAGTCCTGGTAATTCATCTGAAAAAACATCAAGAAATTCACAAACTAATGGAATATCTTCAATCTTTGGATTTCCCTTATTAGCATCGCGTACATAGGCTAAATAAGCTTGACATCCTTGGCATAGCAATCTTCTCGTCTGCATTATTGATAGGAATTTCTGCTTTTGCTTCTCACCTTTAAATATTACCGTTTCATTTTCTTCAGTTTGTAATTTCACTCTCTTATTCGCACAGTCAATTTGAGCAATATTACTAGATAGCCAATCCATTCCTAGAATAACATCAAACTCCCCTAACCTAAAAGGTATCAAATCAACTGAAAAATGACATCTTCTTATCTCAATATCACAACTCGGGCATACTCGATCTACTGCAACCTGATCATTATTCGCTAATTTTATGATTAACACTTCATCTAACCACTGTACCTCATAATTTATTTTAGAGATAAAAGCTTCAGAAATAATAGATCTAGTAGCTCCTGAATCAATCAATACCAAAGCATTCACGGAATTTACAGGAAGTGTACCTGCAACCACATTCAGACTCTGTACCGCTTCCTTCATTGACATGTTGAAAGTCCTTGCTCTGGGCTGATGTTGCTGTGGTAGTGGAGGTGGAGGTAATGCTAACACTCTTGGAATACTAGCGGCCATTACAATTCCTCTGCATTCTCTGGCGATATGTCCTTTTCTCCCACATTGAAAACAAGTAACTTCTGCTTTTCCCATCGGACATTCTCCAGAATAGTGTCCCCTTTGCTTGCACTTGAAACACGTGACATTTGGCTTGTTGCAAATTCCCGTATGCTTTCTACCACACGTTTTGCAATCAGGTACAGGCGGTCGAATAAGCCTTTGCTGAGTTGGGGCAGGTAGTCGATTACCCATCCTCTGGTTGTTTTGTTCTGGCCTCCTAAAGTTTACTTTTCCTCGAGCTTGAAATCCCGGCCTTTTGTTGAAACGATTATGAAAATTCCCTGGTCCTTTCTCTTTCTGAGCTGCTTCGCTTTCTCCTTCAATAATTATAGCCTTCTGAACAACAGCCGTATAAGTTGTCAATTCAAACACAGCTACCCTGCTACGAATCCATGGTTTTAGTCCTTGCTGAAATCTCTTGGCCCGCTTCTCGTCCGTATCCACCTGCTCTGGAACAAACCTTGCCAATTCAGTAAACTTGGTCTCATAATCCGCAACCAATAAGTTGTCTTATTTCAGCTCCAGGAACTTGATCTCCATCTGGTTTTTCATAAAATGAGGAAAATATTTCTCCAAGAAAAGATCAGTGAATCTATCCCAGGTCACCACACCTTCTTCTTCCAAAGCTTTCTTCGATTCCCACCAGTAATTAGCTTCGCCTTTCAGGAAATAGCTAGAAAAATCCGTCTTCTGCTCTTCCTCAACCTTTACCAACGAAAAAGCCTTTTCCATCTCTTTCAGCCAAGCTCTCGCTTTTGTAGGATCCGTGGAACCCATAAATTCCGGTGGCTTCACCGACTGAAATTGCTTGAAAGTGGTCGTACGCGCTGCTGGTGGTACTTGATGTCCTGGATGAGCGGCTTGCTGTAACATCTGTTGCTGGAACTGCTGCTGTTGCTGCTGCATTTGTTGTTGCATCATCAACATTTGCTGTTGCATGAGATTAAACATCTGATCCATCTGTTTATTATTGTTTTGGCCCTCGGTGTTCCCATTCGATGAATCGGGTTGTGTTTTTCTTTTAGGTGCCATCTTTCTGGTAAATAAACAATGGTCTTCTTTAATAACAGTATATTAAACATATATTAAAACAGTCGATTTGAGAAAATAAAACAGCTTATTAAATAACTGAATAGATAAAATAGTATGATGTGTTTTTTTTTTACATAAGGATACAACATGATCGTAAATAAAACTACATTTGTAAATATGCAATGGTACTGAAATAAATATAAATGCTTAAATAACTGGAAATAAAATAAAGAAACGTGCAAAAGATCATCTCGTATATATATATGTAGAACACCAGCTACAGGTGTCAGTGCTTGATACAAAAACCTATGATATAACAGTCATACTGCTACTACTACTATCGGTCAAAGTCAGTAACTACACTCATACAAACTAGTCATACAATACTATGCTGTCTCTATCTACAAAATATACATAATACCGCACTCATTGATCTGCTGGTCTCAAAATCCTGGTGGTACGTGGCTCAACTCCTCCTGCAATGCCTCTAGCACTGCCTCGGTAAGTCCCAATGATCTGCGATATGTTGTCTCCGCACTAAGATCCTGTTGTCTCAACTCAGTAAGCTGCTGCGAACTAACCCGGTGAATATGATGTAGCCTCTCTCTCAGTATATAATCCGGTCGTAATGCTCTGACAGGACCATCCGTCTGTGTCTCATACAACCCAAGGATCTCCCTACACTGGTTCTGCCATCTAATCCTCTCCTCCCTCTCTGCCTGAAAGCGCTGGTAAGTCACGGTATGATGCTCCCGAAGATCAGTGCTGGAACCTCGAGAAGGTAATGGTCCATCCACCACAATATCATCCATAAACTCTGGCTGAGGAAACTGATAAACTCCTGGAACAGGTGCATAAATGGCTAATGGGGCAGGAAATAAGACAGGCTGCTCCATCGGCGCATACACTGGCGACTCTGCCTCTAGCTCCATATGTGGCAGCTCTGGAATCTCGACTGGTGGCATAGGAATCTGAGGCTCTAAATCCTCCCACTGCGGAAGATCAATCATGTCAGGAATATCGAACATCGGGAACTCTAGTGGTGGAAAATCTGGTATCTCTGGCTCAAAATATGGAAAATAATCTACAAAATCTGGTACCTCTGGGGGAAGTGGTATCTCTGGTGCTGGCTCAGGTGGCAATGGAGGTAAGATCTGCTCTGACACTGGGGCTACTATCGGTGCATCCCCTGGATCTGTCTTGGTCCTCTCCGTAGATGATGATAAAGAAGCCATCTAATATACATAAAAATAATAACACAAAAACAATCAAATCACAATCCTAAACTCATAACTTCTAATCACATAGACAAACAATCCTAACATTCTTACTCTCATCCTATCTCATTTTCCTATCTTATCTTAGCCCTAACATTCTTGTTTTCAAAGGTCAAACCTAAGCTCCGATGCCAACTGTAACACCCTCCAAATCCGGGGTATAGATTTGGGGCATTACTAATATTAACTACACATTAGTCTTGCACAAGCGGAATATAATTAGAATAATTACCCCGAACTACTGCTATCAGGATCTTTTAAGGTTAAGGTCTGAAAACAAGAACCACATACTAACTTTATTACAAACCAAATAAAAATAATCCGTCTCAAGAACTCTCTTTATTACAAAACTTTATTCTATCTACATGCTCACCACACAACTTTTATTCAAACTATAATAGTACTTATCCTGTTACACCTGATCTGATAACTCAAAGCTCTCTTCAGGGATAGGGATGAACACCCTTGGTATAAGAGGGTCCCGCTGCTTGACTCGCTTCTTGACTACGCGGGTTCTGATGGGTTTCATTCTCTACCTTAATTGTAAGACAATAGGAATAACAATAAAAGAGGATGAGCCAAAATTGCTCAATAAGCCTGCAACAATATAGATAGTATAAAGAGAGAGAAATAAGTGAACCAATAAGTTGCTGGTTTGATCAACCATCTGAGTCTGTATAGACTAATAATTTGCCAATACTGGCGAGTGCCAAATGAACAAGACTGGAAACAAGAACCAACATATGCACTATAACCCGCTGATCAGTCAGGATACAGTGCGAATCTATACCCAACTGTATAGATCCAACCAACATAAGGAGTACTCAGGCAGCTATGGCCTATTAATTAAAGGTCTGAGTAAAACCCAGCCTGTATCGTAACCATCCAGTCCGAAGTTTAGCATCCGGAACAATCGGAATGCTTTTGATGTATCCCAACATCAGGATATATCATAATATATGTAACAAGGGTAAAAATATTGGAATATGAATAGAGGATTCAATAAATTGGGAGAAATCAAGAATCGAAATGAAATAGAAACAAGAATCAATAGATATGTATCAATGCATATGAACAAGAATTATCAAAGTGTAATTGATATGTAAAATGGAATATAATTCACTATTCTGAATTTAGAATAGGGGAAAAACTTGCCTCGCGCGTACTTAACCTGATTCAACTCACCGCCTTCTGTCCCTAGCTTACTCTGCCTTGCTAACACTGAACCAATCATGGAAAGATAGTTGTTTAGATAACTTACTATATACGTGTATCTGGAATTGATATCACGTAACCTTATCAGTCTACCCATGCGTTTCTATCTGATTCGCATATATACACATATATTGATATAGCACATAGGTTCACATAATCACATAAAGCACATAGCACATAAAGCACATAATCAATTTTTATACTTTTATTTTTAGAATTGATTCTAGACTCATACCTGCATTAACTAGCCTTATCTGACTTTATTATAATTTTTTGGGATTATTCGATTAAATTATATCCCTATTAGGGCCTACGAACTATTAATTATCACCAAACCATTCTCTTTTGGAGGAAATTTATAACTCACAATTATTTTTATTGGATTCGTTTCATTTTTCTGAGTCTAGGGGTCTTCGTTTCGCTCAAATCGGATTAACGGTTGAATTATTATGAATTAAACAAGATTTAATTAATTAATAATTAATTATAATTAAATAATCCTTAATTACATTTTAAATAATTAACTAATAATTATTGTATTTTAAAATAATTAATCCCTAATTATTAGGATTAATTACTATTTATTACAATTATTTACAAATTATTATCACTTACTCGATTAGATCGATTATTTACAAATAACTAATCGATACAAATAACTGATACGATACTTATCGAATAAATAAATATTATTCGAATCATAATTTAACGAGCAACTACTCGTATAAATACGAGCTACTCGCGATTCTCGAATAACTATCGAACTGTTATTATTATTATTATAACTTATACAATTCGTTAATTAATTATCGATATTTAATTATTCGATACGAATAATTAGTACGATATTCTTCGAATAAATATCGCTCGATTAATAATTCTAACTTAACGAATCACGACTCGAATAGGTACGAGTTACTCGGAATATTTAACTAATTAACGAATTATTATTCATATTATTCGATTATTTTTAATCCTTATTTATTAATTATTTACCTAATTATTAATTAATTATCTAATTATTAACTAATTAGATAACTAATAAATAATTAAATAGATAACTAATTTCAAATTTCTAAATTAATAAAATAATTCAGAAATTATTAATAATACTTTTCAGAATTTAAATGTAATTTTTATTTACTTTTTAGAATTATTAAAAAATGATTTTTACTTTGATAAAATATAAATAAATAATTAAAATTGTAGAAACATAATTCTGGAATTGATTTTTTGGTTTAATTGGATCAAACCCCGGGTCGAAACCGGGTTGGAAACCGGGTCGAACCCGGGTCTTCAAGAACACGGCCAGGCTGCCCAGAATCCGGCAATGGTGACCGGTTCCGACGAGTTTTCCGACGAGCAATTCCCAGCTTCCAGGCCATCGTTTCTGCAAGGTTCTTGTCCCGTTCGACTCCACGTGACTACAGCAACACAACCCCGTTGTCCTCTTTCGTCTCCGTTGCACAGGTTGTCTTCTCCGACCAAGAATAGAGCATGGGCCGGCGAGCTCCGTCACGAACTCCGGCGGCTTCGATTTGGCACAACCACAAACCATTTGAATCGATTCTTTGCAGGTTTTCATTCAAAATCACTCGAGAAACACACCCATGCCAACAACATCGCCTAATAACTCCGGGAACAATTTCTCCGGCCAAATCAAACAATTTTCCGACCAAATACTAAACTCATAGATTCTTACACGAAAAATTACAAATAATATATCAAAATAAAGCTTATTAGTTCTACAATCAAACCCCTATAATCAAAACAATCTCAGATTCATACAAAATCAAAAACGAACTAAAATAAAATTGTATAAACTTGAAACTAAGAACTAACACTTAGAACAATCGTTTGTTCAAATAAATAACATAAATCGATTGTAACCAAGTACAGGAAACTATACCAAGCATCAAAATCAACCCAGAACCCCAGAATCAAAAACCCCCAATTTCAGTTCATGAACCCTAAAATATGAATTGAAAATCTAAGCATCAAAACATGAAATTGATGGTATGAACAGAAAGTAGAGATCAAGAGCTTTGTTTTGGTTACTCACATGATCAAAACGGGTAACAGAATCACTCTCAAATCTGCAGTTTAATTCCCTGGTTGTTCTTCACCCCCACTTTCTAATTTTTTTATTTTCTGATTTTTTTAACAATTAATTAATGAATAATTAATAATAAAACAGGTATTTATACTAATGAAAATAATACGCCTAAATAAAATTAAGGGTCTAATTATACCTCTAATAAAAATATTTGGCCCCAATTTTTTACAATTTTTGGGTATTAATAATGAATTTTTAAATATCCAATAAATACAAAATAAATGTCAAAAATTCCCAAAAATTGTGAATATTACAAAAATGCAAAGAAAAATAATGTATGATAATTTCATGATCATATAAAAATAAAAATGTGATTTTTGTGGGGCTTTTGGTACCCGAAGGGGTCCGGAAAAGTCGTTTTTCACGAAAAAGGTAAATTTGTAAAACATTTAGGGGTTCAGAATATCGATATGGGATAGGGCATTTTTGGCAAAATAGGGCCAATGATTTTGTTTGAAATACGGGCTTTCAAAACATAGTTTTGAGCTGTACAGGTTTTGATATAATATATATATAACTGATGATAAAATGCTCAATAAATATCCAAAACACGTTTGGATCAAAACAGCCAACACATATCACATAGCAGTTAGGGTTTAACGACTTAACACATTTAACCACATAATAATACACATAATTTATCATTATTATAATATAATACAAGCATAATTCCTCGGTCATTACAAATTATCCTACCGAAAGTTCTACTGGGAAGGAGATAGTCTTGCTAGTTCAATTGATTGTCATACCGAAAGTCATTGTAGTTCAATCAGATTGTCTTGCTAGTTCAATCCATTGTCCTACCGAAAGTCTTGCCAGCTATAGGATTGTCATTCCAGTTCAATTCAATTATGTTGAATGAATTAAAAAGACATAGAAGCAGCAGAAAGAAAAATAATCATCCAATCAAGAACACAGAACTCGAGAACAAAGAAAAAGAAGCAGACACAAATATTTCATCTCATCTGCAACTTCAAGATCAATTTCTAGATTGTAAAGTTAAATCCAATCAACTAGAAATCTTTATCTTGTTCTTGTGTAACAATCTAGCGGATCAAAATCCCTAGAACTTAATCTCAAATTGCGTTTAGCATTTGAATCTTTTTATTACAAAAATAGAAAAAGTTCATGTCGAATTTATTCTAGATTTGTGATAATTAATTTGAGATTAATTCCTTGTAATCGATACAGTTGTTGTAACACCTTTCAAGTTTAATAATATTTTTATTTAACTTGAATTTTGTTTCATATTTTTTATTCCGCATTTAATTCGATTATTCGGTACTGTTTGTATTCAACCCCCCCTTCTACAAACACATTGGGACCTAACAATTGGTATCAGAGCCTTCTGATTAACGAACAAATCAAGATCCTAGACTTTTGTGATTTTTCAACTCTTTGAATTTTTATTCATTCAAAAATTCATAATGACTTCACAAAAAGTTGGAACCGTTAAAATTCCACAATTTGATAAAGAGAATTATATTATGTGGAAGAAGAAGATGCTCTTGTTTTTACAAGTTGCAAATCCCAAATATT
Source organism: Apium graveolens (assembly GCF_009905375.1). NCBI lineage: Eukaryota > Viridiplantae > Streptophyta > Magnoliopsida > Apiales > Apiaceae > Apium > Apium graveolens. Next base: position 215,752,493 of record NC_133655.1, read on the forward strand.
CAAACTTGTTAAAGAAGGGTATAAAAACTCCGATGGTTATTGAACCGGAGGTGATAGTAGATAATGTGGTGACTACTAAAGCTAGAACCTATCCAAAAGAGCCCGAAGATTTTACTCTTGCTGAGAAGGAAGAAGCCTCCTTGGATGCCAGCCTTCAGTTAATCTTAATTGATTCTCTTGATCCCTTGATGAACAGACATGTGATGAACTGTAAAAATTCCAAACACATGTGGGAAACTATTGAGGTGATCAATGAAGGCACAGAGGAAGTTAGGGAGAACAAGTTGGAGATCCTAACCTCCGAGTATGAATATTTTAAATCAAATCCAGGAGAAGGAATTACTGAAGTGTTTGAGAGGTATAATGCGTTGATCAACAACCTGAACATAAATGGGAAATATTATTCAATCAGGGAGGTTAACAAAAAGTTCCTTTTAACACTGCCAACTCATCTTGAACATAGAATCACTGCCATTAGAGAAGCTAGAGATCTGAGTGAGATTTCTTTGGACAGGCTCTATGGAGTGTTAAAAACCTATGAGTTGGAGCAGATTCAACAGAAGGAAGTCTACGGGAAGGATAGAATGGTCAGCACATCTACTGCACTTGTAGCTGAAGGTCAACAACAACAGCAATCTCAACAATTGGAGAGAATGGTACAGTGTTCCAAGGCTGAGGAAAATATGTTAGTAGCAGAATATGATCCTCCTACTACAAATCAATCAAGGGATGATTTTTATTCCTTGGAAGAGCTGAAGCAATTGGAAGACGAGTCAATGGCCCAAATTGTCAAGAGATTCTCCCATGTCAGATTCAAGAGGAATCCCAAGCTTAAGTACAAGTCCAACTACAACAAATTCTAGAAAGGTGGATCTTCATCCTCTAACACCAGCAGTGGTGGATACAAAACATGGATGGTTGATCGGAGCACCATTAGATGCTATAACTGCAATGAGTTGGGACACTTTGCCACAGAATGTAGGAAGCCAAAGCAAGTAAGAAAGAACTCTGAAAGGGCTTATCTGGCAAAGGGAAGAAGCTGGGATGATACTGATAGTGAAGATGAAGATGAAGGAAATCTTGCTCTTATGGCTATTGATGGAAAAGCTTCATCGTCAAGAATAGAGGTAAAACTTTCTGATGCTGAAATGGTTTATCATCTAAGAGGTAACTTAGATTGTGCACGTCGTGATAATGAACTGTTAAGTTTACAGATCACAGACCTTGAGAAAGAGGTCAATGAATTAAGACTTGTGCACGTTAATCAAGACAAATTAAAAGAACAAGTATCTTTTCTAGAGAATAAAGTTGACTGTTATAGAAAACTCGAAACTATTCTCAAAGACAAGATCACCGGTCTTGAGACTAAGGTTAGAGCCTACTTCAATTCTTGTTCGAAGGCTAAAGAGTTCTACAGTAAGCAATCTGTTAATCAAACATCTGGAATAGGTTATGATTACAATGTTGTTATTGGAGAATTAGGCATAAACTCCCCTCCTCGTGTCTATGCTAAAGGGAGGGAAGTACCACATGTGCTTAAGGGTGTTGATGAACCCCTCTATAAACCATCAATTGCTGAACCATTTGATGCGACCTCTTCTGTTATTCAAGAAGAAATACGTGCTGAAGATCTTGCTAATGAGAAGGTTGTTTCCAAGTCAAGTGTGTCGAAAGTTCCTGTCAAAGTTGTGAAAGCAACTGAGACTAACTCAGACACACATGAGTTGGATAACAAAAAATGCCATGTCTACCATGCATAAATTGCCTGCTGTTAATCACTCTCATAAAGCATGTGGTGTTTCTAATTGTATGTCTTGTGCTTTTAATATGATGTATGCTTATTTTAATGGTAAGCATGTTTCTAATGATAAGACTACTCCTCGTCAGCATGTGAATAACAAGAATCATGATAGGTCTAAGACTGCTAGTCCTTCTAAGGCTAGAAAGGAGACATTTGTGCCTAGGCTTAAACAGAAATTTGTTAAGGCTGTTTACAAGGTCAAATGTTCAGTCATTGAGAAAGTTGAGACAATTAAGATTAAAAATGTTGTTTTGCCTGACAAATGACAGTTCTACAAGTATGACAGGCCCAACCAAGTTTGGGTTCCGAAGAAGGGTTAATCCATTTGTGTTGCAGGGCATTAAAACAGGTGAAACCGGAAGTGTGGATTCTTGACAGTGGATCATCAAGACATATGACCGGAGATAGAGCCCTGCTATCAAATGTGGATTGAGAAAGCTGGCCCCCTGGTTACCTTTGGAGATAACAGCAAAGGTTTATCCGAGGGATATGGCTGTTTGCAAGCTGGATATGTTATCAGTGAAATTTTGTATATTGTGCTAGGTTATTATCAGGAAGCAGTATCTAATAATAGCACCAGTGACGAGACTTGAGAATATTACGACATATCAGGCACCTGATGCACATTACACTTGGAATTGGACTCTAGTAAGATGTGTACAAGTGTACTCCTGGTTGGTGAGTCAAAAGAGGAAGTCAATGCACCACAGTTCATGGACTTTGCAGCTGCAGATCTATTAGACTATGCAATCTCTTCTTCACAATCTCACTTCAGGTTGGTATGAACTAGTGTACTACTCAAGCAATCGTCAAGAACATGGTATGGCACTCTAACTGAAGTTATTGTTTAATATGAACTAGTAGAGTCGTCATATTTTTTAACTCTCTTATCATTAGGCACAATCATATTATTTTATATGTGCAGTGATATATTGATTATGCAACATAACAATTAGTATCTAAAGTACTTGACAAGTATCGGTCAATGATATGTTGTTAACATTATGTTGCAGATATTTGTAAGCTTTTGACATGAAAGAGAATTACTTAGACTTTACCCTAAGTGATCAATGTGTTATCAAAAACTCATTCATATTAAAAAAAAACAAAATCAAACTTCTTTCTACATTAGTGATTTCTTATTTCATGTAAAATCCTTTGAAATCACTATTGTACATCATTACTCTCAAAAGATTAAATGTATAATTTTCATTCATTATAAATCTTAAATACATTTTATCTCTATAGTGCCATATATTCTGTGTTACAGGTTCAGTCTCCAATGACTTTCTTTCATTGACAGTCATGAGGTTGAAAACCCACAACGTCTATCCCAGACTGTAAAGACAAACACAAAAACAGAACCAACCAACACTCTCTTACCACTAAATGTAGTATGAATGAGCGTGAGGGAGATAGTGCCTTAGTGCACCACATAAGGAAGGTTCTGTAGTCAACCCAGTAGCTCTGTCTCCTACATAGATGAGTAGTATTTAAACCGAGACAACTGCTAGCCCCCATATATCTTCTCAAAAAGATGTAATGGCTGAAAAGGCACAAAAACAGTTACTAGATTCATTCTCTCAACAGGGTGCGTCTATTGAATTTGCCTGTCGACCAGGGTATCCGATGTAGTGTCACCACTTCAAACATAAACAATTCTTGATGCACAAGGAGAGGTTACATACACAAATGATGAGTTGACGGAAACAAGAGTTTCGACCATTTTAAGGTCAGATTCGATTGTTCAAGGTTCGTTAATGGACCAATTGCCTTTATAGGTGTTAGGAGAGGATACTGATCCAAAAGCCATATGTCAGTGGTCAGTGTCTACCTCCCCAGGCTTAAATCCCCTGGATGCATCTGCGGATAGTGGATCTGACATAGGCACAGATCGGCAACTTGTTGACAATGATTCAGATATTACCTGATGAGTCACAAGGAAATGTCTTCACAGACATTAGAAGGGAACTTTGATCTTTATGCTAAATTCTTTGGATCATTGTTTACCTTCCCAGAATTCAAATCTGGAACCCTAAAAGGGAAACTAGCAACTTGTAGATTATGACTCAGATTCATCTGATGAGTTTAACAAGGATGGGGATTTGCGAACTCCCATTGCACCACCTGTGACCTCCTTAAGGATGGCTCAGGTGATTTTCCTTGCAGGTACAGCTGGATAATGGAACTATGAGAGAAGAGTGATACACTTGTGAGAATGAGTGTAAACACGAGTGGAGAGAAGAGCGAAACTCATGCGAGGTACACTAAACAGAATCACACACTCACAGTGAGGAAGAAAGAGAAACTACTTGTTATTTCTTTTCCAACCAAGTGAATATGAGAACTCCTTCAGACGACGACATACATTCCTTCTTTAAGGGGGAGATAAAAGCTTAAGTAATAGTTTGGAGGATTCCTCAACTAAGGGGGAAAAATAGCAGGGAGGAAGAAAAAGATCCTACATGTACACTACACCACACCATTGTTGTTTGTAACTACGGATCCTATTGTACGGGAGAGGTGGTAAACACAAGGCGATTTTCTAGTAAGGGAAGAAGCTGTTTTCAAAAGGGGAGTACCATTGGCTTTTATCTGCGGATCTTATTGTACAGGAGAGGTGGTAAACGAAGGTGATCTTCTTTAATCAGTTGATTCTCATAGGGGGAGAAGCAAGAGAGATATGGGCTTCTCAACAGGAAATGTGGTTGTACAAATGAAGATGGAACTACTTGAAGATATGTTCAGTCTAGAGGAACATCTACTTGGAATCTGGAAAATGTTAAATGTCATCCAGAACTTTTCTACTATTTGCTTTGCATTTCTTTTTATATCTTTTTCTTATTTGTTAGTTGAGTTATCCTCTAGGTATTTGTGTGTTATTGTTTAACAAACAAATAGGGGAGATTGTAAGTCATATGTTATAGCCTATTTGTATATTCGAGGATTCAACTCAACTCAAATAAGAATGTAATAAGTAAATAGTAGATCGACCGTCAGAGAGATCTCGCAAAGTAACATATGTCAGAGGATTCAGAAACAAGGTTCATCTACAGACTTGAGGAGTTAATTCACTGGAAGAAGTTCAAGAAATTGATCAAGCCTCGGTGATATAAATCAAGAGTGTGGATTTAATCAAGTGACAGAGATCTCGTCAGAGTATCATTAATTACAAGGATTTAATCTGAAGAAATTCAAAGTATCAAAGTCAAGACATGAAGAAATATCACGGAAGTTAGTAACTCATGAACCAGACAGTACATCGAGTGTCAACGTTGAAGTGGTGGAATTGATTCATAATTCTCAGTGATTTTCAGAAGATATTCAGAAGATTGGTTGCTGCTCAGGGTTAGTATTAATTCTCTATTAATTAATTAAGTCATATAATTTAATTAAGAAAATAAATTATATCTGCAAAGATTAATTTATTTGATTAATTAAATTAATTGATTAATTAATTTAGAATTAATATTAAGGATTTTCAGAATTTAAATTGGATTAAAAAATAGTCTTAAATCAGCAAGACAATTGAAAATGAACTAGCATGACAATCAGGATTGTCATACCGATTGTCATGCCAAGTCATTTCAATTGTTCTACCGAAAGTTCTACTGGGAAGGAGATAGTCTTGCTAGTTCAATTGATTGTCATACCGAAAGTCATTGTAGTTCAATCAGATTGTCTTGCTAGTTCAATCCATTGTCCTACCGAAAGTCTTGCCAGCTATAGGATTGTCATTCCAGTTCAATTCAATTCTGTTGAATGAATTAAAAAGACACAGAAGCAGCAGAAAGAAAAATAATCATCCAATCAAGAACACAGAACTCGAGAACAAAGAAAAAGAAGCAGACACAAATATTTCATCTCATCTGCAACTTCAAGATCAATTTCTAGATTGTAAAGTTAAATCCAATCAACTAGAAATCTTTATCTTGTTCTTGTGTAACAATCTAGCGGATCAAAATCCCTAGAACTTAATCTCAAATTGCGTTTAGCATTTGAATCTTTTTATTACAAAAATAGAAAAAGTTCATGTCGAATTTATTCTAGATTTGTGATAATTAATTTGAGATTAATTCCTTGTAATCGATACAGTTGTTGTAACACCTTTCAAGTTTAATAATATTTTTATTTAACTTGAATTTTGTTTCACATTTTTTATTCCGCATTTAATTCGATTATTCGGTACTGTTTGTATTCAAACCCCCCTTCTACAAACACATTGGGACCTAACAGTACTTGCACACATCCTTAATGAATGGATGGAGGGGTGAAAAAATCCCCAGCCTGAGCATAAAGGTGGAAAGAGCCATGTAAGGAACCCCACCCCCGTTTTCAGGATGGTCGAATCTATAACATCTCATGTGGGGCCACGAAAGAATCACATGGCCCTCAAGTTGAAACTGGTCAACGATATCAACCAGGTACTGCTGGGTGAGTGAGGATGTCAGGTCACGACAGACCAAGAACTTCACCTCGTCTTGAGGCGAGCTCGAGCTTTCTTCCACATCTGGAATTATTAGTTTTCTGAAAATGATTTCACCCTCAAGCTCGGGTTGGGCAGGGGGAAGATATGGATCAGGGGAGGCCTTAGGGACGTAACTATAGTTGTAGACATTGATTTGAATTATGACATCTGCCACCTCTTCGCTTCCAGGGGGTCGTATGACCAATGCGAGTCATCCTCTTTGCCCTCAAGCCCAAGAATGCGGTAGCCTTCAGGGACTGGTTTTTTCCCTTGTTAAGATCATAATAAGCGCTCCCCAGGTCGCTGTCAGTAGACTCAGAGTCGAGATGGATGGGGTCGAGAGAAGTGGTTGCTGCAAGCCTAAGGCGGGCCTCTCTCTCTCTCTCTCCTGGGTCATCTCCTTGAAAATTTCATTAGCTCGCTCTTTGTCAATATGAGTGGGCTCGCATCTGAGTATGTCCTCCACCCCAAGCGAGATGGGAATGTTCGAAAGATCTATGGGTCAGTTCCTCCAGTCATAAATGTTGGTTTCCCTAGTGTAATCATCAGGATTAGGGTCAAGGTTCATGTTAAGCGAGCTGGAGCCACTAACTCGCATCGAGCTCTCCGCCATGGCTATGTTCATGGCCTCTTGCGGGTGATGGTAGAGCTGGGAGAGATGGACTGGCTAAGACGGTCATAAATAGAAGTTAGATTGCACTAAAAATCTTTGGAGCCTTGTTGTTCAGGGGGTATTGATTGAGAGGGGAAAAAGTAGCTGAGGAGCGAGCCGGGTTCGATGAAGAGCGGGACGAGCCGTAAGAGCGAGCTGAAGACGCACTCGACATTTGTAAGATATGGTGAAAGTTAGTGTGTTCCCCTAATCATATAAAATTAAAAAAGTAAAATTGAAGGAACTGGTGTCCTCGCATCGCACATGAATAAATGGGGCCGCAACAATCAATATACGTGAGCCGATAGGCTCGCATCACGATTCATGAGTGTATGTGTCAAAAACATGATCGCATCGAACATTTAGCGTGTGCTCGCATGATGCATCAAATTGATGAATAAACAACAATAAAAATATATGTTTTGGATCAAAAGGGTACTTGTAGATGATTCAAAAGATGATCCTGAAGAATCTATCGCCCTCGTGGTGATGATTATTTTCATCGTGGTAGATCCTTGGGAAAAAATGACAAGAGTTTGTTAAAGTTCTTTGTAAAAGTGAGAAATGGTAAGTGGAGTTCTCATATTTATAGGGGATAGGAGAGAGAAAGGTGTTTTGACACGTGTCATCATCCTGATGGTTGACACAAATCCCCATGACAACTGTCTTAATCTATAAATCACTCAAGAGACGTGACTATTAAAAGAGTGTGAGGCGGCCAGAAATTCATGTGGTCTCATCAGCTCGCACTATGTAGGTATAAAGAGAGAAGCTACCTCATGGGCTCGCACTCGCAAGAATAGATAAGCTAGTTTTGAAAAATTCCTACCCCTAAAATGCGAGCAGGAATTTTGGAGGTAGTTGTTATGCCCACTTTTGGGCATGGGTACTAAGCAGGTAACCATGAGCATATTGGAGAGTTGGGCCTAAATTTCTGGAAAGTGTGAGCTGGGCCGATGGGCTCACACTTTAGTTCATCTGTTAAAAGTGTGGGATTTTATGTGATAAAAAGACTCAACGAGTTGGGCTCGCGGGTTCACTATGCATTAACATGGCACATGTGTCCAATTAAATAAGATTGATTATAAAGTGCATGCTGGGCTCGTGGACTCGCATCACTTTATTCTCAGGATTAGTGGGCTGCAAGCCCATTGTTAGGAATATGTGTATTAGTTTGATGATAAGTTCAACAAAACACTTAAGTAGAAATCTGGTGTTTGTAGTCTTAACGGATAAGACCATTCTGGCTATCCGTTGAAGGAGTAGCTTTACTTAGAAATAAGTTTAGTATTGTAGCACATTTCATTATCTGTATTTAAGTTGTAATTCTTAGATGTTATGGGAAATTATAAGTCATGTTGACTACTAGTGGATATGCAAATAGGAGGGCTAACTGTAAATGTTTCATGCCTTGTAATTTTATATAAGTGAAGTAGTATCAACTGATATTAAAGGCCTTCAACGGATGAGAAACAAAGCTTCAACGGATAACATCCATCAACGGATGAGTGCATCAACGGATAAAGCTTCAACTGCTAATGCTTTAACGGATAAAGCCATCAACGGATAAAAGCTTCAACGGATGCTAAGTTCAATAGCAGTTGATAGTGACAATTCATAAGCTGACAGAGGCACATGGGTTGACAGAGACAAACTGGAATGTGGCAGCCTCTAGGAGGAATCAAGAAAAAGCAGCATTTCCATTCTGGTGCAAACAAGGAAGTATTCAAAGATTCATAGCTAAACCTAAATTGCATTGGATAGAGAAATAACGAAGAAACATGTGAAGAATCTTTTAATTGTATTCTACAGTTTTGTCTTCACTTGTAAACTTGGTGTTATATAAACCAAGTAGCATCTAGTAATTAGAGAGTGAATTTTCCAGAGCTATTTAGAAAAATCCAGAGAGAAAATCATCTAGTTTGTACTAGGACGCAGCTGTGATCAATTCTTTGATTCATAGATTTTCTGAAATAACACATCTCTGGTGGAACAACATATCCACCAGAAAAGTTTTTAAGTTCTTTATGTTCTTTACATTTGTGTTTGAATATATATCTGTCTGTATCAGCTTCAAGCAATTCACACACATTTGTTCACTTAAACACTTAGCCTTAGAAACTACTCAAAACTTGAAAAAGTTTTGAGATTTACATTCAACCCCCCTTCTGTAAATCTCATTGTTAGTCCACTGGGAATAACAATTGGTATCAGAGCAAGCTCTTAACATACAAAGAGTTTAAAGATCTATTCTGCTAACATCATGAGTAAGAAGGATATTGGTGTAAAGATTCCAATCCTGGAAAGAGATAACTATCATCACTGGAAGGTGAAGATGCATTTACATCTTCTCTCTCAAGATGAAAGCTACATCAACTGCATTGAGAATGGTCCTCACATCCCACACAAAGTGGCAACAGCTGCTACTGCAACAGTTACTGTTGGACAGTCTATTCCCAAGCCAAAGGCAGAATGAACTGTTGAAGATATTGAAGAGGTCCACAAGGGCAAGAAAGCCATGAACATTCTGTTTAATGGCCTGGATCAAGATATGTTTGACAATGTCATCAACAGCCAAACTGCTAAGGAAATTTGGGATACTGTGCAGCTTATCTGTGAAGGCACTGAGCAAGTTAGAGAAAACAAAATGCAGCTTCTCATTCAACAGTATAAATATTTTCACTTTGAAGAAGGAGAATCATTGAATGATACCTTCAACAGATTTCAGAAACTGTTGAATGGATTGAAGCTGTATGGGAGAGTGTACCAAGTCAAGGACTCCAATTTAAAATTTCTAAGGTCTCTACCAAAGGAATGGAAGCCTATGACTGTTTCTCTAAGAAATTCTCAAGATTATAAGGACTTCACACTTGAAAGATTATATGGAATTTCGAAGACATATGAACTTGAGATGGAGCAAGATGAGCTGTTGGAAAAGGGAAAGAGAAAAGGAGGATCAGTTGCACTTGTAGCTGACAGTGAGAAGGTTGAAGCCGGGAATGAGGAAAAGACAATGCCAAGTCTCAAAATTGGCACAAGCAAATCAGAATCAAGCAAGGGTAAAGAGCAAGTAGCTGAGGATGAAGACAATTCCAGTCAGGATGACTCTGATGATATTGATGAACATCTGGCTTTTCTGTCCAGAAGGTTTGCAAAGATGAAGTTCAGGAAAAATACAAAATTCACTAAGCCAAACAAAAACATGGTGGACAAATCAAAGTTCAAATGTTACAACTGTGGCATTAGTGGACACTTTGCAAGTGAGTGTAGGAAGCCAACCTCTGATAAAAAGAAATTTGAGCAAGTAGATTACAAAAAGAAGTATTTTGATTTGCTCAAATAAAAGAAAAGAGCTTTTCTCACTCAAGATGATTGGGCAGCAGATGGGGTCAATGAAGATGATGATGTGGAATATGTCAACCTAGCCCTGATGGCTAATTCTAATGAAAATGAAACTAGTTCATCAAACAACCAGGTAATTACTACTGATCTCTCTCAGCTTTCTAAACATGAATGCAATGAAGCCATAAATGATATGTCCAATGAATTATATCATTTGCGTGTTTCCCTTAAATCACTAGCTAAAGAAAACACTAGGATCAAAGAGTATAATGTGTTTTTAAGTGATAGGAATGCTGTGTTAGAGAATCAGGTAATTGAGCTTGAAAAGATTAAACTTAAATGCTTGACTGTTGAGAGTGAACTAGAAGAAGCTGTTAAGAAAGTAGAAATTCTTTCTAAACAGTTAGAAAGTGAGCAAGAGTTAATCAAGGCCAGGAAAACCTCTAGGGATGTTAGTGTTCAAATTGCCAAGGTTCAGGGAATTGAATCATTCTGTGAGGATGCTTGGAAGAAAAACAAAAAGGAGTTAGAATTAATTGATGGATTGTCAACGGATGTGGAATCAACGGATGATGAAAGTTATTCGTTGAAGGAAGAAAAGGAGCATCCGTTGAAGGCTCATCAATTAAAACAGGCAAGTAATTTTAAAAATAAAAACCTTAATAAGAAGAATGATTCTACTCTCAAGAACTTTATCAAAGAAGGAGCTAGCACATCCAAAGATGCCAGTAAGGTGAATATAGGATACATGACTTTGGATCAGCTGAAAAATAGGCTTAAGTTGGTTGAGGATAAGAAGGAAATTAAAAGAAAATCTAAAAGAAATGGGAAGGTAGGGATTAATAAACATAACAATTACACACCTGATAGGTATGCTCCTAGAAAAAGCTATGTGCATTGTAAAAGTGTTAATCACCTATCTGATAATTGCAAATCTGTTAAAAATTCTCCCATGCCTTCAAATCCCTCTATGCCTAACATGTCTATGTCACCTCTGCATGCCATGCCTGTTATGTCTCATCCGAATCCCCATGCACATTTTGCAAACATGCCATATATTAATAATCCTTATTTTACTCCATTTAGTATGCCTCAAATGTCATGCAATATGCCTATGTGGAATAACATGTTTGCACAATCTATGCCTTATCAAATTCAATCAAATGTGCTAAATGATTTTGTGACTAACCCTACACTTCAACCAACCACATCTGAGATCAAGGTTGACCCAAAGTTACCAAAGTCAAAAGATGCAGGAGGAATGAAGTCTAGGAAAAAGACTAACAAGGCTGGACCCAAGGAAACTTGGGTACCAAAATCAACTTGATTAATTTTGTTGTGTGCAGGGAAAAAGAAGGAATCTATGGTACTTGGACAGTGGCTGTTCAAGACACATGACAGGAGATTTCACCCTGCTCATAGAGTTTAAGGAGAGAGCTGGCCCTAGCATAACCTTTGGAGATGACAGCAAAGGATTCACTATGGGATATGGCTTGATTTCAAAAGAAAATGTCATCATTGATGAAGTTGCATTGGTTGATGGTCTCAAACACAACTTATTAAGCATCAGTCAACTATGTGACAGAGGAAATACTGTTTCCTTCAATTCTGAAGCCTGTATTGTCACAAGTAAAAAGGACAATAAAGTGGTTCTAACTGGAGTTAGAAAAGGGAATGTGTACTTAGCTGACTTCAACTCTACAGATGCAGAATCCATTACTTGTCTTTTCAGCAAAGCAAGTGCAGTTGAAAGTTGGCTATGGCACAAGAAGCCGTCCCATTTGAATTTCAAGACAATGAATGATCTAGTCAAAAAGGACTTAGTTAGAGGAATGCCTCTAGTGGAATTAACAAGGGATGGACTGTGTGATTCTTGTCAGAAAGGAAAGCAAAAGAAAGTATCATTCAGTAAGAAACTTGAATCTGCAATTGATGAACCATTACAACTACTACACATGGATCTTTTTGGACCATAAAATGTATTGTCAATTTCAAGGAAAAGATATTGCCTAGTGATTGTTGATGATTTCTCTAAGTTTTCATGGGTCTATTTTCTTGGATCAAAGGATGAAGCTAGTGAAATCATTATCAATCATATCAAGCAAGTCAACAATCATCCTGATTTCAAAGTAAGGAATATTAGGAGTGATAATGGAACTGAGTTCAAGAATTCAACCATGAAGTTGTTCTGTGAAGAAAATGGGATCATGCATGAGTTCTCAGCTCCAAGGACCCCACAACAAAATGGTGTGGTGGAAAGGAAGAACAGATCACTAATTGAAGCTGCAAGGACAATGCTTGAAGAGTCAAAACTCCCAACTTACTTTTGGGCTGAGGCTGTTAACTGTGCATGTTACACTCAGAATATTTCTCTAATCAATCAGGCAAAAGGCATGACTCCCTATCAATTATTCAAGAGAAGAAAACCAACTTTAAACTTTCTGCATGTCTTTGGTTGCAAATGTTACATCTTAAGAAATCAATCTGATCACAAAGGAAAGTTTGATGCAAAGGCTGATGAAGGAATATTTGTTGGTTATTCTGCTGGAAAATCATATAGGGTCTACAATCTAAGAACCAACATTGTTATGGAATCTGTGCATGTTGTGTTTGATGATAAAAAGATTGATGGACTAACAGATGAGGGACACCATGAAAGACTCAAATTTGACAACATTGAGATACATTGTGATGATAGTGAAGAGGAGATTGATGGAGATGACACTTCAAAAGGGATTCAAGATATGCCCTTGGATAATGCACAAAATTCTGCATCCGTTGAAAGAGGCAATGCAGTATCCGTTGAAAGACATAGTGCATCATCCGTTGAAGTACATAATGAAGCATCTGTTGATCATAGTTCATCAACGGATAATCGATTTACATCATCAGTTGATAGAACTCCAAGTTTCCTGCAAAGGACCAACAACTTCAACCAAATGTGCTAAATAATTCTGTGACTTACGCTACACTTCAACCAATTGCATCTGAGACCAAGGTTGACCCAAAGTTACCCAAGTCAAAAGATGCAGAAGGAATAAAGTTTAGGAAAAAGACTAACAAGGCTGGACCCAAGGAAACTTGGGTACCAAAATCAACTTAATTGATTTTGTTGTGTGCAGGGAAAAAGAAGGAATCTATGGTACTTGGACAGTGGTTGTTCAAGGCACATGACAGGAGATTTCACCCTGCTCATAGAGTTCAAGGAGAGAGCTGGCCCTAGCATAACCTTTGGAGATGACAACAAAGGGTTCACTATGGGATATGGCTTGATTTCAAAGGAAAATATCATCATTGATGAAGTTGCATTAGTTGATGGTCTCAAACACAATCTATTGAGCATTAGTCAACTATGTGACAGAGGGAATACTGTTTCCTTCAATTCTGAAGCCTGTGTTGTCATAAATAAGAAGGACAACAAAGTGGTTCTAACTGGAGTTAGAAAAGGGAATATGTACTTGGCTGACTTCAACTCTACTGATGCAGAATCAATTACTTGTCTTTTCAGCAAAGCAAGTCCAGTTGAAAGTTGGATATGGCACAAGAAGCTGTCCCATTTGAATTTCAAGACAATGAATGATCTAGTCAAAAAAGACTTAGTTAGAGGAATGCCTCTAGTGGAATTCACAAGGGATGGACTGTGTGATGTCTGTCAGAAAGGAAAGCAAAAGAAAGCATCATTCAGTAAGAAGCTTGAATCAGCAATTGATGAACCATTACAACTGCTACACATGGATCTTTTTGGACCAGTCAATGTATTGTCAATTTCAAGGAAAAGACATTGCCTAGTGATTGTAGATGATTTCTCAAAGTTTTCATGGACTTATTTTCTTGGATCAAAGGATGAAGCTAGTGAAATCATTATCAATCATATCAAGCAAGTCAACAATCATCCAGATTTCAAAGTAAGGAATATCAGGAGTGACAATAGAACTGAGTTCAAGAATTCAACCATGAAGTTGTTTAGTGAAGAAAATGGGATCATGCATGAGTTCTCAGCTCCAAGGACTCCATAACAGAATGGTGTGGTGGAAAGGAAGAACAGGTCACTAATTGAAGCTGCAAGAACAATGCTTGAAGAGTCAAAACTCCCAACATACTTTTGGGCTGAGGCTGATAACTGTGCATGTTACACTCAAAATATTTCTCTAATCAATCAAGCAAAAGGCATGACTCTCTATCAATTGTTCAAGAGAAGAAAACCAACCTTAAACTTTCTTCATGTATTTGGTTGCAAATGCTACATTCTAAGGAATCAACCAGATCACAAAGGAAAGTTTGATGCAAAAGCCGATGAAGGAATATTTGTTGGTTATTCTGCTGGAAAATCATATAGGGTCTACAATCTAAGAACCAACATTGTCATGGAATCTGTGCATGTTGTGTTTGATGACAAAAAGATTGATGGACTAACAGATGAGGGACATCATGAAGGACTCAAATTTGACAACATTGAGATATATTGTAATGATAGTGAAGATGAGAATGATGGAGAAGGCACCTCGAAAAGAATTCAAAATCTGCCTTTGGACAATACACAGAATGCTGCTGTTAGGAATATATGTGCATTAGTTTGATGATATGTTTAACAAAACACTTAAGTAGAAATCTAGTGTTTGTAGCCTCAACGGATAAGACCATTTTGGCTATCCGTTGATGGTGTTGCTTTACTTAGAAATAAGTCTAGTGTTGTAGCACATTTCAGTCTCTGAATTTGAGATATAAATTCTTAAATGTTGAGGGAAATTATAAGTCATGTTGACTACTAGAGGATATGCAGATAGGAAGGCCAATTGTAAGTATTTCATGCCTTGTAATTTTGTATAAATGAAATGGTGTCAACGGATAACTTAAAGACCTTCAACGGATGAGAAACAAAGCTTCAACGGATGTCTCTAAAGCTTCAACGGATAACATCCTTCAACGGATGAGTGTATCAACGGATAGAGCTTCAACTGCTAACACATCAACGGATAAAGCCATCAACGGATGAAGGCTTCAACGGATGTTCTGTTAAATAGCAGTTGACAAGTGGTAGTTGTACCTACAAACAGAGGCACATGGGTTGACAGAGACAACTGAGATGTGGTAGCCTATTTCAGGAACATCAGAAAAAGCAGCCGTTCTACTCTAGTATAAAGAGGCAATAGTCAACAATGCACTGGAGTAAAATGGAGAAGAAACAAGTGGAGAACTTATTTTATTATTGTACTTTTTATCTTTGTTTTCACTTATAAACTTGGTGTTATATAAACCAAGTAGCAGCTAGTAATTAGAAGTGAATTTTTCCAGAGCTGTTTAGAAAAATCTTGAGAGAAAAATTATCTAGTTTGTACTAGGACGCAGCTGTGATCAACTTCTTGAATCACAGATTTTCTGAAATACCATCTCTGGTAGAACAACAATCCACCAGAAAAGTTTTTAAGGTCTATTGTGTTCTTTACATTAGTGTTTGAATATATATCTGTCAGTATTAGCTTAAAGCAATTCATACACTTGTTTATCTTAAACACATAGCCTTTGAAACTGCTCAAAACTTGAAAAAGTTTTGAGATTTACATTCAACCCCCCTTCTGTAAATCTCATTGTTAGTTCATTAGGAATAACAATTGGTATCAGAGCAGGCTCTTGACACACAAAGAGTTTAAAGTTCTTGGAAACTAACAAAGATGAGTAAGAAGGATATTGGGGTAAAAATCCCAGTTCTTGACAAAGACAGTTATCACCATTGGAAGGTGAAAATGCACCTTCATCTACTCTCCCAAGATGAAGGTAATGTAAACTGCATTGAGAATGGTCCTCACATTCCCCACAAAGTAGCCACAGTTGCTACGGCCATAATTGCTGTTGGTCAATCCATTCCAAAACCTAGAGCAGAATGGACAATGGAAGACACAGAAGAAGTCCACAAGGATAAGAAGGCTATGAACATTTTGTTTAATGGTCTTGACAAGGATATGTTTGATAATGTGATAAATTGCACAACTGCCAAAGAGGTTTGGGACACAGTTCAGCTACTGTGTGAAGGTACAGAACAAGTAAAAGAAAACAAAATGCAGCTTCTCATTCAACAGTATGAGTATTTTCATTTTGAAGAAAATGAATCTTTAAATGACACATTCAATAGATTCCAAAAGCTGTTGAATGGACTGAAGCTGTATGGTAGAGTGTACCAGGTGAAGGATTCAAATCTTAAATTTTTAAGATCCTTGCCAAAGGAATGGAAACCCATGACTGTCTCCTTGAGAAACTCTCAAGATTATAAGGACTTCACTCTTGAAAGATTATATGGAATCTTGAAGACTTATGAACTAGAGCTGGAACAGGATGAGGTATTGGAGAAGGGAAGAAAGAAAGGAGGTTCAATTGCCTTGGTAGCTGAAAATGAGAAAGAATGCAGACAAGAAACTGTGAGATCTACATCAAACTCCAAAGATGGCACAAGCAAATCAGAATCAAGCAAGGGTAAGGAGCAAGTTATTGAGAATGAAGATAACTCCAGCCAAGATGACTCTGATGGTATTGATGAGCATCTTGCATTTCTGTCCAGGAGATTTGCAAAGATGAAATTTAGGAAAAACACTAGAGCCACTAAACCTCATAAGAACATGGTGGACAAATCCAAGTTCAAGTGTTTCAATTGTGGTATAAGTGGACACTTTGCAAGTGAGTGCAGAAAGCCAACTTCTGAAAAGAAGAAATTTGACCAAGTAGATTACAAAAAGAAATATTTTGATCTGCTCAAGAAAAAGGAGAGGGCTTTCATTACTCAAGAAAAAGAATGGGCAGCTGATGGAGAAGAAGAGGATGAAGATGTGGAATATGTCAACTTGGCTCTCATGGTTGATTCTGAGGAAAATGAAGTTAGTTCATCAAGCAACCAGGTAATCACTACTGATTTAACACAGCTTACTAAAGAAGAGTGTAATGATGCTTTTAATGACATGTCTACTGAATTGTATCATTTGCGTGTGTCTCTTAAATCTCTTGCTAAAGAAAATAGTAGGATTAAAGAGAACAATCTGTTTTTAAGTAATAGAAATGCTGTGTTAGAAGATAAGTTGATTGACCTAGAGAAAACTAAGCTACATTATATATCTGTTGAAAATGAACTAGCTGAATCTGTTAAGAAAGTAGAAATACTTTCCAATCAATTAGAGAGAGAGCAAGAGGTGATTAAAGCCTGGAAGACATCTAGGGATGTTAGTGCTCAAATTGTCAAGGTCCAAGGAATTGAATCATTCTGTGAAACTGCCTGGGATAAAAACAAAAAGAAACTGGAATTAATTGATGGGCTGTCAACGGATGTGGAATTAACGGATGATGAAAGTTATCCGTTGAAGGAAGAAAAGGAGCATCCGTTGAAGGTTCCTTAATTAAAATAGGCAGATGTTTCTAAAAGTGAAAATCTAAAGAAACTCAACAAAAAGTTTGGTTCAACTTCCAAGAACTTTGTCAAAGAAGAAACAAGCACATCCAAAGATTTCAGTAAGGTGAATATAGGACACATGACCTTAGAACAGTTAAAGAATAGGCTCAAAGTGGTTGAGGATAAAAAGGAAACTAAAAGGAAATCTAATAGAAATGGGAAGGTAGGGGTTAACAAACATAACAATTACACACCTGATAAGTATGCTCCTAGAAAAAGCTGTGTGCATTGTAGTAGTGTTAATCATCTATCTACTAATTGCAAATCTATTAAGAAAACTCCCATACCTGTGCCCTCTTCCATGCCTAATATGTCTGCATCACCTCTGCATGCTATGCCTGTTATGTCTCAACAGAATCCTTATGCACATTTTGCAAACATGCCATATTTTAACAATCCTTATCTTGTTGCATTTAGTATGCCTCAAATGCCATACAATATGCCAATATGGAATAACATGCTTGCACAATCCATGCCTTATCAAATTCTAAATGTGCTAAATGATTCTGTGACTAACCCTACACCTCAACCAACTACATCTAAGATCAAGGTTGACTCAAAGTTACCTAAGTCTAAAGATGCAGGAGGAATGAAGTCTAGGAGAAAGGCTAACAAGAATGGACCCAAGGAAACTTGGGTACCAAAATCCACTTGATTGATTTTATGGTGTGCAGGGAAAAAGAAGAAATCTATGGTACTTGGACAGTGGCTGTTCAAGACACATGACAGGAGATTTCTCCCTGCTCACAGAGTTTAAGGAGAGAGCTGGCCCTAGCATAACCTTTGGAGATGAAAGCAAAGGGTTTACTATGGGATATGGCTTGATTTCAACAAGGAATGTCATAATTGATGAAGTTGCATTAGTTGATGGTCTCAAGCACAACTTACTGAGCATCAGTCAACTATGTGATAGAGGGAATACAATTTCCTTCAATTCAGAAGCCTGTGTTGTCACCAGTAAGAAAGACAACAAAGTGGTTCTAACTGGAGTTAGAAAAGGAAATATGTACTTAGCTGACTTCAACTCTACAGATGCAGAATCTATTACTTGTCTCTTCAGCAAAGCAAGTTCAGCTGAAAGTTGGCTATGGCACAAGAAGCTATCCCATTTGAATTTCAAGACAATGAATGATCTAGTCAAAAAGGACTTAGTTAGAGGAATTCCTCTTGTTGAATTCTCAAGGGATGGTTTGTGTGATGCTTGTCAGAAAGGCAAACAAAGGAAAGCATCATTCAAAAAGAAGCTTGAAACAACAATTGATGAACCATTACAGCTGCTACATATGGATTTGTTTGGACCAGTCAATGTATTGTCAATTGCAAGAAAAAGATATTGCTTGGTGATTATAGATGATTTCTCAAAGTTTCATGGGTCTATTTTCTTGGATCAAAGGATGAAGCAAGTGAAATCATTATCAATCACATCAGGCAAGTCAATAATCATCCTGACTTGAAGGTTAGGAATATCAGGAGTGACAATGGAACTGAGTTCAAGAATTTGACAATGAGGCTGTTCTGTGAAGGAAATGGAATCATGCACGAGTTCTCAGCTCCAAGAACACCTCAGCAAAATGGGGTTGTTGAAAGAAAGAACAGATCTTTAATTGAGGCTGCTAGAACAATGCTTGAAGAATCAAAGTTACCAACATATTTCTGGGCTGAAGCTGTTAATTGTGCCTGCTACACTCAGAATATTTCTTTGATCAATCAAGCTAAAGGCATGACTCCTTATCAGTTGTTCAAGAGAAGAAAACCAACTCTAAACTTTCTTCATGTCTTTGGATGTAAATGCTTTATACTGAGAAATCAATCTGACCATAAAGGGAAGTTTGATGCAAAGGCCGATGAAGGGATATTTGTTGGTTACTCAGCTGGAAAATCTTATAGGGTCTACAATCTAAGAACCAACATTGTTATGGAATCTGTGCATATTGTGTTTGATGATAAAAAGATTGATGGACTAACAGATGAGGGACACCATGAAAGACTCAAATTTGACAACATTGAGATACATTGTGATGATAGTGAAGAGGAGATTGATGGAGATGACACTTCAAAAGGGATTCAAGATATGCCCTTGGATAATGCACAAAATTCTGCATCCGTTGAAAGAGGCAATGCAGTATCCGTTGAAAGACATAGTGCATCATCCGTTGAAGTACATAATGAAGCATCTGTTGATCATAGTTTATCAACGGATAATCGATTTACATCATCAGTTGATAGAACTCCAAGTTTCCTGCAAAGGACCAACAACTCAGGGGGAGTTTCAACTGATCAACACTCTGTCTCACATCACGACAATACTGAGGCCACCTCATCTAGAGCACATCTTCCACCTCAAAGGAAATGGACCAAGAATCATCCCTTTGAACTGATCATTGGTGATGCATCATCTAAAGTGCAAACAAGAAAAGCTACTCAAAATGAATGTCTGTATAGTAGTTTTCTATCTCAGGAGGAACCTAAGAAAGTGGAAGAAGCCTTAATGGATCCAGATTGGATATTAGCTATGCAGGAAGAGCTGAACCAATTTGAGAGAAACAAAGTTTGGAAGCTGGTACCCAAGCCAAAGAACAAGAGTTCCATTGACACAAAATGGATATTCAGAAACAAGATGGATGAAAATGGCATTGTCATAAGGAATAAAGCCAGATTGGTTGCTAAAGGCTATTCTCAACAAGAGGGAATAGATTTTGATGAAACATTTGCTCCAGTTGCAAGACTTGAAGCCATCAGAATCTTTCTAGCCTATGCAGCTAATGCCAATTTCAAAGTCTATCAGATGGATGTCAAGAGTGCATTTCTAAATGGGGAATTGGAGGAAGAAGTTTATGTAAGCCAACCTCCAGGTTTTGAAGATCAAAATTTTCCAGACCATGTGTATTATCTGTTGAAAGCACTCTATGGACTAAAGCAAGCACCTAGAGCCTGGTATGAGACTTTGTCAAAGTTCCTTCTAGATAATCATTTCACAAGAGGTACTATTGACAAAACTCTCTTCTTTAGAAATGTTAATGGCTCTAAGATACTTGTACAAATTTATGTAGATGATATTATATTTGGATCTACAGATGATAAGCTTTGTAAAAAGTTTGCTAAATTAATGCAAAGTAAATATGAAATGAGCATGATGGGAGAGCTAAATTACTTTCTTGGGTTACAAGTAAAACAAGTTAGTAGTGGAATTTTCATTAGTCAAACTAAATATATTTATGATCTTTTAAAGAAGTTTGACTTAATGGATTGTTCACCTGCAAAAACTCCCATGGCCACTGCCACTAAGCTTGAATTAAACAAGGCTGAAAAGTCTGTGGATATTACAAGTTATAGAGGCATGGTTGGCTCACTTTTATATTTAACTGCTAGTAGACCTGATATAATGTTTTCTACATGTCTCTGTGCTAGATTTCAAGCTGACCCTAAAGAATCTCACTTAGTGGCCATTAAAAGAATTTTCAGATATCTCAAGGGGACTCCAAATCTAGGAATTTGGTACCCTAGAGAGTCTGGTTTTGATCTAATTGGCTACTCAGATGCAGATTATGCAGGTTGCAAAATAGACAGGAAAAGCACAACAGGCACCTGTCAATTTCTAGGGAACAAGCTTGTATCATGGTTCAGCAAGAAGCAGAATTCTGTTTCCACATCAACAGCTGAAGCTGAGTACATTGCAGCTGGTAGTTGCTGTGCACAAATACTATGGATGAGGAACCAGTTATTTGACTATGGTATGACTGTTGACAAAATTCCAATATTTTGTGACAACACAAGTGCCATTGCCATTACTGAAAATCCAGTGCAGCACTAAAGAACCAAGCACATTGATATCAAGTACCACTTCATTAGGGAACATGTGATGAAAGGTACAGTGGAACTTCATTTTGTTCCAAGTGAACAACAAATTGCAGACATATTTACCAAGCCACTTGATGAATCAACATTCACAAGATTGGTAAGTGAGCTAGGTATGCTTAATTACTCTTAAAATTCATGTCCTTATTGCAATTTGAATTGAAGCCTGAAATGTATTAGCTGCAAGAACAAATTTGATTTTTAACACAGATTATTCCATCAACGGATATTCCCTATCCGTTGAAGGTCAAAATTTTTCTGTCAACGGATGTTCATTATCCGTTGAAAGTCATATACATTTCTGGAATTTTTATCCATCAACGGATAAAACTGAAGTGCTCTTCAACGGATGACAGTTTACCTTATCCGTTGAAATATCACATCAGTCGATTCAAGTGTTTCACAGCCGTTGATTCTATTGTCTTAACCGTTGATACTCATACATACAACTGTATGTATTTGTTTTAAAGGTAGTTTTTAGAATACTTACAGTTTATTCTTAAACGGCTGAAATTCACTTACATATATTTATTGTTTAATCTCTTATTTATGCTTTTTAATTTGAGAAAGTATATAAGCCCTTCTGATTTTTCATTTTTTACTTTACGCTTTCTTGAAATTTCAAAGCTTTTACCATTTTCTCTCTGCAAAACCTTCAAGTTATTCTCTGCAAATTCTACTCACAACAATGGCACCAGTAGTAAAGATTATGTCTCAATCCGGATTCATCTATGAGAAGAACAATTTCATAGCTTTGGTAGAAAAGAATGAAGCCCACTCCGATTATCACAAAATGATGGACTTCATCAAAAACTGTAAACTTAGCTATGCAATGCTGGAAGCCCCAACGATTTACTGTGAAGTAGTTGAGGAGATTTGGACAACTGCTGAGTTCAACTCAATAGATATGACTATCTCCTTCACTCTCAAAGGTAAAAATCACTGTGTTAACTGTGATGATTTACTAGCATGTTTTAAATTACCTGAGAACAATGCCATGACACCACACACTGATAATGATGTATCCAGCATGTTAGATTCCATAGGTTATTCTCTTAACTCTGCTAGTTTAGGGAGTATTAAAAGAAAAGGCCTTAGGAAAGAATGGAGTTTTCTTGGGGATGCCTTTATCAAGGTTTTCTCTGGGAAAATTAGCAATTTTGATGCCATAACTTCATCTCTTGTTAATATGCTCTATATGCTTGTTTCTGATAGGTATTTTAATTTTAGCAACTATGTTATGCTAGAATTGGGTACTAGATTAGGTAACAAAGCTAATAGATCTAATAACATCTATTATGCTAGATTCTTTATGTTATTGGCTAACCATGTTGCTGAAGGTTTGGTCATAACCAATGAGAATAATAAACTCAAGTGTTGGGCACAAGAGAAAAGAGTTCTTGCAGATTTATTGAGAATGGATCTCAACAGCAGTGTGCCATTGGTATATTTACCAATCATGAATGCACCTCAGGTAAGTGAGGTAATTGCTTCTACAACTCCTACTTCTTCCAACCCCTCTATTTCTTTATCTTCTAGAGTGGCCATGGAATCTGTGACAATGCCCCAACAGATTCCTACCAAGGTCACCAAAACTAAACTTTCAAAATCAAAGACAAAGAAAACTACCTCTGTTGTTTCTCAAAAGACAACAGTTGTAACATCTACCATTAACCTTGAAGGGAGTGAACAGGGTGTGAGTGGTGAGGGGAGGGGTGAACATCAAAGAAACCCCCAGGATAAGGAAGGAGAGATAAGTGCTTCCCAAGCTAGCCAAGCCACAGTTTCTCAAAAAGCTGTGGTGGTTGAAAGGGTTACTAGCATAACCCTAGCTGCATCCTCCCAAAAGGATGTAACTATTAAAAATAGTTCCCAACCAGGAACACAGAACAAACGAGGGAGGGACACTAAAGCCAAACACTCACCAACAAAAGCCTTTATTAGAAGAAAGAGAGCAAGAACCCCATCTTCTACACAGGGTGCACACACTGCACAGACACATCCATCTGTATCTATACCGTCTCAAACTCAGTTTGATGTGGCTCCAACAAATATGGAGTCACAGCCCCATTCTCTCACAATTAACACACATCAATCACCACACACTTCTTCACCATCTCTAGATATGGATATGTTATTCCCATCAATTCCTGATTCTCCTTCTTTACAACTCAGGGAGGAGCCCCACTCAAATACAGGTGATCATCATCTTTTAGATGATTTGTTGGATCACCCGCAAATTCTTTCAGATGTAATTGAAGGATCTGTGTCACCAAAACTCATATCAATCTACACAGATTCAACAGTTATATCACTTTCAATTTCTACTTCTTTTCCTTCTTCAACGGATATCACTCATCCGTTGACAAGTGGTTGTTCTTCAACGGATAAGCTTAACAGCAGTTATCCGTTGATACCATCAGTTTCACCTTCAACGGCTATTCCTCATCCGTTGATAGTCTCTACACACACAACTGAAACAATTCCAAGTGTAGAAGACTTGATTACTGTACAATCACTTCTAGGACTGAGGGAAGGGAGTGATAATTTGAGTGAGAGGCTGGGTTGCTCCCAGGCAAAAGGAGAGATTGAGAGCTCAAACATGCATGCTATTTTTTCCAGCATGGCAAAAGTAAGTGAGAGGAGTACAACCTTAGTAGGTGAAGGTGAGGGAGTGAGTTGTGTGAGCCAGGGGGAGCCCCTGATGCAAGAACATAGAGAAAATGAGAGAAAGGCATGTACAGCAGAAATAAGGATGGATCCAGCCATTGCTAGTGAGTCAATGATTGTGAATGATGCTGAAAAGGAAAGACAATTTCAACAACATTACAAAGCTGTTATTGATAACATTTCCTTGGATGTTGACACTTTTACTCATCCTGTTTCAGCCTATCAATTATTGGCTGCACAGGGCAATGTGGAGGCAGAAAAGACACTACATCTAGTACATACAACAACATCTCTTTAAAGGGACAAAGCTGCTATTAACAAGATGCCTTCAACAGCTGGTGAGTCATTTGAAGAATTTGGAGTAAATTCTGATGATGATGACTTTGTTTCTTCTGATGGAAGCATGAACTTAGGGGGAGATGAAGGCCCTAGTTCTATTCCAAATCTACCTGAATGGGCCTTCACAAAGGAGTCTACAACAGGGCAATTCAATGTCTCCTTAGTCAAACAAATCAGTACTATCAAACAGGCCATTCATAAAACTTCTCATGCTGGTACAAAGGCTATCCTTACAGCTCACTTGGACTCCCTGCATCTCATGAAGTTGCAGCAAGTAAGACAGAATCTGAGTGTGGATGAACTCAGAAAGGATATTGCTGACTTGAAATCCTACAATTCTAAAAAATTGGATTCAGTCATGCCCTATGGTACAATGTAGGACATTTTGTTGAGATTGAAAAAGGAATCACATACTGAAAAGAGGCTGGCCAAATTGGAAGACAGAGTTCAAGTTATTGAAGATTCTGTGGCCACCATTCTTCACAACCAACAATCTCAAACAAATCTACTTATGCAGCTGGCAAAAGCACAGGGCTTGTCCCCTCTCCTTGATGATAACAAAAAGGGGGAGAGTAAAAGGGAAGGGGAAGGAGAGCCATCTACAAAAATCCAAATATCTAAAGTGCTAGTTCCTGCCATCACTACTTCTCCAATCATTCAAATCAAAGGAAAGCCTGATGGAATTGATTTAATCCAGCTAGCAGCAGCTGAAATTCAAGTGAAAGAGCAAAGGAGGAGAATTGATGAAAGGATGCAACAACTGTTTGGCTCTACACAAGATAAATCAATATCTGTGAAACATAGCACAAAGGTTGAACCAATCAATATGGAGCACAAGCCAGAAAGGAGAAATAAGGTTGGAGAGACTTCTTTCAAGAATCTAAAACCTATGGTTCTCAAGCCCAACACTAGATCCAGCAAGGACTCCACAAAGAACCCTCTAGACTTTGCTCAGATGAAAGAAGTGGACTTTCCTCTTCCAAAGCCTGATGAAGACAAAGTTTTGGGTACTAGCATCATAAAACACAAGGAGACCATGGATGAGGCAGTAAGGAGAAACATGGCTATTATCTTTAGAGAGGGAAAGAGCATATGTGTTATGCAAGGACATCCCAAATTCTCAATAGCCAAGAGGGAAGAAACCAAAAGGTTAAAGAAAGAAGCTGAAAAACTCAAGGCTGACAAAAGAGCACAAGCAAAGCTTGAACAAAAGCTAAAGTCAAGTCTAGTTGAAAATGAGAAAGGAATTGAAGTCAGGGGTGAAGACAAGATTGCAAACTTAGATGAGGTTTTTGGGAGTATATTTGGTGAAAGTATGGAGGAAAAAGAGGAATGGCAGAAGGGAAACAGAAGAAAGGCCAAGGCACATAGAAGGAGTGAAGGCAACACTGAAGAAACTAAATCTCTACCTTCCATACCTGAACCCTTTGTTGCTGATCCCACTATAAACATCCATGGTGAACCAATCATCCCAAAAGAGGAACCTATTGATTGGGACACCATCAATTTGCCTACCTTTTTAACCACTCTTCCACTACCAAAGAAACAGAAAAGAAAATCCAAATCTACACCTCCCCTAAACTCTAAGAAATTCACTCAAAAACATAAACCTAACCCTAAGCCACCCATTTCTAAAGATGATTATGTTCACATCTGTGACATAAAAGAAATTTCAGACATTGAACTCTATCTGGATGAGCTGGAGGATGTAAGGGGAATTGCTGCTTATAGACAGCTACCAGAGAGATTGGTGTTCAGATACAAAGGAGCTGGGGAAAGAACATGGCCTCTCTACAGGATTCTGAATGAAGGCTACTCTACCTTGATCAGAGTCTTTTCAGCCATACAAAAGGATTCTGGCTTTACCAGGACTGCCAAGACTGAAATTCTCAACAAGATTGCCAACATAAGGAAAACTTGGAGGGAGCCCAATGCCTTGCCCAGAACCTTACTCATTCAAGAAAGGGGAACTACAATTCATAAATCACCTCATTGGTTGATGGAATTCAGAGATGATAAAGGAGTCAGAAGATTTTTCAGACTTGAAGACCAACTCAAGATTGCTAGCAATGAAACTCTCAAAGAAATGCAATCTAAGTTGGATATCAGTGATGAAGATGAAGCTGAATTCTTCAGACAACTCCAACTCCAAATTGAGGAAAATGACAAAGGGCTAGGAAAGAAAACCAGGGATCAAAGAAGAAAAAGATGATTTGCTCAGGCTAGAGGAGCATCCTTGGAAATACTGTAAATCTTCAATTACCTTCTAGTACATACACTTTTGCAGCACTTTTGAATTTCTACTTAGTTTCAGTTCATATATTTGTTAAGTGTTTTGTTATCATCAAGTTAACCTTGAATTTATGTCTACAATTCTTATAGACATAAATAGGGGGAGATTGTTAGGAATATATGTGCATTAGTTTGATGATATGTTTAACAAAACACTTAAGTAGAAATCTAGTGTTTGTAGTCTCAACGGATAAGACCATATTGGCTATCCGTTGATGGTGTAGCTTTACTTAGAAATAAGTCTAGTGTTGTAGCACATTTCAGTCTCTGAATTTGAGATATAAATTCTTAAATGTTGAGGGAAATTATAAGTCATGTTGACTACTAGAGGATATGCAGATAGGAAGGCCAATTGTAAGTATTTCATGCCTTGTAATTTTGTATAAATGAAATGGTGTCAACGGATAACTTAAAGACCTTCAACGGATGAGAAACAAAGCTTCAACGGATGTCTCTAAAGCTTCAACGGATAACATCCTTCAACGGATGAGTGTATCAACGGATAGAGCTTCAACTGCTAACACATCAACGGATAAAGCCATCAACGGATGAAGGCTTCAACAGATGTTCTGTTAAATAGCAGTTGACAAGTGGTAGTTGTACCTACAAAGAGAGGCACATGGGTTGACAAAGACAACTGAGATGTGGTAGCCTATTTCAGGAACATCAGAAAAAGCAGCCGTTCTACTCTAGTATAAAGAGGCAATAGTCAACAATGTACTGGAGTAAAATGGAGAAGAAACAAGTGGAGAACTTATTTTATTATTGTACTTTTTATCTTTGTCTTCACTTGTAAACTTGGTGTTATATAAACCAAGTAGTAGCTAGTAATTAGAAGTAAATTTTTCCAGAGCTGTTTAGAAAAATCTTGAGAGAAAAATTATCTAGTTTGTACTAGGACGCAGCTGTGATCAACTTCTTGAATCACAGATTTTCTGAAATACCATCTCTGGTGGAACAACAATCCACCAGAAAAGTTTTTAAGGTCTGTTGTGTTCTTTACATTAGTGTTTGAATATATATCTGTCAGTATTAGCTTAAAGCAATTCATACACTTGTTTATCTTAAACACATAGCCTTTGAAACTGCTCAAAACTTGAAAAAGTTTTGAGATTTACATTCAACCCCCCTTCTGTAAATCTCATTGTTAGTTCATTAGGAATAACAGCTGCATCCGTTGAAAGTCAAAATTCAGCTTCCGTTGATAGAAGCAATGCAGCATCCGTTGAAAGACAAAGTGCATCATCCGTTGAAGTTCATAATGAAGCATCCGTTGATCACAGTCTGTCAACGGATAATCATTTCACTTCATCAAATAATAGAACTCCCAATTCCTTTCAAAGGATCAGCAACTCAGGGGGAGTTTCAACCAATCAACATTCTATCTCACATCATGACAATACCGAGGCAACCTCATCTAGAGCTAATCTACCACCTCAAAGGAAATGGACCAAGAATCACCCTTTTGAATTGATCACTGGTGATGCTACATTTAAAGTGCAAACTAGAAGGGCTACTCAAGATGAATGTCTGTATAGTAGTTTTCTATCACATGAGGAACCTAAGAGAGTGAAAGAAGCTCTATTAGATCCAGATTGGATTTTAGCAATGCAAGAAGAGCTAAACCAATTTGAGAGGAACAAAGTATGGAAGCTGGTACCCAAGCCAAAGAACAAGAGTTCTATATATTGACATAAAATGGGTATTCTAAAACAAGATGGATGAAAATGGCATTGCCATAAGGAATAAAGCCAGATTGGTTGCTAAAGACTATTCTCAACAAGAGGAAATAGATTTTGATGAGACATTTGCTCCAGTTGCCAGACTTGAAGCCATCAGAATCTTTCTAGCCTATGCAGCCCATGCCAATTTCAAGGTCTATCAAATGGATGTCAAGAGTGCATTTCTGAATGAAGAATTGGAGGAAGAAGTTTATGTAAGCCAACCTCCAGGATTTGAAGATCCAAATTTTCCAGACTATGTGTATTATCTGTTGAAAGCACTCTATGGACTAAAGCAAGCACCCAGAGCCTGGTATAAGACTTTGTAAAAATTTCTTCTAGATAATTACTTCACAAGAGGTACTGTTGACAAAACTCTTTTCTTTAGAAATGTTAATGGCTCTACAATACTTGTTCAAATTTATGTAAATGATATTATATTTGGTTCTACAGATGATAAGCTTTGTAAAAAGTTTGCTAAGTTAATGCAAAGTAAATATGAAATGAGCATGATGGGAGAGCTAACTTATTTTCTTGGTTTACAAGTTAAATAAGTTAGTGGTGGAATTTTCATTAGTCAAACTAAATATATTTATGATCTTTTAAAGAAGTTTGACTTAATGGATTGTTCATCTGCAAAAACTCCCATGACCACTGCCACCAAACTTGAATTAAACAAGGCTGAAAAGTCTGTGGATATTACAAGTTATAGAGGCATGGTTGGCTCACTTTTATATTTAACTGCTAGTAGACCTGATATAATGTTTTCTACATGTCTCTGTGCTAGATTTCAAGCTGACCCTAAAGAATCTGACTTAGTGGCTATTAAAAGAATTTTCAGATATCTCAAAGGGACTCCAAATCTAGGAATTTGGTACCCTAGAGAGTCTGGTTTTGATCTAATTGGCTACTCAGATGCAGATTATGCAGGTTGCAAAATAGACAGGAAAAGTACAACTGGCACCTGTCAATTTCTAGGGAACAAGCTTGTGTCATGGTTCAGCAAGAAGCAAAATTCTGTTTCTACATCAACAGCTGAAGCTGAGTACATTGTTGCTGGTAGTTGCTGTGCACAGATACTGTGGATGAGGAATCAACTATATGACTATGGGCTAACTGTTGACAAAATTCCTATATTTTGTGACAACACAAGCGCCATTGCCATTACTGAAAATCCAGTGCAGCACTCAAGAACCAAGCATATTGACATCAAGTACCACTTCATAAGGGAACATGTGATGAATGGTACAGTGGAACTTCATTTTGTTTCAAGTGAAAAGCAGATTACAAATATATTTACCAAGCCACTTGATGAATCAACATTCACAAGATTAGTAAGTGAGCTAGGTATGCTTAATTATTCATAAATTCATGTCCTCACTATAATCTGTTTTGTAGCCTGAAATAAATTTGTTGCAAGAACAAAGTTGGCTTTAAGTAAAGTTTATTCTATCAATGGATATTCCCTATCCGTTGAAAGCCAAAATTGTTCTATCAACGGATGATCATTATCCGTTGAAAGACAAATACATTTCTGGTAATTTTATCTTTTAACGGATAAAACTGTGTTAATCTTCAACGGATAGCTATTTACCTCATCCGTTGAAGTGTCACATCAGCTGCTTTAAGTGAGTCACAACCGTTGATTCTTTTACTTAACCGTTGATACATATATACACAGTTGTATATATGTGTATTAAAAGCAGTTTTCAGATTTCTACAGTTTTCTTTATTCTCAAACGGCTGTAATTTACTTAAAAGTATTATGTAATCATTCTATTTACGTTTTAATTCGAGAAAGTATAAAAGCCCCTTGAATTCTTATTTTCACTTTACGCTTTCTTGCTATTTTTTCAAAAGCTTTTATTCTCTTTCTCTCCCAAAACTCTCAGTCTTTCTCTGCAACCTCTACTCACAATAATGGCACCAGTAGTCAAGATTATGTCTCAGTCTGGATTTGTTTATGAAAAGGACAATTTCGTAGCCTTGGTGGAAAATAATAAAGCCCACTCAGATTATCACAAGATGATGGACTTCATCAAAAACTGCAAACTAAGCTATGCAATGCTGGAAGCCCCAACTATCTATTGTGAGGTAATTGAGGAGATTTGGACAATAGCAGAGTTTAACTCCACAGACATGACCATTGCTTTCTCTCTCAAAGGTAAGGATTACTGTATTAACTGTGATGATATACAATCTTGCTTTAAGCTACCTGAGAATAATGCCATGACACCACACATTGATAATGATGTATCTGCTATGTTAGATTCCATAGGCAATTCTTTTGATTCTGCTAGCTTAGGGAGTATTAGAAGAAAGGGCCTTAGGAAAGAATGGAGTTTTCTTGGAGATGCCTTTATCAAGGTTTTCTCTGGGAAGATTAGCAATTTTGATGCCATAACTTCATCTCTTGTTAATATGCTCTATATGCTAGTTTCTGATAGGTACTTTAATTTTAGTAACTATGTCATGCTAGAATTAGGTTCCAGGTTAGGTAACAAAGCTAATAGACCTCATAACATCTACTATGCTAGATTCTTTATGTTATTGGCTAACCATGTTGCTGAAGTTTTGGTCATAACTAATGAGAGCAATAAACTCAAATGCTGGGCACAAGAGAAAAGGGTCCTTGCAGACCTTTTGAGAATTAACCTCAACAGCCAGGTGCCATTGGTATATTTACCAATAATGAATGCACCTCAGGTAAGTGAGGTAAATATTTCTGCAACTCCTACTTCTTCCAACCCCATTGTTTCTTTGCCTTCTAGTGTGACAATGAAATCTGTGTCTTTGTCCCAACAGATTCCTACCAAAGCCATCAAAACTAAACCCTGAAGGGAGTGAACAGGGTGTGAGTGGTGAGGGGAGGGGTGAACATCAAGAAACCCCTCAGGATAAGGTGGGAGAGGTGAGTGGTACCCTAGCCAGCCAAGCCACAGTTTCTCAAAAGACTATGGTGGTTCAAAAGGATTCAAACACATCCTTAGTTGCATCCTCCCAAAAGGATGCAGCTATTGAAAATAGTCCCCAACCCGGGACACAGAACAAAAGAGGGAGGGACACTGAAGCCACACATTCACCTATCAAAGCCTTTTCAAGAAGAAAGAAGGCTAAAACCCTAGTTTCAACACAGGGGGCACACACTACACAGATACATCCACCTGTATCTTTGCCTTCTCAAATTCAGCTTGATGTGGCTCCAACAAATGTGGAGTCACAACCCCATTCTCTCATAATAGACACACATCAATCACCAAATTCTCCATCACCATCTCTGGATGTGGATATGATATTCACATCAATTCCTGATTCTCCCTCTTTAAAACTCAGGGAGGAGCCCCACTCAAATCCTGGTGATCATCATCTTTTAGATGATTTGCTGGATCATCAGCCAATTCTTTCAGACTTAGTTGAGGAATCTGTGTCACCTCACTTAAAATCAATCCCCACAAATTCAACAATTATGTCACTTTCAATATCTACTTCTTTTCCTTCTTCAACGGATATTTCTCATCCGTTGACAAGTGGTTGTTCTTCGACGGATAAGCTTAACAGCAGTTATCCGTTGATACCATTAGTTCCTATTTCAACGGATACTCCCTATCCGTTGATAGTCTCTACACATATATCTGAATCAATTCCAAGTGTAGAAGACATGGTTACTGTACAATCACTTCTAGGATTGAGGGAAGGGAGTGATAATTTAAGTGAGAGGCTGGGTTGCTCCCAGGAAAAAGGAGAGGTTGAGAGTCAAAATATGCATGCTATTTCTTCCAGCATGGCAAAAGTGAGTGAGAGGAGTGCCACCTTAATAGGTGAGGGTGAGGGTGTGAGGGTGTGTGTGAGCCAGGGGGAGCCCCTGATGCAAGAATATAGAGACAATGAGAGAAAAGCAGGTACAGAAGCTATAAGGGTGAATCCAACCATTGTTAGTGAGTCAATGATTGTGGATGATGCTGAAAAGGGAAGACAATTTCAGCAACATTACAAAGCTGTAATTGATAACATTTCCTTGGACGCTGACACTTTTACTCATCCTGTTTCAGCCTATCAACTGTTGGCTGCTCAGGGCAATATGGAGGAAGAACAGACTTTGAACATAGTGCACACTTCAGAATCTCTTCAAAGAGATATAACTGCTGTTAATAGGATGCCTT
Organism: Apium graveolens; assembly: GCF_009905375.1. Classification (NCBI taxonomy): domain Eukaryota; kingdom Viridiplantae; phylum Streptophyta; class Magnoliopsida; order Apiales; family Apiaceae; genus Apium; species Apium graveolens. The sequence continues at coordinate 215,785,222 of NC_133655.1, forward strand.
CTCAAGCTGGTGAGCCATCTGAAGAATTTGAAGTAAATTTTCATGGTGATGACTCTGTTTCTTTGGATGGAAGCATGAACTTAGGGGGAGATGAAGGCCCAAGTTCTGTTCCAAATTTACCTGAATGGGCATGGACAAAGAAATCTACACCAGGACAGTTTGGTGTAGCTTTGGTCAAACAGGTCATGGCTATTCAAAAGACCCTTCAGGAAACTTCAGATGCTGGTACCAAGGCTATTCTTCAAGCTCATCTCGACTCTCTGCATCTCCTGTAGTTGCAGCACATCAGACAGAATTTGAGTGTGGATGAACTCAAAAAGGATATTGTTGACTTGAAATCCTACAATTCTGAGAAGTTGGATTCAGTCATGCCTTATGGTACAATGCAAGATTTGTTACTGAGACTGAGGAGAGAATCTGATGCTAACAAGAGGCTGGCCAAGTTGGAAGACAGAGTTCAAGTCATTGAAAACTCTGTGGTCACCATTCTTCAAAATCAACAATCTCAGACAAGTCTACTATTGCAGCTGGCAAAAGCACAAGGCTTGACCCCTATCCTTGATGATAACAAAAAGGGGGAGAATAAAAGGGAAGGGGAAGGAGAGCCATCAACAAAAGTTCAAATATCTAAAGTGCTAGTTCCTGCCATCACCACTTCTCCAACACCTCAAATCATAGGAAAGCTTGATGGAATTGATCTAATCCAAATAGCAGCAGCTGAGATGAAAGTCAAAGAGCAAAGGAGGAGAATTGATGAAAGGATGCAACGAGTGTTTGGCTCTACAACCTCAAAATCACAATCTGTGAAGCATAGCACAAAGGTGGAGCCAATCATTATGGAGCTCAAGCCAGTAAGGAGGAATAAGGGTGGAGAGACTTCTTCAAAGAATCCAAAACCTATGGTTCTCAAGCCCAACAATAGATCCAACAAGGACTCTAAAAAGAACCCTCTAAGCCTTGCTCAGTTGAAAGGAGTGGATTTTCCTCTTCCAAAGCCTGATGAAGACAAGGTTTTAGGTGGTAATATCATAAAGCACAAGGAGACCAAGGATGTAGTTGAAAGAATGAACATGGCTATTATCTTCAGAGAGGGAAAGAGTATCTGTGTGATGCAAGGACATCCCAAATTCTCAATAGCCAAGAGGGAAGAAACCAGAAGGTTGAAGGAAGAAGCTGAAAAGCTAAAGGCTGATAAAAGAGCACAAACAAAGCTTGAAAAACAGCTAAAGTCAAGTCAAGCTGAAGAAAAGAAAGAAATTGAAGACAAGGGTGAAGATGTAGGTATGGGGGAAATGTTTAGTGATGATGTGGAAGAAAGAAGTGAGGAAAGAAAGGAATGGCAGAAAGGGAACAGAAAGAAGGTCAATGCAAAAAGGAAGATTGTAGATGAAACTGAAGAAACCCAATCAAAATCCAAACCACTACCTTCTATTCCTGAACCCATTGTGCCTGACCCCTTCATAAACATCCATGGTGAAACAATCACTCCTAAGGAGGAACCAATTGATTGGGACACCATCAAATTTCCCACCTTCTTAACCACTTCTCCACCATCAAAGAAACAGAAAAGAAAAATCAAATCAACATCTCCCCTAACCTCAATCAAATTCACTCAGAAACTCAAGCCTAAGCCACAAGCCTCAAAGGATGATTATGTTCACATTTGTGACATAAAGGAATTTACAGACATTGAACTCTATCTGGATGAGCTGGAGGAAGTAAGGGGAATAGATGCCTACAGACAGCTTCCAGAAAGACTAGTGTTCAAATATAAAGGAAGTGGGGAAAGGACTTGGCCTCTTTACAGAATTCTGGATGAAGGCTATTCTACCTTGATTAGAGTCTACTCAGCTATCAAAAGGGATTATGGCTTTACCAGAACTGCCAAAACTGAGATTCTCAACAAGATTGCCAACATAAGGAAAACTTGGTGGGAATCCAATGCCTTGCCTAGAACATTACTCATCCCAGAGCATAGAGTTACAGTTCATAAATCACCTCATTGGTTGATGGAGTTCAGAGACAATAAAGCAGTCAGAAGATTTTTCAGACTTGAAGATCAGCTCAAGATTGCCAGTAATGAAACTCTCAAGGATATGCAATCTAAGTTGGACATCAATGAAGAAGATGATGCTGAATTCTACAGACAACTCCAACTCCAAATAGAGGAGAATGACAGGAGGCTAGGGAAGAAAACAAGAGATCAAATGAAAAGGAATTAATCTGCTCAGGCTAAAGGAGCACCCTTGGAAATAATGTAATTCTTTAATTCTATCTCAGTATATACACTTTTGCAGCACTTTTGAATTTCTACTTTATTTCAGTTCATATGTGTATTAAGTGTTTTGTTATCATCAAGTCAAACCCAAATTTATGCCTACAGTTCTAGTAGACATAAATAGGGGGAGATTGTTAGGAATATGTGTATTAGTTTGATGATAAGTTCAACAAAACACTTAAGTAGAAATCTGGTGTTTGTAGCCTCAACGGATAAGACCATTCTGGCTATCCATTGAAGGAGTAGCTTTACTTAGAAATAAGTTTAGTATTGTAGCACATTTTATTATCTGTATTTAAGTTGTAATTCTTAGATGTTGTGGGAAATTATAAGTCATGTTGACTACTAGTGGATATGCAAATAGGAGGGCTAACTGTAAATGTTTCATGCCTTGTAATTTTGTATAAGTGAAGTAGTATCAACTGATATTAAAGGCCTTCAACGGATGAGAAACAAAGCTTCAACGGATGTCTCTAAAGCTTCAACAGATAACATCCATCAACGGATGAGTGCATCAACAGATAAAGCTTCAACTGCTAATACTTCAACGGATAAAGCCATCAACGGATGCTAAGTTCAATAGCAGTTGATAGTGACAATTCATAAGCTGACAGAGGCACATGGGTTGACAAAGACAAACTGGAATGTGGCAGCCTCTAGGAGAAATCAAGAAAAAGCAGCATTTCCATTCTGGTGTAAACAAGGAAGTATTCAAAGATTCACAGCTAAACCTAAATTGCATTTGATAGAGAAATAAAGAAGAAACATGTGAAGAATCTTTTAATTGTATTCTACAGTTTTGTCTTCACTTGTAAACTTGGTGTTATATAAACCAAGTAGCAGCTAGTAATTAGAGAGTGAATTTTCCAGAGTTATTTAGAAAAATCCAGAGAGAAAATCATCTAGTTTGTACTAGGACGCAGCTGTGATCAATTCTTTGATTCACAGATTTTCTGAAATAACACATCTCTGGTGGAACAACATATCCACCAGAAAAGTTTTTAAGTTCTTTGTGTTCTTTACATTTGTGCTTGAATATATATCTGTCTGTATTAGCTTAAAGCAATTCACACACATTTGTTCATCAAAACACTTAGTCTTAGAAACTGCTCAAAACTTGAAAAAGTTTTGAGATTTACATTCAACCCCCTTCTGTAAATCTCATTGTTAGTCCACTGGGAATAACACCCATCACATGACATTAAGCCCACATCGTATGTGAATTAAGTTACAAAAAGAAGCTCATTCACATGCGAGTTGGGCTCGTGAGCTCGCATCCAGTGGGATAATGAAAGAGATGGCTCACTTATTGATAAGACTAGAGCTTTTGTGAGACGAGGTGATTAGGTCGGCTCGCATTAGGTGTATATAGCTGAAATATGGAAAATGACTCACAGATGACTGGAATATTTGTAAATTTCGCGATCGACACAGGAGATTCCTGCAATCATGAGAAGAAATACGGAGATGCCGCGAGATTGTAGGAAATGTGTTGGACCGGTCGAGATTTACGTGACTAATTGGCTGAAGGCTTGACTAAGAAATGGGTTTGGGCTGCTGATAAGTGGCATTTTATACCACTTAGAACGTCTTAAAATGGCTTAAATTGGTGTCTTGAAATCAAGTATTTTGTGTATTTGATGCGTTTTTCTAGTGTTTATGCATTTCAGGGTATTAGTTGCATTTCGGGGGAGGAATCATCAAGAATAAGCCTTGGCATGTGTTCACCATTGCGAGAGGAAAGGAATGGACAGATTACGGCGAAGACACGGAGCAAACCTGGATTTTTTCCAGTAGAGGCCTGCGCGCCCGCGCAGCAATGCTGAGCGGCCGCGCAGCAACCTGCGCGCCCGCGCAGCTATGCTGAGCGGCCGCGCAGGGTCGGGGAAAAAGATAAATTATTTTAGACTTCTACTTCTGTTTGGCTTGCAACTTCTATGTAATCTGAGTTTTATGGGACTATTATATAGGTAGATTTGAGACGTTTTCACAGAGAGTATTAAGGGGATTATGTTTTAGATTGTGTTTTACGCAAGAAGCGAAGGAGATAAGGAAGAAGACCGATTTAGCACACCGCAACGAAGAGGAAGCATATATTCTTGTTATTCTTGTTTCGTTGTAACGTTGGATGCTAGTTTTCTTGCTTTGACTTATTTACTCTTGTGACGTACTCTGTTTTAATATAATTAGTTTAGTTATTATTTTCTTGTGTTTGTTTATCATGATTTCATATGAACCCATGATGGCGATAAGTTCTATTATGGGCTAATCGTGATCATGGGGTTGCAACGGATTTATTATGGAATTCTTTAGTTAATTGTTTAATACTTTAGTGTGTGATGATTGCATGATATCTAGTATTGGTTGTGCGTATTTGTCTTATGTACGTCGCGAACATATAAGATAGGGTGTTAATCTCTTGTGAAGCGACGGTGGATCTTGAGATTTAGAACTTGCCATGCTAGCATAGGTTCATGTACGTTGTGCATGATTAGTGGGTAACTCTAACAGTTTTATTTGCCCTATGTAATCAAAAAGGAATAACTTGAGCTTAAATTGTTGTGTTGTCAATTTCTGTAGACATATAGGAACTCAACATAATTGATGACAATTCAACTTCTATCTTAATTGTGGATGCTTGGTAGAATGGTATTAGTACAATGAAAGTTGGCTTTTATCAGTTTCGTGTTATTCGATTAATATCATCACTGTCACATGCTAAAGGTAATAACAATGGCTATAGAAGGAAGTAATAATGAAGTTGTGATCTCATGAGTGTTTTATTATTGATAAATTGAAGTGTTAGTTAAGTGGTTAATTAAGTAGTTAATTATAGTTAATATTTAATCAACAATTTTAAGTGTTATTATCTTAACATTGAGAAGTAATCATACATTGGTGAGTGAGTTTAATTAGACAATAATTTAGTCCGAGTCTCTGAGGGAACGAACTAGAAAGTATTCTATATTACTTGCGAACGCGTATACTTACATGAATATTAGCGCGTGTTTTCGCCCTAACAAGTTTTTGGCGCCGCTGCCGGGGACTCGGCGTATTTGTTTAGTTTATGTACTTACCATCATTGGTCATTAGGACTCAGTGATTAGGACGTAGTAGTTACTTACTCTTTTCGGTTGTGTTTCAGGTACTTTAGCAAGCGTTTATGCAAACTCGTTCTCGTGCTCGCAAGAGGACTTTAGATACAGCTGAGGAGACAGACGAAGTTCTTGATATTCCGGAGAAGTTAGATTTTGAGGATTCGGATTCAGGAACTGAGCAGAAAGAACCAGTAAACATGGGAGATCGTATTGTTCAAGCTGATCCAGCTCTTATGGATTTTCTCGGCCTAAAATTGATGACATTCAGTCAAGCATCCTTCATCCGGCTATTCAAGCTAACACCTTTGAAATCAAGCCGGGCACTATTCAGAAGGTGCAGAATTCTGTTTCTTTTGGAGGAGCGGTAACTGAAGACCCCAACATGCACATAAGGAATTTTGTCGAGATCTGCAGCACTTTTAATTATAATGGCGTGACTGATGAGGCTATCAAGTTGAGGCTTTTCCCATTCTCACTAAGGGACAAGGCTAAAGACTGGTTACATTCTGAACCAGCTGGGTCCATCACTACGTGGCAAGATCTTGCGCAAAAGTTTCTGGTGAAGTTTTATCCAATGGCAAAGACTGCTGCTATGAGGAGTGCTCTTACTCAGTTTGCGCAGCAACCTACAGAATCTATGTGCGAGGCTTGGGAACGCTACAAGGAAATGTTGAGAAAATGTCCACATCATGGAATGCCGGATTGGATGGTGATCACTGGTTTCTATAATGGTTTGGGGGCCCAATCTCGGCCCATGCTCGATGCAGCAGCTGGAGGAGCCTTATGGGCTAAAAGCTATACTGAGGCGTATAATCTTATCGAGACGATGGCTGCAAATGAGCATCAAAACCCAACTCAGAGGATGACGTCAGGCAAGGTAGCAGGTATTCTGGAAGTTGATGCAGCCACCGCTATTGCAGCCCAGCTCCAAGCGCTATCAATGAAGGTTGATTCTTTGGCTACGTATGGAGTTAATCAAATAGCTATGGTTTGTGAGCTTTGTGCAGGTTCTCATGCTACGGATCAGTGTTCTCTTGTAAACGAATATGTTCAGTATGTGAATAATTATCAGAGACAACAGCAGCCTATGCCAGCGACCTATCATCCTAACAACAGAAATCATCCAAATTTCAGCTGGGGGAATAATCAGAATGCTATTCAGCCACCATATCAGCAAGGAGTGAGTAAACAGTTTAACCCACCTGGATTCCAGCAACCACAGCAGTATGCTACAAGGCAATCATATCCTCAACAGGGAAGTGCAGCTGCACCCACTAGTGCTGATTTTGAGGAACTTAAGCTGTTGTGCAAGAGTCAGGCGGTTTCTATCAAGACCTTGGAAAATCAAATCGGTCAATTAGCCAATGCAGTGCTCAATCGTCAACCTGGCACTCTTCCCAGTGACACGGAAGTACCAGGCAGGAAGGAAGCTAAAGAGCAAGTCAAGGCTATTACCTTAAGGTCTGGAAAAGTGGCTGATGCTGAAAAGGCAAAGGAAGTCGAAGCTGAAGTTAGAGATGAAGAATCTAAGCAAAAGGAGAAAGCGGCGGAACCAAGGAAGACTACTGTTGAACACACTCTACCTGAGGCTAATACAGGGGAGAAACAGCTCTATCCTCCACCACCTTTTCCTAAGAGATTGCAGCAACAAAAGCTGGATAGACAGTTCGCGAAATTTCTGGAGGTGTTCAAGAAACTTCACATCAATATACCTTTCGCTGAAGCTCTTGAACAAATGCCTAGTTATGCGAAGTTTATGAAGACTATTCTTTCAAGGAAGGTGAAACTGGATGACCTTAAAACCGTTGCTCTCACGGAAGAATACAGCGCTGTTCTGCAGCAAAAGTTACCACCAAAACTCAAAGATCCAGGAAGCTTCACCATTCCTTGCACCATTGGCAATCTAACTTTTGACAAGTGCCTTTGTGATTTGGGAGCAAGCATTAATCTGATGCCATTGTCGATCTTTAAAAAGCCGGATCTGCCTGATCCAAAACCCACATACATGTCACTACAATTGGCTGACCGTTCCATTACTTACCCAAGGGGCATAGTTGAGGATGTGCTCGTCAAGGTGGATAAGCTCTTCTTTCCTGCAGATTTTGTTATTCTGGATTTTGAGGAAGATAAGAAGATTCCCATAATCTTGGGGAGGCCTTTCTTGGCTACTGGCCGTACCTTGATAGATGTGCAAAAAGGGGAACTTACTATGCGGGTCCAAGATCAGGATGTGACCTTCAACGTATTCAAGGCAATGAAATTCCCTACAGACGATGAGGAGTGCTTAAAAGTGGATGTGATTGATTCTGCGGTTACTTCGGAACTCGATCACATGCTAATGTCTGATGCATTGGAAAAGGCCTTAGTGGGGGATTTTGACAGCGATGATGAAGATAGCAATGAGCAATTACAATATCTGAACGCTTCTCCCTGGAAGCGAAAGCTAGACATACCATTTGAATCTCTTGGTACTTCTGACCTCAAGAACGCTGAAGGGAAGCTCAAACCATCAATAGAGGAAGCACCTACCTTGGAGCTCAAGCCATTACCTGAACACTTGAGGTATGCTTTTTTAGGTGATTCATCTACGTTACCTATTATTATTTCATCTGACCTTTCAGGTAGTGAGGAAGACAAGCTCTTAAGGATTTTGAGAGAATTCAAATCGGCTATTGGATGGACCATAGCAGACATCAAGGGGATAAGTCCTTCATATTGTATGCATAAAATTCTGCTAGAGGAAGGTAGTAAGCCAACTGTGGAACAACAGCGAAGACTGAATCCCATCATGAAGGAGGTGGTGCAGAAAGAAATTCTGAAATGGCTAGATGCAGGCATCATTTATCCTATTTCTGAAAGCTCGTGGGTGAGCCCCGTACAATGTGTACCTAAGAAGGGAGGTATCACTGTGGTCGCAAATGAAAAGAATGAGCTCATCCCTACTCGAACAGTTACAGGATGGAGAGTATGCATGGATTATAGAAAATTGAACAAAGCCACAAGGAAGGATCACTTCCCTCTTCCATTTATTGATCAGATGCTTGACAGATTGGCGGGACATGAGTATTTTTGTCTTCTGGATGGTTATTCCGGGTATAATCAGATTTGTATTGCACCAGAGGATCAGGAAAAGACTACCTTCACTTGTCCATTTGGCACATTTGCTTTTCGCAGAGTTTCGTTTGGGTTATGTGGCACACCGGCCACCTTTCAAAGATGTATGATGGCTATATTCTCTGACATGATTGGAAATAACGTCGAAGTGTTCATGGATGACTTCTCCGTCTTTGGACACTCATATGATGAATGTTTGAATAATCTGCGCGCCGTACTCAAAAGATGCGTGGAAACTAATTTGGTGCTTAATTGGGAGAAATGTCATTTTATGGTGCGTGAAGGCATTATCCTTGGGCATAAGGTCTCTAGCAAGGGTCTGGAGGTGGACAAGGCCAAGGTGGGAGTCATTGAAAATCTTCCCCCACCTAATTCTGTGAAAGGAATCCGTAGTTTTCTTGGTCATGCGGGTTTTTATCGGCAATTCATCAAGGACTTTTCAAAGATATCTAAGCCGTTGTGCAATTTGCTTGAGAAAGATGTGCCGTTCAAATTTGATGATGAATGTTTGGCAGCATTCGAGACTCTCAAGAAGAGTTTGATCACTGCACCAGTTATTACAGCACCATATTGGACAGAACCGTTTGAGATGATGTGTGATGCGAGTGATTATGCGGTAGGTGCAGTTCTGGGACAGCGCAAGAAAAATCTCTTCCATGTGGTCTACTATGCGAGTAAGACTTTAAATGGTGCCCAATTGAATTACACCACTACTGAGAAGGAGCTTTTGGCTATAGTCTTTGGCTTTGAGAAATTTCGATCTTATCTGCTTGGTACGAAAGTAACAGTATTCACTGATCATGCAGCTATTCGCTATCTGGTTTCTAAGAAGGATTCGAAGCCGAGACTCATTCGTTGGGTGCTTTTACTTCAGGAATTTGAGTTAGAGATCAAAGATAGAAAAGGTACTGAGAATCAAGTAGCTGACCATCTCTCTAGGTTGGAGAATCCCGATTCTACTTCATAAGATAGGACGCTAATCAATGAATCTTTTCCGGATGAGCAGTTGTTTGCAATTCAGGAGGAAGAACCATGGTTTGCAGATATTGTAAACTATCTCGTCAGCAACATAATGCCTCCTAATTTAACATCCGCCCAAAAGAAGAAGTTTCTGCATGAGGTGAAGTGGTATATGTGGGATTAACCATATTTGTTTAAACAGGGAGCTGACCAGATCATCAGGAGATGTATCCCGTTCTGTGAGACGGAGGGGATATTACGAGACTGCCATTCGACGGTTTATGGTGGACACTATGGAGGTGAGAAGACGGCAGCTCGTATTCTGCAAGCAGGTTTTTTCTGGCCTACTTTGTTCAAGGATGCTCATCAGTTTGTTTTAAGGTGTGATCGTTGCCAAAGAGTGGGAAATTTGTCAAGGAAGGATGAAATGCCATTAAATGTGATGCTTGAAGTCGAGGTCTTTGATGTATGGGGAATCAATTTCATGGGGCCTTTTATCTCGTCTTGTAATAATCAGTACATCTTGCTGGCAGTCGATTATGTCTCAAAATGGGTCAAAGTTAAAGCTTTACCGATAAATGATGCAAAGGCAGTGCTAAATTTTCTTCATAAGCAAATTTTCACAAGGTTTGGAACACCTCGGGTAATCATAAGTGATGAAGGATCGCATTTTTGCAACCGTAAGTTCACTTCTATGATGCAGCGTTATAATGTGAATCATCGAGTAGCTACTGCCTATCATCCGCAAACAAATGGTCAAGCGGAAGTGTCTAACAGAGAGATAAAGCGTATTCTAGAGAAGGTTGTTTGTCCGTCAAGGAAGGATTGGTCTTTAAAGCTCGATGAAGCTGTTTGGGCTTACAGAACAGCATACAAAACTCCACTTGGGATGTCACCGTTTCAGTTGGTGTACGGTAAGGGATGTCATCTACCGGCGGAGCTTGAGCATAAGGCCTACTGGGCATTGAAGAAATTGAACCTGGATTTAGATGCAGCTGGTAAGAAAAGAATGCTTCAGCTTAATGAACTGGATGAATTTCGACTTCAAGCGTACGAAAATAACAAAATGTATAAGGAAAAGGTGAAGAGGTGACACAATAGGAAGCTACATCCTAAGTTATTTGTGCCAGGGCAACAAGTTCTTTTATTCAACTCTCGGCTCCGACTTTTTCCTGGGAAGTTGAAATCAAGGTGGTCTGGACCTTTTATTGTCAAAACTGTGTTTCCACATGGAGCGGTGGAAATTTTTGAAAATGATTCGGACCAAGCATTCAAGGTTAACGGTCAGCGGTTGAAGCACTACTATGGGGACATGGCAAACCGAGAGGTGGTTAGTGCCATTTTGTTGACTACTTGAGAAAGGTACGGAACGTCAAGCTAATGACGAAAAAGAAGCGCTACGTGGGAGGCAACCCATGAATTGTTGTTACAGGAACCCTTAGAAGTTAATAACCTATCCAAAAACACAAAAAAATCAGAAAACAGGGGCTGAATTTTTTTTTTTTCCAGAGACCCTCTGCGCGCCCGCGCAGCTATGCTGAGCGGCCGCGCAGGGGTCGAGTTCCAGAAAATTTTTTACAGTTCAGAAAAAAAAAACAAACAAAAACACAAAAACAGTTTTAGCCCATAAACCCACGAATTGTTCCCACTACCCCATCATGTTATCCCTTAATTCCCAAACCCTAATCTAATCCACACCCTATATATACATACACCTATCCTACATATCTCCCACAAAACTTTCTACACTTAAACCCTCATACAAACATCAAAAATCAGTTCTTACACACTTTTATTCACGAATCAATGGCACCCAAGAGAGCACGCACTATTGACAGCAGCAGCACAGTTCCCACTGCTGATTCATCGAGGGGTACTGCTGCAAGGCCTTGGTTAACTGACAGAGCTGCGGAGGAGGAGTACACTAGGCTGTTGGGGAAGCCGATTCTGAAGGAGAGGGGGTTTTTACCATCAGGGAGGGATGGTGAGTTGTTGCCCATGATTGCAGAGAAGGGGTGGATAGCTTTTTGTGAGTCACCCGAAGCAGTACCGATGAGCGTTGTTCGCGAGTTCTACGCGAACGCGAATGCTGAAAAGAATGGGTTTTCTGTAGTCCGTGGGCTGACGGTTGATTATCATCCTGCGGTGATTCGCCGTGTGATTGGACAGCAGAGAGGAAGCCCGAGGAGGAGAACTGGAATGAAAAGACTGCTGAGGATTTTGACTTGGATTTGATTTGTGCGACTCTCTGTCGACCGGGCACAGTTTGGACCCGCAGTCCAGGCAATAATGAGTATCGTCACTTTCAGGCGATCACCATGAACAGGTATGCCCGTGCATGGAATGCATTTATATGTGCTAATATTTTGCCTTCTTCACATGCACACGAGGTCACAGTTGAGAGAGCACAGTTGTTGTGGGGAATTCTGCATGATGAGTACTATGTGGACCTTGGTGAGTTTATCTACCAAGGAATTCTGAAGTTTTTGAGGGGAGCAAAGCATATGAACATCCCTTATGCATCCACGGTTACGAAGCTATGCCGAGCAGTGGGAGTGAACTGGCCGGCTCATGAGTAGTTGCAATTGCCAGCAGCTCCGATTGATTCTGGCACTCTGAATGGGATGCAGGAGTGGACCGGTGGTGAGCCTGAGGAGCATGGGCTGGGTTATCGTCTTCCAGGAGGGCGTCCAGCACGAGGTGCTACTATGGCTAGGCCAGGGCGTGGTGAGGCTGGTTCTTCGAGAGCTCAGAAGGGTGCTGGGATGGGTGATGCCCAGTATAGGAGGCTTTCACGGCGGATGGATGCCATGTATGAGACGCAGAGCAGGTTTGCTCAGGAGCTCACCCTTGCGTTAGGGACTGCTTTTCGAGGCCTTGGAGCTGATATCCAGTGGCCAGTTTTTGGTGAGGACTCTGCATACCCACCGCCTGATACTCCACCCACTAAGGGTGATGATGATGATGACTCCGAGTAGGTATACCCTGTGTTCCTTTCTACTACTTTCACTGAGGACAGTGAAGATTTTTAGTTTGGGGGTGGTAGTTAAGGAATATTGTGTGTGTGTCATTTAGTTGCATATTCATGATAGTTTAGTTCATATAGTTGCATAATTTATGCCATGTAGTTTTTTTTATGAATGTCATGTAGCTCATGCATTTACCATGATCCCTTTTGCAATAAGTTATCGACTGAATTGTGATATTGATACGAGTGTAGTGATAACATTAAAGTGATATTAAGTTGTGTAGGTTGATATGCATGCTAGAAACAATTGTAAGTCCACTAAGTCTTAAAGAATGCGTAAGGGCTAGATTGTTGTTATGATTTGGTTGTTTTCAAGGTCAATCTACTTATTATGCTTAGAATTCGATTATAGGTTCTTAGTGATAAAGACATGAAAAAAGAAAAAATTTTGGAGAAAAAAATATGGAAGTTGTTGCTAGTTGTGGCTAGGCGTCAAATGGCTAGTAGCCGGCTCGCATATGTTGCGAGTAGTCTAGGGTTGAGCAAGATGGAGCGAAACGCACTTGCTCAGAAGTTATTAAAAAAAAAAAAAATTTGCATAATTGATCAAGAGTGGGCTCTTTGGTATTCGAGTTATTAAGTTCTTAGGGGACTTTGTGCCTAGTGACCTAAGGCTTTTAGAGTCTGGGATCCGCTAACCTAACGCTCGTTACATGGATACCATTGTATAAGTCTTTTGTGGACCTCACTCATTACACGGTCAAATAAGCATTTGAGTTGTAAATAAAAAGCACGATTCCGTAGTAAGCTCCAGAGTTCTTGTAAGTGTTGTATATCACTTTGTGCCTAGAATTTTTATTCTTTGTATAATCGTAGGATTGCCTTGAGGATAGTCTAGTCATAGTAATTGGTCTAGTTCCGAAGCATATCTGTTAAGCATTTGCACACACCACGTTTCTGGCTGTATGTCCGTTTGCATGAGTTTATGGATCTTTAGTTGTCTAACTGCATTCGTTGAGATGTGGCAATTTGGTTGATTAATTGTAGTAAGGGGGATCGTTGCATTTTCATATAGATTGCATTCATGCATATTTTTATTTGTTTTTGAGTCTGTGACGCTTGAGGACAAGCATCGATTTAAGTTTGGGGGTGTGATAAGTGGCATTTTATACCACTTAGAACGTCTTAAAATGGCTTAAATTGGTGTCTTGAAATCAAGTATTTTGTGTATTTGATGCGTTTTTCTAGTGTTTATGTATTTCAGGGTATTAGTTGCATTTCGGGGGAGGAATCATCAAGAATAAGCCTTGGCATGTGTTCACCATTGCGAGAGGAAAGGAATGGGCAGATTACGGTGAAGAAATGGAGCAAACCTGGATTTTTTCCAGTAGAGGCCTGCGCGCCCGCGCAGCAATGCTGAGCGGCCGCGCAGCAACCTGCGCGCCCGCGCAGCTATGCTGAGCGGCCGCGCAGGGTCGGGGAAAAAGATAAATTATTTTAGACTTCTACTTCTGTTTGGCTTCTAACTTCTATGTAATCTGAGTTTTATGGGACTATTAGATAGGTAGATTTGAGACGTTTTCACAGAGAGTATTAAGGGGATTATGTTTTAGATTGTGTTTTACGCAAGAAGCGAAGGAGATAAGGAAGAAGACCGATTTAGCACACCGCAACGAAGAGGAAGCATATATTCTTGTGATTCTTGTTTCGTTGTAACGTTGGATGCTAGTTTTTCTTGCTTTGACTTATTTACTCTTGTGACGTACTCTGTTTTAATATAATTAGTTTAGTTATTATTTTCTTGTGTTTGTTTATCATGATTTCATATGAACCCATGATGGCGATAAATTCTATTATGGGCTAATCGTGATCATGGGGTTGCAACGGATTTATTATGGAATTCTTTAGTTAATTGTTTAATACTTTAGTGTGTGATGATTGCATGATATCTAGTATTGGTTGTGCGTATTCGTCTTATGTACGTCGCGAACATATAAGATAGGGTGTTAATCTCTTGTGAAGCAACGGTGGATCTTGAGATTTAGAACTTGCCATGCTAGCATAGGTTCATGTACGTTGTGCATGATTAGTGGGTAACTCTAACAGTTTTATTTGCCCTATGTAATCAAAAAGGAATAACTTGAGCTTAAATCGTTGTGTTGTCAATTTCTGTAGACATATAGGAACTCAACATAATTGATGACTATTCAACTTCTATCTTAATTGTGGATGCTTGGTAGAATGGTATTAGTACAATGAAAGTTGGCTTTTATCAGTTTCGTGTTATTCGATTAATATCATCATTGTCACATGCTAAAGGTAATAACAATGGCTATAGAAGGAAGTAATAATGAAGTTGTGATCTCATGAGTGTTTTATTATTGATAAATTGAAGTGTTAGTTAAGTGGTTAATTAAGTAGTTAATTATAGTTAATATTTAATCAACAATTTTAAGTGTTATTATCTTAACATTGAGAAGTAATCATACATTGGTGAGTGAGTTTAATTAGACAATAATTTAGTCTGAGTCTCTGAGGGAACGAACTAGAAAGTATTCTATATTACTTGCGAACGCGTATACTTGCGTGAATATTAGCGCGTGTTTTCGCCCTAACAGCTGCATGGGTAGAAAAACCCTAACCCTAGCCTAGTAACTTGTTCCCCAAGAACTACATGAGGCTTGATACTTATAAATAGGATACGTAGGCACTTGTATCAGAAATTATTTATATTGGTAAATTATTTATATTTTCTTGGAAATAAATTGAATTATAATATAAAATTCAAAGTCTGTTTTCCAGGCCTAATTTCGGGCTTCTCCAGTTAAAATCTTGATGTTAGACCACTTCTAAACTTTAGATAATTATTTTAGCTTCGTATGTGCTATAAGATCGCCCAATTCTGATGTCTAGAACTCAAGTTACGGCTCAAACAGTGATGTATGCGCGTGCTGCCCAATAAATCCGAATTCTCTTATGATTTAAGTCCAAATAAGCCCAAGTCCATATAAAGTTGGCAATTCTTTATTTCTTGTCATAAAATAATAAAATCTAATTAATAATATCCAATTAATTATATAATATTATAAATATGATAATCAAATCCTTTAAAATATATGTAAATATATAATCTATCAAATATCTCCACACTTAGTATTTTGCACGTCCTTGTGCAAACTGATATAATATATTACTAACTAGTACCACTTTCGTAAGGTGATCACGGTTCCATTTGGCATATGCAACAAGCCTTTTAAACCCCAAGGTAGCTCTAGTGGACGAGTAAGGTCTCGTGAGGGCCTATAGTGAATGTACCCACAAAATTCATCTAACACATGCAATATGCAACTACATGAATGTACCTAAATGATTGACAATACAACATATCTCAAATATAATAATCTATGCAAAGTCAGATATAACCTTAAGAATATACAATAAATTTAGACCCATCAAGCTCACACACAATATCACCATATAGTTAACACAAGTACAAAGTGTGCGTGTGTGCTTAGCTTAACAAAAAGCTCTCTCATGAATCAAGAATAAAGACATACAAGTTTCAACATGACAAGTCATGCGAGTTAATAGCTCCCAAGTTGAGAACTAGAATAGATTTTAAACACTTTGTTACTTAGCACTAACCATTGTTCAAGTTTAGAAAGGGATTTCCATGTCTTTCTTTATTTATACAACACTACAGCTATATGTACATATGAATTTTATTACTGCTCGGTCTAAGGTTGGATGGCTTCTCAGTGTAAGTGAGTTAAGACCGCCATAAGACTTCACAAGCTCGATCTAAGGTCGGGTGGCTCCTCAGTGTAAGTGAGTTACGACCTCCATCAGACTTTGCCAATCATATTATACACGAATATATACTAAATGGCTTATTAACTGTGCAATGGTCGAGATCCCTAAAGATTTATGCACTAATACCCATGTAGTGAGTGTTGGGTCAGCAATCCCAAACCATAAAAGGCTTTAGGTTACTAGGCACAAAGTCCCCTCATACTTAATTACTCGAATATTAATGAGTCCAACCTAGTCAATCATACCATAATTTTTATTGTGTACTTTATTGCTACTGTTAATACATCTATCTTTTTTTTAAAGACATTTACACCCCATAACTTCCCCAAACTTAAGCATTTACGTACTAAGATCAAAAGAAAATAGTCAAAATTCTAATCATCAACAAGAGGCTACCCTCAAGAAACAAGCATATCTTTGTCTTAGCTCAAGAGCATAATAATAGTGTATTAAGAAATAAGCTCTGCACTAGTGACACTATGCATGTAACATCTTTAGCATGTGATCATAGCAAGACAGTCAAATATAAGGTACACATAATATCATCATAGGTCACCAACTTGGAATACAATTAATTTGAGATCATGTTATGATTACAATGCAATGCAACTAACATTTACGTAACTATATGATATAATGCAATCTATATGATTTTTTTTATGTATAATGCAACTACTGAAAACACATCCCCATATTTAAATGAGTCAATGTCTTCATGACACGCTAAACTAACAATTCTACAATATAAAAGAATGAAAGAAATAATCCCCTATGTATATGCTTGAAGTGTTTGATCCATGCTCGATTGAGTCTATGCAAACTCGTAGCACTTCTTTTGTTGATGTAGTTATGTTGCATGAGCATGATAATAAACTACATGAGCATGTCAATCCAGCTCATGATCATGCCAATAACATGCATGACCATGCTAAAACCTTAAAAACAAGCCGCGGGTTTTTTTCCCAGCTGCATGGTCATGCTGATGAAATTGCGTGAGCATGCTAAACCTTTAAAAATCAGCTGTGAGGTTTTTTATTACTGCATGACCATGTCAAAATCTGTGTGATCATGCCAATCCCTGAAAAATAAGCCGAGAGGTACAGTTGTGCTGCATGACCATGTTTGACACCCTGCATGATCATGTTGTTTCTCCATTCTTGTCCAAACTCATTCTAAACACCTGAATCACTTCAAATAAATACATCAAGGTAACATGTGGGAGTAAAAAAACAAAAATAAAAAACAAAATCTAACTAATATTATAATCTTGGGTTGCCTCCCAAGCAGCGCTTCTTTAATGTCATTAGCTTGACTTATACATACAACTAGCATTATCAATATGGTGAAAAAGCAAATAGATGCACATACCTACGAATCGGTAGTTAAATTATGATGTTCAAATATATCTTAGGTGCACAAACATATAAGAAAAATAGTATGGACCACACTAGCTTAAGTGACCTCGAAAAATCAAAATAGCTAGAAAAGTCGTCAGAATAATCACCACAAGTACGACTCATGAACTCCTCCCAAATTGGATCTTTATATTCATAAGAAAGACTTTCAATTTCATCAAACTTAAATTCCTTCTCAATTATAATTGGACACTCATCATTTTTTACCCCGTCTACCAATTTACTAAGCTCAACAACATTCTCTAAATTTGGTAGAATTTCAGTTACATCCAAATTATCGTTAACATAAATGGGACTATAATCAACTAAACAAGTAGTCTAAATTGTCATCAATTGCTAAACAAGAATCATGGATCGTTGGAAAATTGACACAAGGAGGAACTTGAAGACAACCATCATGTATTACAAGTTGAACTTCCATTATAAACCTATTTCTTTTAGCATTCTCCTCATACCAACCTATTGATTCTACTTCACAAGGAATATTACTTTTATTAGAAATCTCAAAATTTAAGTCATCAAAGTGTTTAAGAAGTCCCAAAGAAAGTAAAGAAGGATTAGAATGATTCAAACTCTCATCAACACCATTGCATACATATGAATCATCATGGTACTGATTTCTAAAAGAATATGAAAAATCTGTGATAGGAGGGTATGGAGCATAATATGAGTTGTAACAATCAAACGAGTTCACCTGATACGCATTAAAATCCTGAAAAGATTTAAAATCTTGATATCGTTCTTGATTGCTGATAAAATCTTGAGCGTTATCCCAGCCAAAATTGTTGTACATATCGTCTCCCAAACTCAAAACATTATGTTGTCTACCTCAAATAAACTTGTAGACATGCCAAAGAAAAACAAAAAGAAGAAAAAAAACTATATACAAAGATAAAATCCAAACTACAAGAAACAATTAACTCAAAATCAATATTGCTGCCTTCCCTGGCAGCGGCGCTAATTTGTTAAAGTGTATTTTTTAGAGTATCGTTCACAGGGAAGGACCGATATCAACACCAATTTCAAGTCTTTTATTTCTTACAGTTCAGAAGTGTGGAGAATAATCTGTGGTGTGTGATTATCAACTAATTAAACTAATAAATAATTAAAAATTACATAATATATTTGAGAAAAAATAATCCAAGAGTAAGGGTTCTTCAATGGCTATCATGAATGTCTAATTTGTGTTCTTATTTTGTTTAAACCAATCATTCTAATGTTTATAAAATCCTCTCCCAAGGTAGATTATAGTGTCTACAACTATCCATTGAACGTTACTCCCATGGTCATGCAAAGTATAATTATAGACTATTAAAAGCCAATGATTATAAGTTTCACAATTCTCATATCAATCTCCCGATCTAATACTTAAATTATGTCTATCATATCATGTACTAGAATTATAACTCCTCTCCCGATTCGTTATAACTCCTAAAGATTCAATTGGAAGTTAGCTACTCCTCTAATTGTATAAAGTGCTCAATGACAGATTAACAATAATAAGAAAATCACAATATAGTCAAACAAACATATTAAGCCAATTGAATACTACCCAATTCTTGGATAAAATAATTACCTACTCATGATAAGATAAACAAAATATATATTAATAACGCAAACCACGAGTTTACGAATTGATGCACAAAGAATACAACTTCAAAATTCCTTTAAAATCCGGACGAATCCCTTCGCTCCTTCCTCCAACCTCTCTTTCAAAGTGCTTCTTCTCCTTTTCTCTCAAGAACTACAAAATATCTCTATTCTATTCTCTAATATAATATGTTATGGTTCTATGTATACAATATGTCTAAAACCTAATATATAAGAGTTCCAATTATTTCCAAGAAAATATAAATAAATTGGATTATAATATAAAATTCGAAGTCTGTTTTTCAGGCCTGATTCTGGGCTTTTACAGTTGGATTCTTGATTTTGGACCACTTCTAAACCGTAGATAATTCTGTTAGCTTCGCATGGTCTGTAAGATAGCTCAATTCCGATGTTTAGAACTCAAGTTGCGGCCCAAATAGTGATGTATGCGCGTGCAGCTCAATTAATCCGAATTTCCTTATGTTTTAAGTCCAAATAAGCCCAATTCCATCTAAAATTGGGAATTATTTATTTCATGTCATAAAATATTAAATTCTAATTAATAATATCTAATTAATCATATAATATTATAAATATGAGAATAAAATCCTTTAAATTATATATAAATATATACTCTATCAATGACATGAGGGGACACTTGGCGAAGAATAAAAAATCTTATTCTATCTTGAGAAGTCATCGTACAAGTTCTGTCACCACTATACACATCCTTCCTCCGCCCAAAAATACCATCCTTGATTATTATTCCGATCACCAACTTTCAAAATATTGTTACCATTTCTGTAGTGAGTCTATAGTAATAGGCACCTTAAACAGATTATATAATACCATTTCTGTAGTGAGTTTATATTAATAGGTGCCTTAAACATATTATATAACATGTAATACAATAAATTCTAAGCATACTAAAATATTTAAATATTAGGATCTCATCATCTATTATCCCTAAAGAGGTACCTTAAACATATTATATAACAGGTAATATAATAAATTCTAAGCATATTAAAATTTTTAAATATTAGGATCTCATCATCTATTAACCCTAAGGAGGCAAGGAATATAGATGGTATTTTATAACTGCAGAGAATATTAAAAAAAATTAAATTCATTTTTTAATTTAAATTTTCCATAATTTCTAACCAATTCCAATATCATAATCACAAAAATAATCACTTTATCAAAATTATAAATAGTAATTTTTAATTAGAATATTTACCTTATAACATAATTTAAGATCACCGGAGCTCTCAACTCACCGTGGCTCCTAGCTCCCTTTTCTTGCATCAGCTGTGAGATTTTGGCCTAGGCGCTAGGAGTACTTAACAGACTTCTCCAAAATATTGTTTTAAGATAATATTTTCTAAACTAATAAATACTAAGTATAATTTCATAATGTAACCTTTCTGATTTTATGATATTGTGCTTGGCTGAAATTATGGAAAAGAGAAGTGTTTAGCTATACATGAGAGATATATGAAACTGAAGATTTTTATAGCAAATAGCAGATGATCTTATTTGTTACAATGAGGCTCCTTATATAGAAATCCTCTTCATTATTGATACAGTAATATACTATTTCATTAGTTTTTTCTTGTGATCTTCCAGCATGCTAACCTCCTTTATGTATTATTTTTGTCAGCCATTGTCATCTAACTTGCCTTTTTCTTTTTGTCTTCTAGCATTTCAACATTTCCACCTTGTTTTTGTAGTCTTTTGCTTTCCTATCTTCCACCTTGCATCTTTTATTCTTTCTTTGAAATTTTTCGGGCTTATAATATAGTAACATGTTGGGCCTTTTGTAGTTAAACTACATTGGGGTTATAATATGGTATTATTGATGGGCCTTTTGTAGTAAAACTATATTGGGCTTGTAATATCTTTACTATTGGAATGGATTAGTACCTTTTTCTCATTTTATCTTAATAGGGATATTATTTGTATTATTTGTACTAACACTGATCACTGGTCTCTTTCTTGGACTTGTTAAAATATGATATTATTCTATGGGTTTTTTTGCATGTGTGTGTTGTAGATTAATAACTTTGTCATGCAGTCTTTCATAGAGTGACATTTATGACACTTTATAACGCTCCATTAAGCTTTCAATTGGTATTTTTGTACTCAAGTTATTGGTGTTTTAATGTATTTTCTAGTATTTTTGCATTTCAGGCATTAATCCGAAATTCAGGTGAATTAGCATTAATTTGATGCTAATATGGTGTTAGGATGGTGTCCAAGGAATAAAGCTCGTGAAGACCAACTCATTGCAGCAAGAAAAGAAGAAAAAAAGAATTTTCTCCAGAAGGTCGGCGCGCCCGCGCTGTCATAGCGCGCGCCCGCGCCCGAAGAACAGAGACACAGTGCGCCCGCGCTGATCAAGCGCGCGGCCGTGCCGGGTCGGGATTTTTGAATCCTGATTCTTATGGGCTTTTGATCGGAGGAATTCTACTATGCATGGGCTGCTATATATACCTAAATAAAGGTCATTTTTCATAAGGAGATGTACCGGAGCTTAAGGAGAAGACGACAAGAAGACATATGGCACAATTCAATGAAGGCAAAGAAGATCTAGTTTATTCTTGTGAATCTTTGTTCTAAGTTGTAATCTTGGATGCTCGTTTTTTGTTTTGTTGAACCTAATACTCTGGATTACGTACTTTGTTTATTATTTGTTTTATAAAGACTACGTTTATTATACCATGCTTTCATCGGAACCCACGTTGATGATGAGTCCGATTATGGGCTAATCGTTATTACGGGGTTCTAGCGGATTTATTTATGGATTTCTTTAGTTAATTTGTTTCGATGCCTTAGTATGTGGTGATTGTATGATAACCTAGTTTTGGTTGTGCTTATTTATCTTATAAGCGTCGCGAACTTATAAGATAGTGTGTTAATTTTTAATGAAGTAAAAGTGAATTTAAGGGTTTAGAACTTGCCACGCTAGCATAGGTTCATGTGTTATTATTATGCATGATTCGTAGGTAATTTTAACCATCTTACTTGCCCTATGTAATCAAGATAGATAACTTGCATATTAAATCACTATGTTGTCAAATTCTATAGACATATAGGGTCTCAACATAATTGGTGTCTATTCAGCTTCTATCTCTTTTGTGGATGTCTGGTAATAGGGTATTCGTACAATGAAAGTTAGCATTTATCAGTTTCGTGTTATCTGATTAGTGTCATCACCATGTTTGTGTCATATACTATTCAACTCTCATATATTATTCAACTCTCTTTAATCTCTTAGTTAATGTTCTCTAGTATAATTCTCAATAGTTAATCATAGTATAATCAAAACCCAAATTGTTATTTGTCTTAGCATTGAATGATAGCCATATCATTGTTGCATAAGTGCATAAATCACAAAGTTAATTTAACCAGTCTCTGTGGGAACAAACTAGAAATAATTCTATATTACTTGCGATCGCGTATACTTGCATGAATTATTAGTGTGTGCTTAGTGACTAACAAGTTTTTGGCGCCACTGCCGGGGACTCGGTGTTAACTTTTAGTTTATGTGTTTGTCATCAGTGATCGTTAAAGTTCATTGACTCAGACATTGTTACTTACCTACTCTTTTCCTTGTCGTGTTTCAGGTACTCTAGCGAGCGTGTATGCATACGCGTTCGCGGGCTCGTAAGAGAACTCTGGATCAAGCCGATAAGGAAGTTGTAGTGATTCAAAGGGAAGTTTTTGAGGATGAAGAGAAAGTAGAAGAAGAAGAGAAAGTCGAGGAACCAGCTTTAGTAGTGATGGGAGATCAAGCAGAAATTCTTAAGGCTTTGATGGACTATTCTCAGCCTAAGATCAATGTTATTCAGTCAAGCATCATCAGGCCAGCCATCTCGGCTAAAACTTTTGAGATAAAGTCAAGCACGATTCCGATGATACAGAACTCAGTTCAGTTTGGGGGTTCTCCTACAGAAGACCCCAATATGCACATCAGGGATTTCATCGAGATCAGCGACACTTTCAAGTTCAATGGGGTGACTGAAGATGTGATCAAGCTGCGACTTTTCCCATTCTCTCTGAGGGATAAAGCAAAGTGATGGTTACATTCTCTACCACCAGGGTCTATCACCAAATGGGAGGATCTTGCTCAAAAGTTTCTCACTAAATTCTTTCCTATGGCGAAGACTACTACAATCAGGAATGTTCTTACTCAGTTTGTACAACAAACTGGAGAATCTCTGTGTGAGGCTTGTGATCGTTATAAGGAGATGCTAAGGAAGTGCCCACACCATGGCATGCCTGATTGGATGATTATAAAAACTGTTTTTATAATGGTTTGGGCGCACAGTCTAGACCTATGCTCGATGCAGCATCTGGTGGAGCCTTATGGGCCAAAAGCTATAATGAAGCTTATGAGTTGATTGAGCACATGGCAGCTAATGAATACCATAATCCTATGCAAAGAATGTTGCAAGGCAAGGTAGCAGGAATTCTGGAAGTAGATACAACTACTGCTATAGCTGCTCAACTTCAAGCTTTGACGATGAAAGTGGACTCTTTGGCTAATTATGGAGTTAATCAAATCACTAGTATTTGTGAACTTTGTGCGGGGTCACATGAAACTGAGCACTGTGCTATCTCTAGCGAATCAACTCAATTTGTGAGCAACTTTCAGAGACCACAGCAGCAAGCTCCAACCACTTATCATCCCAATAACTGAAATCATCCTAACTTCAGCTAGAGCAACAATCAGAATACGGTACAGTAACTGTATCAGCCATACACAACAAATCTGTATAACCCTCCTTTCAACAACCGCAATATGCCCCTAGGCCATAACTTCAACTTCAGCAGTTACCGCAAGCTAATAAAAATCTGAATTGGAGGAGTTGAGGCTCATGTGCAAGAGCCAAGCTGTTTCTATCAAGACCTTGGAGAATCAGATTGGGCAGATTGCTAATGCATTACTGAATCGTCAACCTGGCACGCTTCCAAATGATACTGAAGTGCCAGGCAAGAAGGAAGCTAAGGAGCATGTTAAGGCAATTATATTGAGGTCTGGTAAGGTTGCAAATCCTGAAAAAGCTAATACTCAAAAATCTGGAGTTGAGGCTGAAAGAGAAGAAGTGTAGAAAGAAGTAGAAGTGAAACCAAGGAAGACTACTGTTGAGCACACTCCTCCTGAGGGTAATACAGGGGAGAAACAGATCTATCCTCCACCTCCTTTTCCTAAGAGGCTGCAGAAGAAAAAGCTGGATAAGCAGTTTGAGAAGTTTCTAGTGGTGTTCAAGAAACTTCACATCAACATACCTTTCACCGAAGCTCTTGAAAAAATGCCTAGTTATGCGAAGTTTATGAAAGATATTCTCTCTCAGAAGGTGAAGCTTGATGACTTAGAGACCGTTGCTCTCACGGAGGAATGCAGTGTTGTGCTGCAATAGAAGTTGCCTCTGAAGCTTAAAGATCCTGGAAGCTTCACTATTCCATGCACCATTGGAAATGTGTCATTTGATAAATGCTTATGTGACTTGGGAGCTAGCATCAATCTAATGCCTTTGTCAATCTTCAAGAAGTTGGATTTTCCGGATCCAAAGCCTACTTATATGACTTTGAAGTTGGCCGATCGTTCTATTACTTATCCATGAGGTATTATGGAGGATGTTTTGGTCAAGGTGGATAAACTCATCTATCCTGCTGATTTTGTAATTCTTGATTTCGAGGAGGATAAGAAGATTCCCATAATCTTGGGAAGACATTTCTTGGTGACTGGCCGAACCTTGATTGATGTACAGAAATGTGAGCTCACCATGCGAGTGTTGGATCAGGATGTCATTTTTAATGTGTTAAATGCAATGAAGTTCCCTACGGAAAATGAGAAGTGCTTAAAAGTGGAGTTGGTTGATTCCGTGGTTACTTCAGAACTTGATCAATTGCTAATGTCTGATGCCTTAGAAAAGGCCTTGTTGGGGAATTCCCATAGTGAAGATGATGAAGGGGATGAGCAGCTACAATTTTCAAATGCTTCTCCCTGGAAGAGGAATATGGATATGCCTTTTGAATCTCTTGAAATGGAGGAGCTGAACAAAGCTCCTAAACGCCTGAAGCCATCTATTGAGGAGTCTCCTACTCTTGAGCTTAAGCCTTTACCTGAACATTTGAGGTATGTGTTTTTAGGTGATGCATCTACTTTGCGTGTTATTATTGCATCTGACCTTTCAGTAGCGATGAGGAAAAACTTTTGAGAATTCTGAGAGAATTCAAATCGGCAATTGGATGGACGATAACAGATATCAAAGGAATCAACCCTTCTTATTGTATGCATAAAATTCTGCTAGAGGAAGGTAGTAAGCCTATTGTTGAGCAACAACGAAGGATAAATCCTATCATGAAGAAAGTCGTGAAGAAGGAAATTCTTAAGTGGCTGGATGCATGGATCATCTATCCCATTTCTGACAGTTCTTGGGTGAGTCTAATTCAGTGTGTACCAAAGAAAGGAGGTATCAAAGTCGTTGCTAATGAGAAGAATGAGCTCATTCCTACTCGAACAGTCACGGGGGGAGATTTTGCATGGATTACATGAAGCTGAACAAGGCCATGAGAAAAGATCACTTCCCTCTGCCGTTTATTGATCAGATGCTTGACAGATTGGCTGGGCATGAGTACTACTGCCTTCTGGATGGCTATTCTGTCTATAATCAAATTTGCATTGCTCTAGAAGATCAGGAGAAAACTACTTTCACTTGTCTATTTGGTACTTTCGCCTTTAGAAGGGTTTCTTTTGGGTTATGTGGAGCACCGACCATATTTCAGAGATGTATGATGGCTATCTTCTCTGACATTATTGATCAGAATGTGGAGGTGTTCATGGATGATTTCTCTGTGTTTGACAATTCATTTGATGAGTGCTTGCAGAATCTATGTGATATTCTCAATAGGTGTGTTGAAATCAATTTGGTTCTCAATTGGGAGAAATGTCACTTTATGGTGCGACAGGGCATTATTCTTGGGCACAAGGTCTCTAGTAAGGGTCTTGAGGTGGACAAAGCCAAAGTGGGGGTAATCAATAATCTTCCTCCACCAATTTCTGTTAAGGGAGTTCGCAGTTTTCTAGGTCATGGTTCATCAAGGACTTCTCAAAAATTTATAAACCTTTGTACAATCTTCTGGAGAAGGATGTCTCGTTTAAGTTTGATGACGAGTGCTTGGCAGCTTTTGAGTTCTTAAAGTAGAGTTTAATCACGGCACCTGTCATAACTGCACCTGATTGGAGGGAACCTTTTGAGATGATGTGCGATGCAAGTGACTATGCAGTTGGAGCAGTTCTTGGGCAGAGAAAGAACAACATATTTCATGTGGTCTACTATGCTAGTAAGACCCTAAATGGTGCTCAACTGAATTATACTACTATAGAGAAAGAACTTATGGCTATTGTCTATGGTTTTGAGAAATTTTGATCTTATTTGCTTGGGACGAAGGTGACAGTTTTCACTGATCACGCTGCAATTCGATATCTCGTCTCAAAGAAGGACTCGAAGCCTAGGTTGATTAGATGGGTTCTTTTGCTTCAGGAAATTGAGTTGGAGATCAAGGACATAAAAGGTACTGAGAATCAAGTCGTTGATCACTCGCTGATCATCTCTCTCGTTTAGCGGATCCAAGTGCAACTTCACCGGAAAAGACATGAATAAATGAGTCTTTTCCCGATGAGCAACTATTTGGAGTGCAAGAGGAGGAACCATGGTTTGTAGATATTGTGAACTACCTTGTGAGTAATATCATGCCTCCCGACTTGTCATACGCTCAAAGAAAGAAGTTTCTGCATGAAGTGAAGTGGTATATGTGGGATGAGCCATTTCTTTTTTTACAAGAAGCTGACCAAATCATCAGGAGATGTATCCTTATAGCGAAACGGGGGGGGGGGGGGTCTTGCGAGATTGCCACTCAACGGCTTACGGAGGACATTATGGTGGAGAAAAACAACAGCTCGTATTCTTCAAGCAGGTTTCTTTTGTCCGACTTTTTTTAGAGATGCTCATCAGTTCGTTTTGAAATGTGATCGATGTCAACATGTGGGTAATATGTCCAAGAGGGATGAGATGCCTCTTAATGTGCTTCTTGAGGTTGAAGTCTTCAATGTTCGGGGAATTGACTTCATGGGGCCATTTGTGTCATCTTGTAATAATCAGTATATCTTGTTGGCGGTCGATTATATCTTGAAATGGGTTGAAGTCAAGGCGTTGCCAACAAACGATGCGAAGATAATGCTTAATTTTCTTCATAATCAGATATTCACAAGATTTGAAACTTCGAGAGTCATAATCAGTGATGAAGGGTTGCATTTTTATAATCTCAAGTTCACTGCTATGATGCAAAGATATAATGTGAATCATCGGATTGCTATTAATAAGATTTCTTTTATATGGTAAGAAATATCCATCAAATATAGTTTTTTTATTTAATTATCTATAATCTATTACCATTCTAGCCTTGCCTCTTTTTTGTTCACTGTGTTTTCTTACTAAGAAAGCTGGACTACTATGTTGACTTTACTTTCTTGTATTATTTTTAGTTTTAATAATTCATTTATTTGGATTTCAAATGTTTTTTGGTCTGTTGGGCTATATCTAATAGGTTTTGACCTGATTATATCATTTGAACTTATCAACTTCACCTCAACATATATTTTTTCTTTATCCCATAATTGCACTTGATTTTCCAAAATTTGATTTTAGTAAATTATGATATTTTTCCGTTAATTCTTGTAGATTATTGTTTCTACTTATTATCAAGTTATTTATACTTAATGTGTTTATAGGCATTATTATTTTTAATATTATCGATTTATTATAGGGTGTTTACAAACTTAACGTATTAGAAGTTACAACTTGTGTTTTAAAATGATCTAAAAAATTATTTCCTAATAATATTGGTTGCTACATTTTATTTTCTCGATAAATTAAAGGTAATTTAAATTTTGTTTTATTTAATACTATTCTCATGTTTTCGACTATTGTATCTAATTCTTTTTTTTGTTCATTAAATCCTATTACTTTAGTTCTATGTATTTTAGATTTTTCCCATTAATGTGAAGTTAATACTTCTTTTCTTGTCCAACATAAGTCTGCTCCGCTATCTATAAATATCTTCTATTTTATTAATTTTCCTGGTTTATGTTCTATATAAGCTTCTATGTAAATAACTACCATTAATATGAATTATATTCACTTGAAGAATTATAAATTAAAGATTCCGATCCACTATCTTTATCAGTTTCACTAACATAAAATTCTTCGTATTTATACCAGTTATCATTATCTTCTTTTATTTGTTCTAGATTCATTATAAAGTGGGATGTATTTATATATTTAACTCCCTTTTCTTTTAATTTAGGACATTTATTTGCATAATGTCCTTTTTCATTACAATTCCAACATTTGCATTCACTCAATTTTTCTTTTCCTTTATTAAATGGTTTTCTTCTAAATTTTCTTCTATTCCTAAATCTTTTCCTTGTGTCAGAATTATTTCTGAATCTTCTGAACTTTCTTCTTTTATATTTTCTATAAAATGGATTGTTGTTCCGATTGTAATTTTATCTTTTATCAAATCTTTTTATGTATTTTTTCTTATATTTCTTATTTGGTTTTTCTCTTCTTTCATCATCACATCCAAATATTAATCTTCTTTCAGTAAAACCATATATTTCTCTTAATCCTAGTTTTTTATCCTTTTTAACCATTTGTTGAATTCGGTATTCTTCGTATTTCCTCATAAGATATCCTCTTCATACTCTTATTCTTTTTCCTAAAGTGTTTTCTCTTGGTTCTAAATTATTATATTCTTTTGTTATTTCATTATTATATGGTTTTGGAAGATGATCATAATATAGTTGTTGGTAGATTAGGCTTTCTTCGGATTGAAACCTAGCTTCATAAAAGAATTTAGTAAAACTTAAAGTATATTCAGGTAGTTTATTTATTTTACAACATTTCATGTTATTTAAATTCATTATTATTTCTATTTTTCTTTGTACCAACACTTGATCTCTAACTACTATCCATGGTTCTCCTAAAAATTCTCTTTTTATTATCATATCAAATATTTGTAACATAGATTTCCAAACTCCTACATTATGCATTAATTCTGTTTTCAATTGGTATGCTATAGATTCGATCCAAAATGCCACTTTTCCTATTAATGTTTTGGATATTAAAACATAAGTATAATATAAATTATCAATATGTGTAGAACTCATTAGTGCTATATAAGTTCCTAGATTCCAATCTGTAATCCTTCTACTAATTTCTTGTTCTTCATATACATTATCCAAGTCTAAGAAATATCCATTAAGGTTACACCTTGTGACATAGATCCTACAAATTCTTTAAATTCGACATGATGTCCGATTGGTATATGTTTAGGTATTTTATTACTACTTCTTGTTATTACTTCTAAATTGACATATGTTAATTCTTCTTCTGGGTAATTATCAGCGTCTTCATTTACAGTTTCCATTTCAGTGTCCATAGATTCTTTATACTCATCTTCATTATCACTTTGTGGTTCTTCTTTTATGATAGCATTCACATTTTTCATTTTTCTCAAGGCTTGCATTATTTGATTGTTCTCTTTTTCTATTTCTGATTTGTCTTCATTTTCATATTCTTCTATAAAATTTATAAAATTTTCATTAGAACTGACAATATTACTCGAAGTACCCGAATTACTTGTATTATTAGTAATTTTTTATTTTTCTTTAATTTTTTTATTTCTTCTCTTAATATTTCTAAATTTCTTTTGATTTCCTCTACTTCCTGATGTAACTCTTTTTTCGTTTGTTTTAGTTCTCTTTTAATTTATTTCAATTTTTTTTTAATATTTTCGTGTTTGTTTTTATATTTTTTATACTTGTCAAACCATTCTTCATTAGTATTTAATTTGAGTTTGCTATTTTCTACTTTTAATCATTTCAATTCTTATTCTTATTTTTCAAACTTTAATTGTATGTATTCTATTTTTTCCTGTTCTATATTATCTAAATTTTTTGATTCATTTTTCATTGGTTCATATTTATACCTTTCTTTTTCTAGTAGTTCCTTACCATGATTTTTAAGAAATATTATTACATTATGCTCTTGTTTGTCCATTAGATTTTTCCTTTTTTATGTAGCAAAGATAATCCGTCTAATGTTTTATCTACAAATTCTGGTATAACGGGTTTTATTTTACTAATATCTATCATAATAGGTTCTTTAGTTCTCCTCTAAGCATTTATAGCCACAATTTGTGGT
The DNA here is from genome assembly GCF_009905375.1 of Apium graveolens. Lineage (NCBI taxonomy): Eukaryota > Viridiplantae > Streptophyta > Magnoliopsida > Apiales > Apiaceae > Apium > Apium graveolens. Next base: position 215,815,731 of record NC_133655.1, read on the forward strand.
GTTTCTGTGATATCTTCTTTTATCATTTATTTGTTTCTTGGTTTTTCGTCTTCTAGATTAGTTAATTTTTCTAATATTATTTTAAATGTTGGTATTTCAGATGCATTCCATAGATTAGTTAATTCTTCTCTTATTATTTATCTTTTGAGTCTGATCCTTTTTAATCTCATTCATTACTAATGTCATGTTTTGAATTTTTCTTTTATTATGATTTCTTCCCATAAAGTTTCTATTTTTTCATTAGCCAGTTTTATTAGTTCATTCTTTCCATCCATTTCTCTTTTCATTAGTTAGATTTATTAATCCTTTTTTTCCATCCATTTCCCATATCTATCCATAATTTTCCAGTTTTTGAACTTTGTTTTTCTAATTCTTTTATGTCTTTTTCTAATTTTATTTCCTTTTCACTATATTCTAAATATTTTATTTGTGAATATATACCTTCTTTTAGGGCGTCTTTTATTTTTTGTAATTTATGTTTTTTGTTTACTATTTTTTCATGTATATTCATATTTTATTAATAAATCGGATTTTTCCTTGGTCATTTATTTCAATTCCTTTATTATTAATTTTATAATTTATTGTTGGATATATTTGAGATGTCATGTCTAATATGTTTCATGTTTAGTTTTCAGATCTTAACTAAAAGGAAATGTCACTTCTTACTGAAATCAGGACTTACTTGAAGTCAGGACTTAAGGATATCAAGACTTAGATTATCAGAAGATAATATCAGAAGATGGATATTAGAACTTAAGTACTGGAGGACTAACAGTTAAGGAAGGAAGCTAATTTACAGGAAAGAAGATCGAAACTAATACGAAATAAGATATGCATGGAAAGAGTTCGAGGACTAGAAGAATTATATAAGATATTTGGTTGATATATTTTAGGAGATAGAATTATATTCCATATCAACTAGAAGTTATCTTGTAACCGTGTGTCTATATAAACACAGACATAGGTTTACTCTATAAGAGTTATGATCATCGAGAAGATCATATATTGTAACCTAGCAGCTCTCGTGATATTTGTTCATCACTGAGAGAGAACAGTTCCATTATAACAGAGTTTGTTATATCGAATACATCTGTTTTCTGTTACTTGTGCTTTAAATCGATTTGATTATATTCTACACTGTATTCAACCCCCTTCTACGGTATTGTGTGACCTAACATGTGGTATCAGAGCTTATCTGTTAACACACATACAGTAAAGATCCAAAACAATCATGTCCGAAGAAGCAGAAAATCCAACCAAGCCCGCTAAAACTGAAGAAACTCCAAAGACTCAAACCCATAGTCGATATGAGACTATCAGGGTTCCCATGTTGAGACCGTCTAAGTATCCCATATGGAAAGTGATGATGGCTATGTTTCTGGAAGCTACAGATCCAGAATACCTTGATAGAATTTATGAAGGACCGCATAAGCCAACCAAGCTCTCTGTTGTAGTTACAGATCAGCCAACAAAGACCATACCAAAGGAGAAAAGTGAATACACAGCTGAAGATATCTCATCTATTGCCAAGGATGCAAAGGTAAGGCATTTGCTGCATAGTGCCATTGATAATGTCATGTCAAATAGGGTAATTCAATGCAAGACTGCAAAGGAGATATGGGATGCTTTGGAGACAAGGTGTTAGGGAACTGATGCAATCAAGAAAAACAGGAGGACTATACTCACTCAAGAGTACGAGCACTTTGACTCAAAAAGTGATGAGTCATTAACTGACTTATATGACAGGTTTGTCAAACTCTTGAATGATCTATCACTGGTGGACAAGGAATATGACATTGAAGATTCAAATCTAAAATTCCTCTTTGCTCTTCCTGAAAGTTGGGATTTGAAAGCTACTATTATAAGAAATAACTATGCTCTTGATGAAACTACTCTTGATGAAATTTATGGAATGCTCAAGACTTATGAATTTGAGATGGATCAAAGAAGCAAGAGACATGGGAGAAAGTCAAGAACAGTTGCTCTTAATGCTGAGGAGGAATCCCCCAAAGTGGCTGTCTCAAAGAAAGGAAAAGGAAAGGCTCTCATCACAAAGTCTGATACTGAGTCATTAAGTCCTGATAGTGATGATGATTCAGAAACTGAAAGTCTACCTGAAGTAGATGCTGATGAAGAGATGATGAAGCTGTGTGCTCTTATGGTGAAGGGTATCACAAAGATAGCCTACAGGAAATTCAGAAGGGGAAAGAAATTTTCCAGGAAAGGAAGAAGTTCTGATAGGAAGGGTTTCAGAAAATCTGAAGGCAAAGGAGGAAAGTCTAACAGAGGAGATTACTCAAATGTCAAATGCTACAACTGTGGTGAGAAAGACCACACATCTCCAGACTGCAATAAAGGAAAGAGTGACAAAGGCAAGGCACTTGTCACAAAGAAGAAAAGCTGGATAGACACCTCAGATTCTGAAGATGAGGAGAACTATGCCTTGATGGCAAATGCTGATAGCAGTTCTGATGCTGCTGAGTTAAAGGTACCTCAAACAACTTATGCCTTTCATACTGATGATATTACTGAGTTGAGATTATATCTTAAAACCATATTTGTTAGCTATAGAGATCAAACTTTAACATGTGAAAGATTAACTTCTGAAAATCTTGCTTTTAAAAAGAGGAATGATTATTTAGAAAAAGAGTTAGTTATGTTCCATCAAAATTAGAAGGATAGAGATGATGCTTTCTATGTGAGAGATGAAGTGCTAAAAATGAATAAATTTCTAAAAACTGAGTTAGAAAAGGAGAGAGAGATTATCAGGACTTGGACTAACTCTGGCAGAACAACTCAGAATATACTAAGTAGTGAGAACTGGAAAGAGGGCTTAGGTTATGGAGATGAGAAAAGTGAAAAAGGAACTGAACAAGTTAAGCTAATTATTGTTAAATAGACTACTAAGATAAAGGTAAATCCTGTTAAATTTGTAACTGAAATTGTAAAGTCTGATTCTGAAAAGATGAAAGATGTTGAGACAGAAGTGATAGCAGAGTCAACTTCTGACAAATTAGAACAGGATAAACCAACTGAAGTTAACATAGGCTTAATGATATAGAAGTAGCTTAAACATAAGCTGAAAGAGATTACCAGTGTAAACAAGGTAAAAGAAGCTAGGAAAAATAGGAATGGAAAGGAAGGTGTGAATAAAAGCAACAATTATATGCCTGTTCCTAATGCTCCTAGAAAGAAATGCTATAACTGTGGAAATTCTAACCATCTGGCTTCTTTTTGCAGGAAGAATAAGAATATAAACTCCTTACCTTCTAAGTCAGGAGTTAAGAGTCAGCCTGTTAGGTTTAAGCCATAAAATCCTTATTTTCATTGTGGTAGTGTGTGGTATTCCATTTATACTTGTAAGGAATATCATAGTTTGTACTATGATTATTATCAGATAAAACCTTCTTTGAAGAAAGTTACTTTAATTCCTTCTAGTGTAAAGTATGATGCAAAGTCTGATAATGTTAATACTATTAAGAAAATTGTTAGCATAAACTCTGATGTTAAATCCGCTGCAAATGTTAACAAACTTAAAAAGGCCAAAGGATCCAAGCAAGTCTGGGTCCTTAAAACTAACCTTTAGTGGTCTTTGTGATTGCAGGGTAACAGGAAGAACATCCTAGTTCTGGACAGTGGATGTTCAGGACATATAACTGGAAATAAAGCCCTGCTATCAGACTTTGTGGAGAAAGCTGGCCCAGGAGTTTCTTATGGAGATGGCAACATTGGGAAAACTCTGGGATATGGCAAGATCATTGTTGGGAATGTCATCATTGAATCAGTAGCTCTAGTCTCAGGAGTTAAACACAATCTGTTGAGTATAAGTCAAATTCGTGACAGAGGTTATCATGTGTATTTCTTTAAAGAATACTGTGAAGTTATAAGTAATTCAACATGCAAAGTGGTTCTGAAAGGATATAAGCATGGTAACATTTATGAAGCAAGACTTTCAACAAGTACTAATGGTTCTGCAATCTGTCTGTTGAGTAGAGCATCAATTGAAGAAAGCTGGAATTGGCACAAGAAACTCTCTCATTTAAATTTTAACAATATAAATGAGCTTGTAAAGAAAGATCTTATGAGAGGACTGCCAAAAATAGTATTTGCTCCTGATGGCCTTTGTGATTCATGTCAGAAGGCAAAATAAAGAAAATCTTCTTTCAAGAGCAAAACTGAGTCATAAATTCTTGAGCCTTATCACCTACTGAATGTTGATCTATTTGGTCCAGTCAATGTCATGTCTATTGCAAAGAAGAAATATGTTATGGTTATAGTGGATGAGTTCACAAGGTACACATGGGTGTACTTCTTGCACAAGAAGAATGAAACTGCATCTACCCTAACTGATCATGTCAGACAGCTGGATAAATTGATCAAAGATTCCGTTAAAATCATAAGGAGTGATAATAACACCGAGTTCAAGAATTCAATTATGGAAGAGTTCTGCAAAGATCATGGAATCAAACAGGAATTTTCTGCACCTGGAACTCCACAGCAAAATGGAGTTATAGAAAGAAAGAACATGACTCTCATTGGAGCTGCACGAACAATGCTTGATGAAGCAAAGCTACCAACCTATTTTTGGGCTTAAGCTGTGCAGACTGCTTGTTTTACACAAAATGCAACACTCATAAACAAGCATGGAAAAAGACCATATGAAATGATGAAGAAGAAGAAGCCAAATTTGAAATACTTTTATGTATTTGGTTGCAAGTGTTTTGTTCTTATGACTCATACTGAGCAGTTGTCAAAATTTGATCTAAAAGCTGATGAAGGAATTTTTGTTGGATATCCACTTTCCACAAAAGCCTTCAGAGTCTATAATTTAAGAACAAGAGTTGCCATGGAATCTATCAATGTCTCTTTTGATGATAAGAAGATTACTGGACTTGAAGATTTTGATGATCATGATCAGCTGAGATTTGAGAATGAAGTTTTAAATTCTCATTCTGAAAATTCTGATCCTGTAAGTTCTGTTGGATTAAGTTCTGATGTCATTGAAACTGTGGTAATAACTCCAAAGAAAAATGCACCTGTCCAGGGGGAGCAAGCTGAAGATCCTACCACATCTCAAGACTCTCGAGAAGCATCGGAACCTGTCACTGGCTCTTCAAGTTTTGATTCATCTAGTTCTGATGAGCCAAAGTCTGATAATTCTGGAAGCTCTGATTCTTCAATTTCTGAAAAATCAAATTCATATTCTGAAGTTTCAGAGAGCATAACTACAGGGGGAGCATCATAAAATGCTGATGGAGACAGCATGGATCATGGGGGAGGATCCAGTTCTAGATATCAACTTCCATCTGCGAGGAAGCGAACAAAAGCACATACACCTGATTTAATCATTGGAGATCCTGAAGCAGGTGTCAGAACTAGAACTGCAACTTCAAATAAATGCCTCTATCATTCTTTTCTATCTCAGACTGAACCCCAAAGAAAGTGGAAGCTGCCAATTTCTTGGAGGCAGATTGGTTTCTTGGTTTAGCAAAAAACAAAAGTCAATTTCCACATCAACTGTAGAAGCAGAATATATTGCTGCAGGAAGCTGTTGTGCACAGAGTCTTTAGATGAAGAATCAATTACTGGATTATGGGTTAGAATTTTCTAAAATCCCTATTTACTGTGATAATCAAAGTGCTATTGCTATGACAGGTAATCCAGTTCAACACTCAATGATAAAATATATCAGCATTAGGTACCATTTCATAAGGGAACATATGGATGAAGGTACAATGGAATTTCATTTTGTTCCAACAGATCAACAGCTAGCAGATATCTTCACAAAACCACTATATGAAGCTACTTTTATAATATTGTTAAATGAACTTGGAATAGTTTCAGGTTCTTTCTCTAAATCTGCTTAATTTTTGTTCTCATGCATCAGACTTTATGATCAGTGTTTACAGACTATATTATCTATATGTAATATGTGCTTAATTTGAAAATTCTTTAAATGCTGATTATCTGATGTGGATTTATATACTCTGAAAAGTGTTTTGATTGTTCTGTGGCTATTCAATCCAGTGAGGATAACTGTGCTTGATGCTGACCTAATAGTCTTTAACATACTAGAAATCTCATGTTTGAATTAGTTGTTTATGTGGAAACTCATTAACACAAGCAGATTCTGATATTGAGCTTAGTCAAGTTTACTTTTTGTATCTTATTACTAAGTCACAAACTAGATTCCTGTTTCTTATCTGTCAAATTCTGGTGTCAGTAAATCTTAAGAATGAACTAAGTGCTGATAAGCCTCACTTATCATAATAAAAGAAAAGAAAAGAAAATAATAAAAGTCAGGTACTCCTTTGAGATCTAGAGTAAAAATGTGAAAGGGAAGACCTAAGTGCATTGCTGGTATTAAGTAATATGCATTAGAAAAGCAAATATTTTTCTTGGTGACTTTTCACACTCTATGATTACTGGAGAAATACCTTGATAACAGCATAAATTCTGATAAGCAGTCGTGACTCACTTACACTGAGAAGCCACTGTAAAAAGGAATTTCAAAATATGCATAAAATGAGCACAAACAGTTGAGGTGGACTCTTGCATAAATTTGTTCTATAGTGGACATCATGACTGATGACAGATTTTAAGCATTTTTCTTTGTTATGCCTTATTTCTAAGATGTACTGAAGTTGATCAGACTTTAATCCTTATCTGATATTTTGTTGAATGCACACACTTTCACTCCATATGAATGATGAAAATTACTGTGGTGATTAAGTTGTTTTTGACAAATAGTTATGTATCATTTGCATAAATTCCGAGGACAAGTTCTGATGGAAGTTCTGATGATTAAACTCTAAAGAAAACAAGTCAGTATTTGTATGAAGAATCACAGAAAAAGATATTCACTATTTGAGTACAGAAGCCATGTTCAGATACTGTTAAAATCTGATATGAGTTAAGTTCTGATATTAAATCCTGATGGAATTTTTGATGCTTACGTGGCATTTTTCTTTACTTGACTTATTTGTGGTAAAAATCTGAAACAGTCATATTTAAATCAGAATAAATTTGGGTAAGTTAAAAATAGTCATAATCATTATGGGTTAGTGGTTAACGTGTTGGTTTTGAATAACTGCATGTGCACGATAATTATTGCCTATTTTACGTGCCCAATAACTCCTGTTTTAACTTTTTACTGAATGTTCATGCGTTGCCAGGTGTAAAGTGTATCCCATGCTTCAAAAATATAACTGTTTACTGGAGAGAGTATATATAGGGGAGTGAAAAGATTTTCTAATCTTTTATTTACTTTTCTATTTTTCTTCTCTCTTATTCTCTCTTTCTCTAATATTCTCTAAAGCGGTCTTCTTTCAGGACTTTTATCAAACACTTTGCAAACACTCTCTGTCTCACTTAATTTCTTACAGAGATGGCACCAAAAGACGTGATTTTCAATGGAGCTAAGTTTGTTCCTAACAACTACTCCACCATTCTTAGCAAGGCTGAAGCTTCATCGGAACTTCACTTCATTCAGGATTTTCTCACTATTTCTGATATTGGGTACGCTCTAACCCAACCTGATGCAGTCTCTGGAACTCAAGTGCTGGAGTTCTGGAGAAGTGGAGTATATGATGATGATGGTGCTCAAGGGTCCCCAAGTATAATCTTTTCATCAGGGGAGGACGAGCATGTCGTAACTTTGGCTACAGTACGCCAAGCACTATAGCTTCCTGAGAACTGCGCCTATTCCACTGTTGAGGAGCCAGTTCTTCAAAATATGATGACCAGTCTGGGGTATGAAAGGACATTGGCCAAGCTGGGTCAATTAAAGAGACCTTACATAAGGAGGGAATGGAGTTTCTTCTTTGACTGCATCACCAAGGCTTTTGCAAATAAATGTTCTAATTTTGATGTCATATGCTCTCATTAATCAAACTAATTTTGATTATGCAAATGTTGTTTTAGGTTTCATTGGGGATAGGATGACAAAATATAGAAATACTGCCTATTTTTCTAGATTTTGTCAGCTTATTTATAGCTTGTTGTGATAATGAGCCCCAAGTAGCTCATGAATTACTTCCATCATTCAAACTAGCCAAAAGACCTTTTAATGACTTATTATCTACTGATAATAAGAAGGCTATGTTGAGACCCCTCCAAATACCTTTATCTGTCAAACAAGTCTTAATAATCTATGATCCAATGAAATACACTGCATTATATCCTGATGTCCAGCCATCAGAACCTCAACCATCAGCACCTACCACCTCTACACAAACACCTCAGACTTCTCAACCATCAACATAAACAACCAGACCTTCATCTTCCACACCTTCTAAGAGAACACAATATGTTCCTCAACCTCCACAAATGAGAAGGAAGATGATTCTCAGAGATGAGTCTAAGAGTGAAGAGGAAACAATTGAAGCACGAGTTCATGCATCTGAACCTGTGATAGTTGAAGCTGAGAATGTTACTTCTCCGAAAGAAACAGCAGCTCAAAGTTCTGATACTTTGAAAAGGAAATTTGTAAATTCTGATGTTGCTGAAGCAACTCCTTCATTGGCAAGGAGATTGAAGAAAATGAAGGCAAGGAGGTATTTGGCTAAGGCTATATCAGAAGATACTGAAGAAGCTGAGGAAGGGGATCAGGAATCTCTGATCTCACAAGAACCAATTATTATTGCAGCCCTTCCAGCTCAAGCCAAAGACACTGCTAATGACACAGTTCTTACCCCTCCTGTCTCTCGTATTAAAGTTACAGATGATGCTAAAGAACAAACTGATATTTATGAAATAGATATTCATAATTTGAATATACCTGAAGTTCTTTATCTGGAAGCTCCATCTACATCAAAGACACCAGCTCTGGAGATAAATTCTGCTGAACAGAATTTAGATGATGTAATTCCTGAATCTCCAGTTACTTCACACACTGTTAAGCTCTCAGAACATAATGAGTCTTCCTTAAGTTCTGATGACAGTGTTTTTGCTGAGACTCCAGTACCTATTCTGGGCAAGGAAGAATTGGTGAAGAAATTTGTTGAAAAGGAAGCACCTATTCCTTGGGAGGATACTCACAGAGGTGTTGAGTGGACCAAGAAGTGAAATGAATCAGATTTTATTCCATGTTCTAAAATTCTGACAGAGCATATTGCTAAAGCTGATGAGTTGCTCACAAATGTTGATTTCAAGACACAACTCAAGATCACAGCTCTGTCTACAAAACATCTTCAAGGTCTACATACTGCTACTCATGAAAAGGTTGATATACTCAGAGAACAAGCTAATAAGCTCGATCAGGTGCTCAAGCCTGACAAAAACAGGTATATCAGACCTATTTCTGAAAAAGTTGTAGCCATTGAGAAAAATCAAGAGAAGCAACAGGCCCAAATTGCTAAGGTTCTGGTTAATCAAGCTTCTCAGAAAGCTCAATTGGATGAAATCCAATCTTCAGTTAAACTTCTTCTTTCTCTCTTACTTCCCGATGATGCCAAAAAGGGGGAGAAGGTAGTTAAGTCCAAATGCTCGCCTACTCAAGAAATGAAGAAAAAGGATGATAAAGGTGATGACCATGGAAACTCTGAAAAGAGCAGAGGTCAAAGAAAAGTTCAAGGAAAATTTTTTATTCAGAACAAGTCAAGTTCTGATGTTGTGAATGCTCAAAGACTAAAGTCAAGTGGTGATAAGTAAAGTCTGATGTCAAGTTCTGATATTCTGATTCAGTCATGATCTGAAGACTCTCAGAAGTTCTTGTAAACTCTGAAGTTAAAGGGGAAGCAGACTACTGTTTATTACAAAAATCCTAAAATCCAGAAACCTGATGAGGAGATAGCAAGAAGATTATTTCTGAAACACAATCCAGGAATGGATTTAGAAACTCTCAAGGAGGAAGAAGCTAGATTTGCTACTGAGAAGACAAATCCTAAGTCTAAAGCTTTTGATGCAAAGAAACCTCCAAGGCCTAAGGCAAAAGGCATTGTGATCAAGGAAAAGTCAAATTCTGAAACTTCAAAGTTCAAGACTAGATCACAGACTGAGAGTAATCCCAAAGACAAAGGGAAAAGAAAAATTGATGAACTAACCAAGTCACTGGACTTGAAAACTTCTCAAGATCTGATGAAACCAGTGTGTAAAATGGTTCAAGTATCTGATGATAATCTTGTTGAAGATGAAACTGTTCAAATTCTAAAAAGAAGAAAGATAAGTGAATATTCTAAAACAACCTCTGACACTGCTCAAGTTATTGTTCAGAATTAAGGACATGAAGGTACAAAAGAAACGACAAATTTTGATCAAGCTATCAAGACATCAACTGCTGACAATGCTCAAGTTGATTTGAATAAATTGACAATTACTGATAAGAAGAAGCTATTATGGAAGAAAGATACTCCAGTTGAACCAAAATCCAATCTCATGATTAATCAATTTGCTACATTTGGGTTGAAAGCCAAGCAACCTAGAGATAGAGCTGGATTAGGTTCTAACAAAGAGAAGATTCAAACATGAGTAGAGGTTACTCTAGGAGATCCTTTCATATTGACAGAAAAACCATATGAACAAATCAAACAAAGGCAATTTGACAAGGTGTTGTCTGCTCAAGTTGTGATAGATGCTCATGATAAGGAGAATCTGAAAGAGAAATTAATCTTATTTCTCAATGATGGAAGGACTTATAGATTAGGTGATTCTGATGTATTAAAGAAGTCTATCAGAGAACTTCAACATATTCATTATCTTCTAGAAGTATAATCTGATGTTATAAGAAGATGGTCAGAATATATTTTGAAGGTTATAAGAGATCTATTCAGAATCTCTTGTATAAATACTTCTCATTACAGTCCAATGATTACTGAAGGTGATGGAAGAGAAATTCCTATACTGAAGAATTCTGCTAAGGTGGAAGTTATTCTGAAAGGAAGATGCTTATGTTATAATGAAAACTCTTCACATCCTAAGGTTATCAGACTTGGTGATGAACTTGAAAGAACATCCATTCAAGCTCTCAGAACAACCATTTATCAAATTGGTGACAATAAAGAAGAGGAACTGATGCAGGTTAAAGTACAGTTAGCTGAAGTTCTGAAGAAAGCTGAAGATAATCTGATAAATGATTTTGTTAAGAATCATTATGGATTTAGATTGATTCAGTGATGTTGGTAAAGCTGGATTTTTTGTAAGTTGTAATTTATAGTCTTATTAAACTCTTATTGCATTTGAACTTAAGTGTTTTTGACATCATCAAATCTATTAACTTGTATATTCTTGCATAATTTACAATTTGGGGGAGATTGTTGGATACATTTGGGATGTCATGTCTAATATGTTTCATGTTTAGTTTTCAGATCTTAACTAATAGGAAATATCAGTTCATACCGAAATCAAGATTTACTGGAAGTCAGGACTTAAGGATATCAGGACTTAGATTATCAGAAGATAATATCAGAAGATGGATATCAGAACTTAAGTACTGGAGGACTAACAGTTAAGGAAGGAAGCTGATTTACAGGAAAGAAGATCGAAACTAATACGGAATAAGATATGCATGGAAAGAGTTTGAGGACTAGAAGAATTATATAAGATATCTGGTTGATATATTTTAGGAGACAAAATTATATTCCATATCAACTAAAAGTTATCTTGTAACTGTGTGTCTTTATAAACACAGACATAGGTTTACTCTATAAGAGTTACGATCATCGAGAAGATCATATATTGTAACCTAGCAGCTGTCGTGATATTTGTTCATCATTGAGAGAGAACAGTTCCATTGTAACAGAGTTTATTATATCGAATACATCTATTTTCTGTTACTTGTGCTTTAAATCGATTTGATTGTATTCTACACTGTATTCAACCCCCTTCTACAGTGTTGTGTGACCTAACATTTATCATTGTTAAAAAATCACTTCCTAATAATAATTTATTAGAACTATCATATTCTATAACTCATATATTTATGTTGTACTCTAAATTTTGTAGTTTAAATCTTAATTTTATACTTTTAGTAATTATAATCTCTCTATCATTTTCAGGATAATTATAAGTCTGTGTTTCTATTATGGAACAGTTATTTTCATCAATTTTACTTATATGTATAAAGCTTTTGACAGCTCCAGTATTTATTTCAGCTATACAATCTTTTGCTGTAATTCCTTCGAATATTATTACTTTAATTTTTAATCTATGAGTTTTCACATCTGTTAAATTTATAAATTTAGGTAAATTATATTGTCTTGACATAATTGGTTGTTCTCTAAAACTGAAATGTCTAGATATTATTGATTCTTTTCTAAAACTTAATTGAATTTTTTTATTTGATGTTGGCATTGTTCTATTATTAAAATCCATATAAATTTCTTCATGTATTGTTATTCTTAAATTTTCTTTATGTTCAATTTGTTCTAAAATTTCTTGATAAATTTTTGGTACTAGAATATTTAAATCATTTTGTTTAGTTACATGATGATTTTCTGTTAATGCATATATCATCTTTGTTTCAATACTTATTACTTTACTTCCTACTGGTATTGTTATACCATCTAATTTATAATATAAAGTTAAAGCCAAGTCTTTATGCTCATCTTTTAGTGATATACCAAAATCTGGTTGTACAGTAAATTTTAACTAGCATAATCACCCGTGCGAGGCATGGGTCATTTTCTAGAATTTTCTTATGCATCATGAAATTATAATGTTCTTAATTATTTTCTTATTCATAAATGTTTTACAATATCTAACATATACCAAATACAAGTCGATTGTTTATCAATGTGTATTATTTTCACAAAAGACAATACCAAATTACATAACGTTTCAAATATAATTCATTAAGCAATATATATATTCTTATTTGTGTTGTATAATTTGTATTTAATGAATAAATATAAATAGGGTAGTCAGTATACGTTTAAAACGAAACGATTATACTTAATCTGTAAAATGACGTTAGTATGTTTACAAATAAAAAGTTAAAAAATAATATTTATGTTGAATACAGAGTTAACCAAAAATTTTGAATTTTATTCAAATAAACTATATATACTGGTCTATATTATTATTGAGTTCACTACTAACTTACAATTAACTTACTTAATTTAAAAAGATAAAAAATGCTAATTAAAGTCAAGATGACTTACAATCATAATATACAATAATGTAAAATTTACACTATTGTTACTATAAAAGTTGATTTTAATGAAAAATGTTAGTTTTTGAAATTCAACGTATGTATGCATGGAAAAATGTTAGTTTTTTATATACACTACGGTTACCAAAATAACATTAAGTTATATGTGTGTGTAAATATGTAAATTGTCGTATGTTACATTTCTTAGTAAATTTCGATGGTCTCAATTATTTATATGCTAAATATATGATTTATGTACATTTTTAATCACTATTAACATCCAGTGAGACAAATGATTACTTAAATAACATGCATTTATAATTATTAAAAAATTAAAATTATGTAATAAATAAATTATAATAATTTATATATGGTATTCATATTATCACTGGCAAACAATCTATATCTAATTTTTACGCAACTGAGTATCTGTTAGGAATATGTGTATTAGTTTGATGATAAGTTAAGCAAAACACTTAAGTAGAAATCTAGTGTTTGTAGCCTCAACGGATAAGACCATCTTGGCTATCCGTTGAAGGAGTAGCTTTACTTAGCAATAAGTTTAGTATTGTAGCACATTTCACTCTCTGGTTTCAAGCTGTAATTCTTAGATGTTGTTAGGAAATAATCAGTCATGTTGACTACTAATGGATGTACAAATAGGAGGGCTAATTGTAAATATTTCATGCCTTGTAATTTTGTATAAGTGAAGAAGTGTCAACGGATATTGAAGACCTTCAACGGATAAGAAACAAAACTTTAACGGATGTCTCTATTGCTTCAACGGATAATATCCATCAACGGATAAGTGCTTCAACGGATAAAGACTTCAACTGATAATGCATCAACGGATAAAGCTTCAACGGATAAAGCCTCAACGGATAAGGCATCAACGGATGAAAGCTTCAACGGATGCTTAGTTCATTAGCAGTTGATAGTGACAATTCACAAGCTGACAGAGGCACATGGGTTGACAGAGACATACTGGAATGTGGAAGCCTCTAGGAGGAATCAAGAAAATGCAGCATTTCCATTCTGATGCAAACAAGGAAGTATTCAAAGATTTACAGATTATCCTAGATTGCATTGGATAGAGAAATGAAGAAGAAACATGTGAAGAATCTTTTCAATTGTATTTTACAGTTTGTCTTCACTTGTAAACTTGGTGATATATAAACCAAGTAGCAGCTAGTAATTAGATATGAATTTTCCTTGAGCTGTTTAGAAATATCAAAAGAGAAAATTATCTAGTTTGTACTAGGAAGCAGCTGTGATTTAATTCTTTGAATCACAGATTTTCTGAAATAACACATCTCTGGTGGAACAACAAATCCACCAGAAAAGATTTCAAGTTCTTTGTGTTCATTACATTTGTGTTTGAATATATATCTGTCTGCATCAGCTTCAAGCAATTCACACACATTTGATCACTCAAACAATTAGCCTTAAAAACTGCTCAAAACTTGAAAAAGTTTTGAGATTTACATTCAACCCCCCTTCTGTAAATCTTATTGTTAGTCCACTGGGAATAACAATTGGTATCAGAGCAAGCTCTTAACATACAAAGAGTTTAAAGATCTATTCTGCTAACATCATGAGTGCACAGAAGAATCCTCCTGCTACCATCATGAGTAGGAAGGATATTGGTGTAAAGATCCCAGTCCTGGAAAAAGATAATTATCATCACTGGAAAGTGAAGATGCATTTACATCTTCTTTCTCAAGATGAAAGCTACATCAACTGTATTGAAAATGGTCCTCACATCCCTCACAAAGTAGCCACAGCTGATACTGCAACAGTTGCTGTTGGACAGTCCATTCCCAAGCCAAAAGCAGAATGGACTATTGAAGACATGGAAGAAATCCGCAAGGATAAGAGAGCTATGAACATTTTGTTTAATGGCTTAGATCAAGATATGTTTGACAATGTCATCAATAGCCAAACTGCAAAGGAAGTTTGGGATACTGTACAAATCATCTGTGAAGGTACTGAGCAGGTCAGAGAGAACAAGATGCAGCTTCTTATTCAACAATATGAATATTTTCACTTTGAAGAAGGTGAATCATTAAATGATACCTTCAACAAGTTTCAGAAACTGTTGAATGGATTGAAGCTGTATGGTAGAGTGTACCAAGTCAAGGATTCCAACTTAAAATTTCTTAGGTCTCTGCCAAAGGAATGGAAGCCCATGACTGTCTCTTTGAGAAATTCTCAAGATTATAAGAACTTCACACTTGAAAGACTATATGGAATTCTGAAGACTTATGAACTTAAAATGGAGCAGGATGAGCTGTTGGAAAAGGGAAAGAGAAAAGGAGGAACAGTTGCTCTTGTAGCTGACAGTGAGAAGATGGAAGCTAGGAATGAAGAGAAGACAATGCCAAGTCTCAAAATTGGCACAAGCAAATCAGAATCAAGCAAGGGTAAAGAGCAAGTTGCTGAGGATGAAGACAATTCTAGTCAGGATGAATATGATGATATTGAAGAACATTTGGCCTTTCTGTCCAGGAGGTTTGCAAAAATGAAGTTCAGGAAAAACACAAAGTTCACTAAGCCAAACAAAAACATGGTGGACAAATCAAAGTTCAAATGTTACAACTGTGGCATTAGTGGACACTTTGCAAGTGAGTGTAGGAAGCCAAATTCTGAGAAAAAGAAATTTGAGCAAGTTGATTACAAAAAGAAGTATTTTGATTTGCTCAAACAAAAGGAAAGAGCTTTTCTCACTCAAGATAATTGGGCAGCAGATGGGGTAAATGAAGATGATGATGTGGAATATGTCAACCTAGCCCTGATGGCTAATTCTGATGAAAATGAAACTAGTTCATCAAGCAACCAGGGACAAAGAAGGAATTTATGGTACTTGGACAGTGGTTGTTCAAGACACATGACAGGAGATTTCACCCTGCTCACAGAGTTTAAGGAGAGAGCTGGCCCTAGCATAACCTTTGGAGATGACAACAAAGGATTCACTATGGGATATGGCTTGATTTCAAAAGAAAATGTCATCATTGATGAAGTTGCATTGGTTGATGGTCTCAAACACAATTTATTGAGCATCAGTCAACTATGTGACAGAGGGAATACTGTTTCCATCAATTCTGAAGCCTGTATTGTCACAAGTAAAAAGGATAATAAAGTGGTTCTAACTGGAGTTAGAAAAGGGAATATGTACTTAGCTGATTTCAATTCTACAGATGCAGAATCCATTACTTGTCTTCTCAGCAAAGCAAGTACAGTTGAAAGTTGGCTATGGCACAAGAAGCTGTCCCATTTGAATTTCAAGACAATGAATGATCTAGTCAAAAAGGACTTAGTTAGAGGAATGCCTCTAGTGGAATTCACAAGGGATGGACTGTGTGATGCTTGTCAGAAAGGAAAGCAAAAGAAAGTATCATTCAGTAAGAAGCTTGAATCTGCAATTGATGAATCACTACAACTTCTACACATGGATCTTTTTGGACAAGCCAATGAATTGTCAATTTCAAGGAAAAGATACTGCCTAGTGATTGTAGATGATTTCTCAAAGTTTTCATGGGTTTATTTTCTTAGATCAAAGGATGAAGCTAGTGAAATCATCATCAATCATATGAAGCAAGTCAACAATCATCCTGATTTCAAAGTAAGGAATATTAGGAGTGACAATGGAACTGAGTTCAAGAATTCAACCATGAAGTTGTTCTGTGAAGAAAGTGGGATCATGCATGAGTTCTCAGCTCCAAGAACTCCACAACAAAATGGTGTGGTGGAAAGGAAGAACAGATCACTAATTGAAGCTGCAAGGACAATGCTTGAAGAGTCAAAACTCCCAACTTATTTTTGGGCTGAGGCTGTTAACTGTGCATGTTACACTCAGAATATTTCTCTAATCAATCAGGCAAAATGCATGACTCCCTATCAATTATTCAAGAGAAGAAAACCAACTTTAAACTTTCTACATGTCTTTGGTTGCAAATGCTACACCTTAAGGAATCAATCTGATCACAAAGGGAAGTTTGATGCAAAGGCTGATGAAGGAATATTTGTTGGTTATTCTGCTGGAAAATCATATAGGGTCTACAATCTAAGAACCAACATTGTCATGGAATCTGTACATGTTGTGTTTGATGATAAAAAGATTGATGGACTAACAGATGAGGGACATCATGAAGGACTCAAATTTGACAAAATTGAGATATACTGTGATGATAGTGAAGATGAGAATGATAAAGAAGGCATCTCAAGAAGAATTCAGAATCTGCCTTTGGATAATGCACATAATGCTGCATCCGTTGAAAGTCATAATTCAGCTTCCGTTGAAAGAAGCAATGCAGCATCCGTTGAAAGACAAAGTGCATCATCCATTGAAGTTCATAATGAAGCATCCGTTGATCACAGTCTGTCAACGGATAATCAATTCACTTCATCAGTTGATAGAGCTCCCAATTCCTTTCAAAGGATCAGCAACTCAGGGGGAGTTTCAACAAATCAACATTCTATCTCACATCATGACAATACTGAGGCAACCTCATCTAGGGCTAATCTACCACCTCAAAGGAAATGGACCAAGAATCACCCTTTTGAACTGATCATTGGTGATGCTACATCAAAAGTGCAAACTAGAAGGGCTACTCAAGATGAATGTCTATATAGTAGCTTTCTATCACAGGAGGAACCTAAGCGAGTGGAAGAAGCTCTATTGGATCCAGATTGGATTTTAGCAATGCAAGAGGAGCTAAACCAATTTGAGAGGAATAAAGTATGGAAGCTGGTACCCAAGCCAAAGAACAAGAGTTCTATTGACACAAAATGGGTATTCAGAAACAAGATGGATGAAAATGGCATTGTCATAAGGAATAAAGCCAGATTGGTTGCTAAAGGCTATTCTCAACAAGAGGGAATAGATTTTGATGAAACATTTACTCCAGTTTCCAGACTTGAAGCCATCAGAATCTTTCTAGCCTATGCAGCTAATGCCAATTTCAAAGTCTATCAGATGGATGTCAAGAGTGCATTTTTAAATGGGGAATTGGAGGAAGAAGTTTATGTAAGCCAACCTCCAGGTTTTGAAGATCCAAATTTTCCAGACCATGTGTATTATTTGTTGAACGCACTCTATGGACTAAAGCAAGCACCTGGAGCCTGGTATGAGACTTTGTCAAAGTTCCTTCTAGATAATCACTTCACAAGAGGTACTGTTGACAAAACTCTCTTCTTTAGAAATGTTAATGGCTCTAAGATACTTGTACAAATTTATGTAGATGATATTATATTTGGATCTACAGATGATAAGCTTTGTAAAAAGTTTGCTAAATTAATGCAAAGTAAATATGAAATGAGCATGATGGGAGAGCTAACTTACTTTCTTGGGTTACAAGTTAAACAAGTTAGTGGTGGAATTTTCATTAGTCAAACTAAATATATTTATGATCTTTTAAAGAAGTTCGACTTAATGGATTGTTCACCTGCAAAAACTCCCATGGCCACTGCCACTAAGCTTGAATTAAACAAGGCTGAAAAGTCTGTGGATATTACAAGTTATAGAGGCATGGTTGGCTCACTTTTATATTTAACTGCTAGTAGACCTGATATAATGTTTTCTACATGTCTCTGTGCCAGATTTCAAGCTGACCCTAAAGAATCTCACTTAGTGGCTATTAAAAGAATTTTCAGATATCTCAAGGGGACTCCAAATCTAGGAATTTGGTACCCTAGAGAGTCTGGTTTTGATCTAATTGGCTACTCAGATGCAGATTATGTAGGTTGCAAAATAGACAGGAAAAGCACAACAGGCACCTGTCAATTTCTAGGGAACAAGCTTGTATCATGGTTCAGCAAGAAGCAGAATTCTGTTTCCACATCAACAGCTGAAGCTGAGTACATTGCTGCTGGTAGTTACTGTGCACAGATACTATGGATGAGGAATCAACTATTTGACTATGGTCTGACTGTTGACAAAATTCCAATATTCTGTGACAACACAAGTGCCATTGCCATTACTAAAAATCTAGTGCAGCACTCAAGAACCAAGCACATTGATATCAAGTACCACTTCATTAGGGAACATGTGATGAAAGGTACAGTGGAACTTCATTTTGTTCCAAGTGAAAAGCAGATTGCAGACATATTTACCAAGCCACTTGATGAATCAACATTCACAAGATTAGTAAGTGAGTTAGGTATGCTTAATTATTCATAATCAATGTCACCTGTATAATCTATCTTGAAGCCTGAAATGAAATTTGCTGCAAGAACAAAGTTGGCTTTAATTAAGACTTATCCTATCAACGGATATTCTCTATTCGTTGAAAGCCAAAATTGTTCTATCAACGGATGTTCATTATCCGTTGAAAGACAAATATATTTCTGGTAATTTTATCCTTCAACGGATAAAATGGTGTTGTTCATCAACGGATAACTATTTCCCTTATCCGTTGAAGTGTCACGTCAGTTACTATAAGTGAGTCTCAGCCGTTGATTCTTTTACTCAACCGTTGATACAGATATACAGTGTTGTATGTAATTGTATTTAAGGTAGTTTTCAGAATTTCTACAGTTTTATTTATTCTTGAATGGCTGTAACTTACTTAAAATTATCATTCAATCATTTTATTTACGTTTTAATTCAAGAAAGTATAAAAGCCCAATTGAACTCTTATTCTCACTTTATGCTTTCTTGCAATTCTTATTCTCTTTCTCTCTAAATTCTCAAGTTTTTCTCTGCAACCTCTACTCACAACAATGGCACTAGTAGTCAAAATTATGTCTCAAACAGGATTTGTTTATGAAAAGAATAATTTCATAGCCTTGGTTGAAAAGAATGAAGCCCATTCTGATTATCACAAGATGATGGACTTCATCAAAAACTGCAAACTAAGCTATGCAATGCTGGAAGCCCCAACCATCTACTGTGAGGTGATTGAGGAGATTTGGACAACTACAGAGTTCAACTCCACAGATATGACTATTGCCTTCTCTCTCAAAGGTAAGGACTATTGCATTAATTGTGATGATATACAATCTTGCTTTAAGTTGCCTGAGAATAATGCCATGACACCACACACTGATAAAGATGTCTCTTCTATGCTAGATTCCATAGGCTATGCTTTTGATTCTGCTAGTTTAGGTAGTATTAGAAGGAAAGGCCTTAGGAAAGAATGGAGTTTTCTTGGAGATGCCTTTATTAAGGTTTTCTCTGGGAAGATTAGCAATTTTGATGCTATCACTTCATCTCTTGTTAATATGCTCTATATGCTAGTTTCTGATAGGTACTTTAATTTTAGCAACTGTGTTATGCTAGAATTAGGTTCCAGATTAGGTAACAAAGCTAATAGACCACATAACATCTACTATACTAGATTCTTTATGTTATTGGCTAACCATGTTGCTGAAGGTTTGGTTATATCCAATAAGAATAATAAACTCAAATGCTGGGCACAAGAGAAAAGGGTCCTTGCAGACCTTTTGAGAATGAACCTCAACAGCCAGGTGCCATTGGTATACTTGCCAATCATGAATGCACCACAGGTAAGTGAGGTATATATTTCTATAACTCCTACTATTTCCAACCCCAATGTTTCTTTGCCTTCTAGTGTGGCTATGGAACCTGTGTCTTTGTCCAAACAGACTCCTACCAAAGCCACCAAATCTAAAGTTTCCAAAGTCAAGTCAAAGAAACCTACCTCTGTTGTTTCTCAAAAGACAACAGTTATAACAACTATCATAAACCCTGAAGGGAGTGAACAGGGTGTGAGTGGTGAGGGGAGGGGTGAACATCAAAAAGCCCCCCAGGATAAGGTGGGAGAGGTGAGTGGTACCCAAACCAGCCAAGCCATAGTCTCTCAAAAGACTGTGGTGGTTCAAAAGGAGTCCAGCACATCCCTAGTTGCATCCTCCCAACAGGATGTAACTATTGAAAATAGTCCCCAACCAGGGACACAGAACAAAAGAGGGAGGGACACTGAAGCCACACATTCACCATTTAAAGCCTTTTCAAGGAAGAAGAAGGCCAAAACCCTAGTTTTCACACAAGGGACACACACAACACAGATACATCCACCAGTATCTGTGCCTTCTCAAATTCAGCTTGATATGATTCCAGCAAATGTGGAATCACAGCCCCATTCTCTCAATATAGAAACACACCATTCATCAAACTCTCCAACACCCTCTCTGGATGTGGATATGATATTCACATCAATTCCTGATTCTCCCTCATTAAAACTCAGGGAGGAGCCCCACTCAAAACCTGATGATCATCATCTTTTAGATGATTTGTTGGATCATCAGCCAATTCTTTCAGATGTAGTTGAAGATTCTGTGTTATCTCACTTAAAATCAATCCACACAGATTCAACAATTATGTCACTTTCTATATCTACATCTTTTCCTTCTTCAACGGATATCTCTCATCCGTTGACAAGTGGTTGTTCTTCAACGGATAAGCTTAACAGCAGTTATCCGTTGATACCATCAGTTTCTACTTCAACGGATACTCCCTATCCGTTGATGGCCTCTACACACTTAACAGAAACAATTCCAACTGTAGAGGACATGGCAACTGTACAATCACTTTTAGGTTTGAGGGAAGGGAGTGATCTTTTGAGTGAGAGGTTGGGTTGCTCCCAGGCAAAAGGAGAGGTTGAGAGTCACCAAATGCATGCTATTTCTTCCAGCATGGCAAAAGTGAGTGAGAGGAGTGCCACCTTAGAAGGTGAAGGTGAGGGTGTGGGGGTGTGTGTGAGCCAGGGGGAGCCCCTGATGCAAGAACAGAGAGAAATTGAGAGAAAGGCAGGTACAGAAGCTATAAGGGTGGATCCAGCCATTGCTAGTGAGTTAATGAAAGTGGATGATGCAGACAAGGGAAGACAATTTCAGCAACATTACAAAGCTGTCATTGATAACATTTCCTTGGATGCTGACACTTTTACTCACCCTGTTTCAGCCTATCAATTATTGGCTGCACAGGGCAATGTGGAGGCAGAACAGACACTACACATTGTACACACTTCAGAATCTCTTCTCAGAGACAAAGCTGCTGTCAACAGGCTGCCTTCTCAAGCTGGTGAGCCATCTGAAGAATTTGGAGTAAATTCTAATGATGATGACTCTAATGAGAGCATGAACTTAGGGGGAGTAGTAGGCCCAAGTTCTGTTCCTGATCTTCCTGCATGGGCATGGGCAAAACCATCAACACCAGGAGAGTTTGGTGTCACTTTGCTCAGACAAGTCATGACAATTTAGCAGGCCCTTCAGGAGACTCAGGATGCTGGTACCAAGGCAATTCTTCAAGCTCATCTGGAATCTCTGCATCTCTTGCAGTTACAGCATTACCAGCAAAATCTAAGTGTGGATGAGCTCAAGCTAGACATTGCTGACCTGAAATCCTACAATGCTGAGAAATTGGATTCAGTTATACCCTATGGTACTATGCAAGATTTGTTGGGGAGACTGAGGAAAGCATCTGATGCTGACAAGAGGCTGGCCAGACTGGAAGATAGGGTTCAAATCATTGAAGACTCTATGGTCATCATTCTTCAGAATCAGCAAACTCAAACAAATCTACTCATGCAGCTAGCACAAGCACAAGGCTTGACCCCTACCCTTGATGATAACAAAAAGGGGGAGAATGAAGGGGAAGGGGAAGGAGAGCCATCTACAACAGTTCAGATTTCTCAAGTGCTAGTTCCTGTCATCACAACTTCTCCAACTATTCAAGTCAAAGGAAAGCTAGATGGAATTGATCTAATCTAGATAGCAGCAGCTGAATTGCAAGTCAAAGAGCAAAGGAAGAAGATTGATGAAAAGATGCAACTAATATTTGGTTCTACAACTTCTCAATCACAATCTGTGAAGCATAGCACAAAAGTGGAATCAATTATTATGGAACTCAAGCCAGTAGGGAGGCATAAGGATGGAGAAACTTCTTCCAAAGATCTGCAACCTATGGTTCTCAAGCCCAACAACAGATCCAATAAGGACTCTACAAAGAATCCTCTAAAAGAGGTGGATTTTCCTCTTCCAAAAGCTGATGAGGACAAGCTTTTAGGTAGAAGTATTGTATATCTCAAAGAGACCATGAATGAGGCTGTAAGGAGAAACATGGCTATTATCTTCAGAGAGGGAAAGAGCATATGTGTGATGCAAGGACATCCAAAATTCTCAATAGCCAAGAGGGAAGAAACCAAAAGGTTGAAGGAAGAAGCCAAACAGCTAAAGGCTGACAAAAGAGCACAAGCAAAGCTTGAAAAACAGCTAAAGTCAAGTCAGGCTGAAGAACAGAAAGAAATTGAAGACAAAGGTGAAGATGAAGCTATGGGGGACATGGTTGGTACTGAGATGGAGGAAAGAAGTAAGGAAGAATGGCAGAAAGGGAAAAGAAAGAAGGTCAATGCAAAGAGAAAGAAGGTAGATAAGACTGAAGAAACCCAATCAATATCCAAACCACTACCCTCTATTCCTGAACCAATTGTACCTGACCCCTTCATGAACATTCATGGTGAAACAATCATTCCTAAGGAGGAACCAATTGATTGGGACACCATCAAATTGCCCACCTTCCTAACCTCTTCTCCACCATCAAAGAAGCAGAAAAGAAGAATCAAATCAACACTCTCTAAAGCCTCAATCAAATTCACACATAAGCCTAAGCCTAAACCTCAAACCTCTAAAGATGATTATGTTCACATCTGTGACATAAAAGAATTTTCAGACATTGAACTCTATCTGGATGAGCTGGAGGATGTAAGGGGAATAGCTGCCTACAGACATCTACCAGAAAGACTAGTGTTCAAATACAAAGGAGCTGGGGAAAGAACATGGCCTCTTCACAGAATTCTGAATGAAGGCTACTCTACCTTGATTAGAGTCTACTCAGCCATACAAAAGGATTCTGGCTTTACCAGGACTGCCAAGACTGAGATTCTCAACAAGATTGCCAACATAAGGAAAACTTGGAGGGAGCCCAATGCTTTGCCTAGAACTTTACTCATTCAAGAAAGAGGAATTACAATTCACAAATCACCTCATTGGTTGATGGAGTTCAGAGACAACAAAGGAGTCAGAAGATTTTTCAGAATTGAAGATCAGCTAAAGATTGCCAGTAATGAAACTCTCAAGGATATGCAATCTAAGTTAGATATCAATGAAGAAGATGAAGCTGAATTCTACAGACAACTTCAACTTCAAATAGAGGAGAATGATATGAGGCTAGGAAAGAAAACCAGGGATCAAAGGAAAAGAAAGTAATTTGCTCAGGCTAAAGGAGCACCCTTGGAAATAATGTAATTCTTCAATTCCATCTCAGCATATACATTTTTGTAGCACTTTTGAATTTCTACTTTGTTACAGTTTATATATTTGTTAAGTGTTTTGTTATCATCAAGCTAAACTTAAATTTATGCCTACAGTTCTAGTAGACATAAATAGGGGGAGATTGTTAGGAATATGTGTATTAGTTTGATGATAAGTTAAGCAAAACACTTAAGTAGAAATCTAGTGTTTGTAGCCTCAACGGATAAGACCATCTTGGCTATCCGTTGAAGGAGTAGCTTTACTTAGCAATAAGTTTAGTATTGTAGCACATTTCACTCTCCGGTTTCAAGCTGTAATTCTTAGATGTTGTTAGGAAATAATCAGTCATGTTGACTACTAATGGATGTAAAATAGGAGGGCTAATTGTAAATATTTCATGCCTTGTAATTTTGTATAAGTGAAGAAGTGTCAACGGATATTGAAGACCTTCAACGGATAAGAAACAAAGCTTCAACGGATGTCTCTATTGCTTCAACGGATAATATCCATCAACGGATAAGTGCTTCAACGGATAAAGACTTCAACTGATAATGCATCAACGGATAAAGCTTCAACGGATAAAGCCTCAACGGATAAGGCATCAACGGATGAAAGCTTCAACGGATGCTTAGTTCATTAGCAGTTGATAGTGACAATTCACAAGCTGACAGAGGCACATGGGTTGACAGAGACATACTGGAATGTGGAAGCCTCTAGGAGGAATCAAGAAAATGCAGCATTTTCATTCTGATGCAAACAAGGAAGTATTCAAAGATTTACAGATTATCCTAGATTGCATTGGATAGAGAAATGAAGAAGAAACATGTGAAGAATCTTTTCAATTGTATTTTACAGTTTGTCTTCACTTGTAAACTTGGTGATATATAAACCAAGTAGCAGCTAGTAATTAGATATGAATTTTCCTTGAGCTGTTTAGAAATATCAAAAGAGAAAATCATCTAGTTTGTACTAGGAAGCAGCTATGATTTAATTCTTTGAATCACAGATTTTCTGAAATAACACATCTCTGGTGGAACAACAAATCCACCAGAAAAGTTTTCAAGTTCTTTGTGTTCATTACATTTGTGTTTGAATATATATCTGTCTGCATCAGCTTCAAGCAATTCACACACATTTGATCACTCAAACACTTAGCCTTAGAAACTGCTCAAAACTTGAAAAAGTTTTAAGATTTACATTCAACCCCCCTTCTGTAAATCTCATTGTTAGTCCACTGGGAATAACAATATCAATCATGGTTGTAACATAAAAATAAATTATATATTATAAAGACTTATTATTGATATTTATGATATTTTTTCAAGGATTCGAAGTAAAATTATAATTATATCGTTATTTAAACCATTTTTAAGTTACTTTCATTACTACTCTAATATTTCTTCATATAATAATTTGATAACATTGTATACTATTCTCCTAAAATTAAATATTTTTCAATTTGATAAAGTTTTATAAATATCAGTTGAACTGATTAATTCATTCAGATTATTGAATAATATATATATATATTCTTTAAATAGTATAAAATATATTGAATCAAATGTTACAATATAGTATATATATAACTTTTATTTGAATAATTCAAAATATAAAAATAATTCAAAATATTTGTACAATATTATCTTGATCAATGAATATTATTTATCTAGAATAATTCTTTTTAAAAAGCTAGTTTTTTTAAAGTGAAAAATATAAAATAAATCGATTTAATATATCATCGTATTTTTAGAAAATCTCGTGAGATCTCATATCAAATTTAGAATATTTTTAAATCGGGACAAGTCCCAAAAATAATAATGCGCTACCAGTGAAGTTATTAATTTTAATATAAATAATCAATTGACTTGACCTTATAAACACCGCAAACACACTAATTTATATTAACATAAGATATTAAAAAAATTCACATTATTGGTAAGATATTCATTTAGCACACTTACATATTATGTGTATGATAAAAAACATATGTGACATTATGGTGTAGTGGTATGAGATTGTATAGGTGAATGAAGTATCTCGAGTTCGATTCCCACGAAGCACATATTATATATAAAAATTCAAAATAGGGGTAGTTTAGTCTTTTCAATAAGACTTTTTAATCTCACTAATTATCCCCTTGTTCTCCTATTATATATAGAAGAGATTTTTGATATATTAAATTTCCTTTTACTACTGATATTAAGGCATCTTGTAGATTTCCTAGTATTCTATCATCCAATATGTATATTTATATTGGTGTGTCTATTTTTCTTTGAAAATATGCTTTTATTGTAAATTCTACTGCCCAAAGTATATATTTCTATATTTTTTTGCTTATTTAGTTGATAATTTTCTTAATTCTCTTTTTATAATCTCATCAATTATTAAATTAATTTTTGCTCTTCCATTTACGCTGTTAGGTCACACACACACTGTAGAGGGGGTAAATACAGTGTATAGTACACTCAAATCGAACTTTAAGAACTTAAGTAACAGAAAACAAACTTTATTGAAACAATAAACTCTGTTACAGTATGGAACTGTTACCTCTCAGTGATGAACAAATATCACGAGAGCTGCTAGGGTTACAATGAATAATCTTCTCTAATAATGATAACACTTATAGTGTAAACCCTATGTCTGTGTTTATATACTACACAGTTACAAGATAATCGCTAATTGATATGGAATATAATTCTGCTTCCTAAAATATATCAATCAGATATCTTTTCTTCCAAGTATTCCATTCTTTACGGAATTCCTTCTTCATGCATATCTCTTCTTATGTTTATCTTGATCTTCTTTCCTTTAATCAGCTACTGTCCTTATCTGATTGTCCTTCAGCACTTAAGTTCTGATATCTATCTTCTGATGATTATCTCCTGATAACATATGTACTGATATCCTTAAGTCCTGACTTCCAGTATAAGTACTGATCAACAGTTAAGTACTGATTTATCCTGTTCAAGTAAGATCTGAAAGCTAAACATAAAACATATTAGCCATGACATTATCAAATATATCTAACAATCTCCCCCAACTTGTAAATTAACATAATATACAAGTTTAACAGATATTTGATGATGTCAAAAATATTAAGTACAAATGCATGAGAATTAGACTAGATAACTACAACTTACAGTCCTTAAAGCTTTTACCAATTTCAACTTCTGATAACAACTTCAGTCTGTATAAATATCAATATTTAAGCAGGTGTAGATCTTCGACTTGGCTTCATCATTTTCTGATCTCTCTGATGTCAGAAGTTGTTCTGAGATAGTTCTTCAACAAACATTTCTCAGCATATCTTAGTTCATCAATCATTCTCCTTTTGACATCTTTAAGCTCTGCAGTATCTTCACCAGTTTGAAAGATTGCAGCTCTGAGATCATTGATCTTTGCTTTTCTCAACTCCTGATCTAGTCTTATGACATAAGCTTTGTCAGACTCCAGATTGAATTCAAGTCCCTTAATACCAAGATATGTTCTGATCTGTGCAGTATTAGGCTTCATATCAACAATATCACCATTGTGATCTCTGTACTTTGGAACATATATGCTGTCAGACTTAACAGAATAAAGCCTTTTCTGTCTCTGAATCTGTTCTTTTAAGTAGTTTGCAGCAGTCTCTGTTATTCTGTCATCCACTTGAAGTAAGAAAAGTACATGCTCCAATTCTTCAAAATACTTCAATGGAATGGCATTTTGTCTTATATGATAAACCCTACCATCTGTCATGAAATGCAACATGATGTATTCTTTCAAGTAGGTATGATAAACCATCTGTACAGATTCCAGTTGATTCAATCTCTCAGGAGTTGCTCCAATACCTGGTTCACTCAAGGAAGTTGGATCATTGGTAGTGTTGTGTACTCTTCTTTCATCAGCACTTCCCAATCCAGTTTTATCTCTAGCTTCCTTTCCAGTAACTACTCTTGCTTCAAAACCACTTGCAGTAGTCTTCAAAGATTGAGTCTGTTTTGCTTTAGTGAATCCTGGTAAGAGTGTCTTTGATCTATTTTCTGATATCAAGTTAACTTGAGCTCTGTCAGAGGTTACTTGCTTCTTCTGAATATCAGAACTTACAATTTCTTGACTCTGAACAACTTGAGCCATGTCAAAGGTTGTTTTAAGAACTTTTCTTGAAGTCAGAGCAAGATCATCCTTTTCATCAGTAATTTCTTCTTCCTCAGGAGGTACATAAACCTTGATAGGTTCACCAACCTTTTCTTTACCCTTGGATCTTGGATCTATCTATGGTTGTGATCTAGCCAACGTTGCTTCAGTATGTGTCCTTTCTTTGATCACAATGCCTTTGAGTTTTGGAAGTGAATTTTTACCAGAAACTTCAGATTTAGATGTGACTTTCTCTGATTTAAGTCTAGCTTCTTCTTCCTTTAAACTTTCTAAGTCCATTCCTGGATTTTCTTGAAGAAATAACTGTCTTGACATTTCCTCATCAAGATCTAGAAGTTCATCAGAACTTATCCTTTTACCAGCAGCAGAACTTATTCTTTTCCCAGTATCAGAACTTGTCCTGTGACTAGCTTGTCTTGATGTAAACCTTCTACCTTGACTATGACCGCTACCCATTCCAGAGTATCCTTGATCATCATTTCCATCATCCTTTCCTTGCAGTGTCTTGTTAGTGTTGCATTTGGACTTAATTACCTTCTCCCCCTTTTTGGCATCAACAGGTAGTAAAAGAGAGATAAGTAATTCCACTGAGGATTGGATTTCAGTAAGTTACGATTGCTGAGAAGCTTGATTTGTCAGAATGTCATCAATCTGAGCTTGTTGTTTCTCTTGAGTTTTCTCAATATAAGCAATCCTGTCAATGGTAGGTTGAAAGAACTTTTTCTTATCAATTTTCCAAACTTGTTCTTGTTTGATAAAGATCTCCTGAATCTTGTATAGCTCTGTATGAGTAGTTGAATGAAGACCTTGTAGATGTTTAATACTCAATGCAGTGACTCTAAGCTGGGTTTTTAAATCATCAGAATTTAACATTGCATCAGCTTTAGTCAAGTGCTCAGCAAGATGTATTGCAGTTGGAACACATGAAACTGAGTTCCATTCCTTAGTCCACTCCTGACCTGCAGGAGTTTCACTCCAAGGTACTGGTGCATCCCCGATAACAAACTCCTTTACCAGTTCAGACTTAGGAAGAGTCTGTTGAGGAGTATGTCCTGAAGGACCTGCTTCATCAGCATCTACAGTTGGAGCAGCTTCACCAGTATCTCCAGCATTTGCAGCATCAGAACTTAAAGAATCAGTATCTTCTGATAAGACAACAGTGTGAGTAGCAATGGAGGCTTCAGCATCCTCTAATTGCTGATCTGATACTAAGTTCTGATCAACAGCCATATCCTGATGCTCACCTAAAGTCTGATCATCAGCATCTTGATGCAGAGAAGGTGTTATTGATAACTCTGGAGTTTGAACAACATCAGTAACAGGTGTTGTGGAAGGATTATTTGTTGTTGGAGCTTCTAAGAGAAATACTTCAGACACAACCAAGTGTTGAACATCAATATCAACACTTGTGCCTGGATCAACAAGAGACACAGATGGTGAGTTAGCCTTGTCAGATACAGCTTCCTAAGATGGAGTTGATGGAGAAGAAGTGACTGGAGCAAATTCCTTGTCTTGTGAGATCAGAGATTCCTGATCCCCTTCCTTAGCTGCTTCCTCTTCATCATCTGAAACTGGCCTTTGTGCCCTCTGTTTCTTGTACATCCTTATTGATTTGGATTCCTTGGGAGTTTCAGGAACTGTCATTCGTCTAAGCCTGTTGAGAAGCCTAGAACCCCCAATTTCAGAATCCTCCTGAGAAATCTCTTTCTCAGCTTCAAAAACCACAGGTTCTCTAGAAGAAACCTGTTCCTCAGAATCAGATTCATCTCTCAATACAATCCTCCTTCTTTTTTGAGATGTTTGAGGAACATTCTTTGTCCTCTTTGGCTTGGAAGATGAAGGCTTCACAGTAGGTGCTGAAGATAAAGGTTGAGCAGTTTGTGAAGTGGAGAGATAAGATTTGAGATATGTTCTGAGGGTAGGTTGAGTAGAATGAGAGGTAGGTACTGAGGTTGATGGATTTTGGGTGTTTGGAGTTGGTTGGACATCAGAGTAAACAGATCTATAAGTATCAGGATCATCATTTACCAGGATCTGTTTTACAGACTTAGGAATCTGTAATGGTCTAACCACTTTTTTCTTAGTATCAGCATTTACCAGATCATTAAAGTATCGTTTTGCAACCTTAAAAGGTGGGGTTTGAGTGCTGACCAAATGAGGTTCATCAGTACAATAAGTGTAAATAAGTTGATAGAATCTAGCAAAATAAACAACATCTCGATCCTCTGTCATCCTATCCCCAATAAAACCAATTATTCCAGTTGCAAAATCAAAATGAGTTTGATGAATAATAGCATACCCTATGTGCTGACTCAGAATTGGGATAGCATCAAAATTTGAACATTTGTTCCCAAAAGCTTTGGTGATGCAATCAAAGAAGAAACTCCATTCTCTTCTGATATTAGCCCGTTTCAACTGTCCAAGTTTCGTCAGACTCTTTTCATATCCCAATTCAGCCATTAACTCCCGAAGGGCTGAGTCCTCTGGAATTGAGAAAGTACAATCTTCTGGAAGATGTAAAGCCCTGCGTACTATACCAGGAGTGACTACAAAGGATGAATCACCCACTTGGAAGATAATACTGGGAGTTCCACGTTGACCACCATCATCAAAAAGTCCAGTCCTCCAAAACCTCAGAACTTGTTGGCTTGAAAAGAATTCAGGTTGTGTTAATGCATACCCAACCTCACTATGTGCAAGAAGATCTTGCATAAAGTGCAATTCAGATGGAGCTTCAGTGTGATCAAGAACTGCAGCATAGTTGTTGGGGACAAACTTAGCTCCATCAATGATTAAATCCTTAGGTGCCATGTGAAAAAAAATGAGATTCAAGTATGCCTGTTAGGTGTTTGAGATAATGTCTGTATGAAAAATCAACGTGAGAAATAAAGATAAAGAGAGTAAAAGTAAGGAGAGAGATAAAATATGAAGAAAATAAAAGATTAAAGAAATCTTCTCTCTGTTGTACTTATACTCTGAACAAAAATGTTACCGTTGGACACCTGTCAGACATGCAGTAATAACGGACAGTTACTGGGCTCGAGAAAACAGGAATCATTACTTACCCATTTGCCTAGTTTCAAGGAAAAACCGTTCCATTTATCAAGAGAAACAGTTTTAATTCAAAATTGAAACCGTTATCACTGATGGAATTATTTTTCACTGCATCATTGATATTCTGAAAATACATCACATGAAAATGACCAAGATAAATTAGATAAGTAAGTGCTGAAAATGAATTAAAACTTAATATAAAACAAAATTTATATGGTCATCAGAATATCAATCAGGATTTATCAACACAAGATAAAGTAACTCAGAGACAAAATCTTGAAGTAAAAACAACTTTCATTAATATATCAAGACAATACATTTATGAAATAGAAATTACATCAATACTTATACAAGATTTTCCCTAAGCTTCTAAACCTAACATCAACAGCCTTAGTCCTAGCTAAGAAGCCTGACAAAGCTGATGATGAAGAAAAACAGGAAGAAGACGAGATTAAGTCATCTTCTTCTTCCTACTCTCGACAAACAGAATGCGAGTCTGATGATTCGCTCTTGCTGGCGGAGAGCTTCCAGCCTTTCCTCCTCCAATCGCTCCAGATGGCGATGGTAGTCCATATAGAAGAACAGAAGGTGTGTCAGTACCTCCTGTGGGACAGAGTCCCATATCTCCTCAGGAATGGCTGTGACATGCCATTCCTGCTGCCACTCGGCACAGCTTAGCTCCATATTAAAGTTTTGGTAGTTCAAAAACATGTTGTATCTGACCATTGTGTTTTTGAAAGAAGAATTATGAAGATAAGTGTGTGAGAAGAATTTAATAGAAAGACTGATGTGAAGTGGCTGCTTATATAGGCAAGAGAATGCCAGGAGCCGCAAAGAAATTGAATGCTGACAGGTAGAATTAATTCTACCTCGTCTCCCTAGACTTTGAAAAAGAATAATATTCATTGGAGAGAGGAATCATGGTTTAAAACGCACAAGAAACAAGAAACAGTGGACTGTTCAAGTACGAATACCATTAATCCTAATCATAGTGACTATTAATCTTCCACTTCTACATATTCTAGTTCGAACTGAGACTGTTATCAAATTTTATTCACAGATAAGCCAAGTAAAGGATTAGACTGAGAAATCAGAACTTAGACCTATACCAGAACTTAACAGTCATCAGAACATAATTTCTTAACTCGAAAAAGGAATGCCCATCTTAGTAAATCCTCATACAAGTTCTGAGTTATAGACTTCAGAACTTAATCATCAGAACGTGTAACTAGAACTTGTCCTCAGAATTTGTGCAAAGATGATATAATGACTGTTTATCTAAAATAACATAGACCACCATAGAAATTTTCATCATTCAGATGGAGTGATTAGTGTGTGCATTAAGCTAAATAACAGACAAAGAGTAAAGTCTGATTCACTTCAGTACATCTTAGAAATAAGGCATAACTAAAATTTTGCTAAAGAGCTGTCATTATCCTGAAACCTACTGATGAATGAGATCATGCTTGAGTCCACCTCAACTGTTTTGTGCTAATTTTATGCATCTTTTGAAATTCTATTTTACAGAGGCTTCTCAGTGTAAGTGAGTCACGACTGTTTATCAGAATTTATGCTATTATCAGAGTATTTCTCCAGTAATTATAGAGTGTGAAAAGTCACCAAGAAAATATTTTGCTTTTCTAATGCATATCTACTTAATACCAGCAATGCACTTGGGTCGTCCCTTCCACATTTTTACTCTAGATCTCAAAGGAGTACCTGATTTTATTCTTTGATCTTTTTGCTTTTTCTTTTGATAAGTGAGGTTTATCAGCACTTAGTACATTCAGCAGTTTTACTAGTATCAGAACTTAACAGATGAGTAACATTATTCTAATTTGTGACTTAGTAATAAGATATACAAAGTAAACTTAACTAAGCTCAATTATCAGAATTTGCTAGTGTCATAGGGTTTCCACTGAAATAATTACTTCTTACATGGAATCATTTGTTTATTGAAGACTACTAGGTCAGTATCTAGCACAGTTATCCTCATAGGATAGAATAGGTACTTGAACAGACATATCACTTATCAGAGTTTAGAAACATATATCAGACAACAGTCAGTACTTAAAGACATTTATCAATTAAGCACAGAATACACAATGAGATTAATTCTGTAAATACTGAGCATAAAGTCTGATAACACAGAACAAGACTAAGCAGATTTAGAGAAAGAACCTGAAACCATTCCAAGTTCATTTACCAATCTTGTAAAAGTAGCTTCACACAGTGGTTTTGTGAAGATATCTGCTAGTTGTTGATCTGTGGGAACAAAATGCAATTCCACTGTACCTTCATCCACATGTTCCCTGATGAAGTGGTACCTGATGCTGATGTGCTTTGTCATTGAGTGTTGAACTGGATTACCTGTCATAGCAATAGCACTTTGATTATCACAGTAAATAGGGATTTTGAAATATGTTAACCCATAATCCAGTAACTGATTCTTCATCCAAAGAATCTGTGCACAACAGCTTCCTGCAGCAATATACTCTGCTTCTGCAGTTGATGTGGAAATTGACTTTTGTTTCTTGCTGTACCAAGAAACCAATCTGCCTCCAAGAAATTGGCAGCTTCCACTTGTGCTTTTCCTGTCAATTTTGCAACCTGCAAAATCTGCATCTGAGTAACCTATTAGTTTAAAATCTGATTCTCTAGGATACCATAATCCCAGAGCAGCTGTTCCTTTAAGATACTTAAAGATTCTTTTTACAGCTGTTAAGTGAGGTTCTCTTGGATCTGCTTGAAATCTTGCACAAAGACAGGTAGCATACATGATATCAGGTCTACTAGCAGTTAGATAGAGTAGAGAGCCAATCATACCTCTGTAGTCAGTAATATCTACTGATTTACCGGTATCCTTATCCAGTTTTGTCGCAGTGGCCATTGGAGTGGATGCACTTGAACAATCTTGCATTCCAAATTTCTTCAGCAAGTTTCTGGTGTACTTGGTTTGACAAATAAAAGTGCCTTCCTCATTCTGCTTGACTTGAAGGCCCAGAAAATAGCTAAGTTCCCCCATCATACTCATCTGATATCTTGACTGCATTAGCTTGGCAAACTTTTTGCAAAGTTTGTCATTTGTAGATCCAAAAATGATATCATCAACATAAATCTGGACCAGAAGTAAGTCCTTTCCATGGTTGAGGTAGAACAGTGTTTTGTCTATTGTCCCTCTGTTGAATCCACTTTCCAGAAGAAACTGAGCTAAAGTCTCATACCATGCTCTAGGAGCTTGCTTAAGTCCATAAAGTGCTTTATCAAGCCTGTAGACATAATCTGGATGTTTGGTATCTACAAAACCTGGAGGTTGTTCAACATATACCTCCTCCTCCAATTCTCCATTGAGAAAATCACTTTTCACATCCATTTGAAAGACAGTAAACTTTTTGTGAGCAGCATAAGCCAAGAATATCCTTATGGCTTCTAACCTAGCAACTGGTGCAAATGTTTCATAATAATCAATTCCCTCCTGTTGAGAATATCCTTTTGCAACCAGCCTTGCCTTATTCCTTGTAATTATGCCATCACTGTCAGTTTTGTTTCTGAATACCCACTTTGTACCAACAACAGATCTATTCTTTGGTCTTGGCACTAGGGTCCAGACTTTGTTTCTTTCAAATTCATTCAACTCTTCCTGCATTGCTTGCACCCAATCAGCATCTTGAAGAGCTTCTTCCACTTTCTTTAGCTCAGTCTGAGAGAGAAAAGAATTGTAAAGACATTCATTTGAAGTACCTGTTCTAGTTCTGACACTTGCATCAGGATTTCCAATTATCAAATCAGGTGTATGTGATTTTGTCCACTTCCTTGCAGATGGAAGGTTTTCTCTAGAACTGGATGCTCCCCCATGATCCATGCTATTTTCATTTTCATTTTCTGATGCTCCCCCTGAAACTATGCTCTCTGAGTTGGATTCTTCAGTATTTAGATTTTCAGCACTATCAGAACTTGGCTTATCAGAACTTGACGAATCAGAACTTGAAGAGCCAGATGCATGTTCTGATGTTTCTTGAGATGTGGTAGGATCTTGAGTATGCTCCCCCTGCATAGGTGCATCTTCCTTTGACGTAGTCTCCACAGTTTCAATAACATCAGAGTTTAATCCATTAGAGTTTACAGTATCAGGACTTAGACTGTCAGGATTTTCTGTATCAGAATTTGAGTCTTCATTTTCAAATCTCAGCTGATCATGGTCAATGAAATCTTCAAGACCAGTAATCTTTTTGTCATCAAAAGAGACATTGATAGATTCCATGACCACTTTTGTTCTCAAATTATAGACTCTGAAGGCTTTTGTGGAAAGTGGATATCCAACAAAGATTCCTTCATCAGCTTTTAGATCAAACTTTGATAGCTGTTCAGGATGAGTCTTGAGAACAAAACACTTGCATCCAAATACATGAAAATATTTCAGATTTGGCTTCTTTTTCTTCACCATCTCATATGGTGTTTTTCCATGCTTGTTAATGAGTGTTGCATTTTGAGTAAAACAAGCAGTCTGCATAGCTTCAGCCCAAAAATAGGTTGGAAGCTTTGCTTCTTCAAGCATTGTACGTGTAGCTTCAATGAGAGTTCTATTCTTCCTTTCAACAACTCCATTTTGCTGTGGAGTTCCAGGAGCAGAAAATTCCTGCTTTATTCCATGGCTTTTGCAGAACTCTTCCATTATCAAATTCTTGAACTCAGTGCCATTATCACTCCTTAAAACTTTCACTGAATCTTTGACCATTTTATCCAGATGTTTAATATGATCAATCAAGGTTGATGCAGTTTCACTTTTTGTATGCAAGAAATACACCCATGTGTATCTGGTGAACTCATCCACTATGACCAACGCATACTTCTTCTTTGCAATAGACATGACATTTACTGGACCAAATAGATCAACATGTATTAGATGATAAGGCTCAAGAAGTGAGGATTCAGTCTTGCTCTTGAATGAAGATTTTCTTTGTTTTGCTTTCTGACATGAATCACAAAGACCATCAGGAGCAAATACTGTGTTTGGCAATCCTCTCACAAGATCTTTCTTGACCAGTTCATTTATATTGTTGAAATTTAAATGAGAGAGTTTCTTATGCCAATTCCAGCTTTCTTCAATTGATGCTCTACTCATCAGACAGATTGCAGAACCATCAGTACTTATTGAAAGCTTAGCTTCATAAATGTTACCACGCCTGTATCCTTTCAGAACAACTTTTCCTTTAGATTTACTCACAATTTCACAGTGTTCTTCAAAGAAATCAATATGATAACCTCTGTCACAGATTT
Organism: Apium graveolens; assembly: GCF_009905375.1. NCBI lineage: Eukaryota > Viridiplantae > Streptophyta > Magnoliopsida > Apiales > Apiaceae > Apium > Apium graveolens. The sequence goes on from NC_133655.1 coordinate 215,852,557, forward strand.
GACTTATACTCAGTAGGTTGTGTTTAAGTCCTGAGACTAGAGCTACTTGTTTAATTATGACATTTCCAAGATTGATATTGCCATATCCCAATGTTTTTCCAATGTTGCCATCTCCATAAGAAACACTTGGGCCAGCTTTCTCCACAAAGTCTGATAGCAGGGCCTTATTTCCAGTCATATGTCCTGAACATCCACTGTCCAGAACTAGAATATTTTTCCTGTTGCCCTGCAATCACAAAGACCACTAATTATTAATTTTAAGGACCCAGACTTGCTTGGATCCTTTGGCCTTATTAAATTTATTAACATTTGCAGTGGATTTAGCATCAGAGTTTATGTTAACAATTTTCTTATCAGAACTTACACTATCAGACTTTGAATCAGAATTTACACTAGAAGGAACAATGGAAACTTTCTTCAAAGAAGGTTTTATTTGATAATAATCATAGTACAAGCTATGATATTCCTTACAAGTATAAATGGAATGCCATAAACTACCACAATGAAAACAAGGATTTTGTGGTTTGTATCTAACAGACTAACTCTTAACTCCTGACTTTGAAGGTAAGGAGTTAATATTCTTATTCTTCCTGCAAAAAGAAACCAGATGGTTAGAACTTCCACAATTATGACATATTTTCCTAGGAGCATCAGGAACAGGTTTATAATCATTGTTTTTATTCACACCTTCCTTTCCATTCCTATTTTTCCTAGGTGATTTTACCTTGTTTGCATTCTTGACATCTTTCAGCTTATGCTTAAGCTGCTTCTTCGTCATTAAGCCTATGTTCACTTCAGCTGTCTTTTCTTGTTTTAGTTTGTCAGAAGTTGATTCCTTTGTAATTTCTGATTTTTCATTTTCACACTTTACAGTTACAAACTTAACAGGTTTTAACTTTGGCTTTTGCTTATCAACAGACTTAATTTCTTCAGTTCCTTTATCTTTCTTATCTTCTCCATAACCTAAGCCCTCTTTCCAGTTTCCACTACTTAGCAAATTTTGAGTTATTTTGCCAGAGTTAGTCCAAGTCCTGATAATCTCTCTTTCCTTTTCTAACTCAGTTTTTAGAGATTTATTTAATTTTAGCACTTCATTCCTAACATAAAAGCATCATCTCTATCCTTCTGAGTTTGATGGAACATGACTAACTCTTTTTCTAAGAAATCATTTTTTTTCTTAAATGCAAGATTTTCAGAAGTTAATCTTTCACATGTTAAAGTTTGATCTCTATAACTAACAAACATGGTTTTAAGATATCTTCTCAACTCATTAATATCATCAGTATGAAAAGCATAAGTAGTCTGAGGTACCTTTGTTTCAGCAGCTTCAGAACTGCTCTCAGCACTTTCTTTATCAGCATTTGCCATCAATGCATAGTTTTCCTCACTTTCAGAGTCTGAGGTGTCTGTCCAGCTTTTCTGCTTTGTGACAAGAGCCTTGCCTTTGTCACCCTTTACCTTCTTGCAGTCAGGAGATATGTGGCCTTTCTCACCACAGTTATAGCATTTAACAATGGTGTAATCTCCTCTGTCAGACTTTCCTCCTCTGCCTTCAGATCTTCTGAATTCTTTTTATCAGAACTTATGCCTTTCCTGGAAAACTTCTTTCCCTTCCTGAACTTCCTGTATGCAATCTTTGTGATTCCTTTCACCATAAGAGCACACAGCTTCATCATATCCTCATCAGCATCAGTCTCAGGCAAGCTTTCAAAATCTGAGTCATCATCACTCTCAGAACTTGATGACTCAGTATCAGACTTTATGAAAAGAGCTTTACCCTTGTCTTCTTTGAGGAAGCTGCTTTGGGGAATTCTTCTTCAGCCTTAAGAGCAACTGTCCTTGACTTTCCTCCTTTCCTCTTGCTTCTTTGTTCCATCTCCAGCTCATGAGTCTTGAGCATTCCATAGATTTCGTCAAGAGTTGTTTCATCAAGATTGTAGTTGTCTCTTATTGTCGTTGCCTTCAAATCCCAGCATTCAGGAAGAGCTAACAGGAACTTAAGGTTTGAATCTTCAAGATAATACTCTTTATCAACCAATGAAAAATCATTCAAAAGTTTGACAAATCTATCATATAAATCATTCAATGACTCATTAGTCTTTGAGTCAAAGTGTTCATACTCTTGAGTGAGTATTGTCTTCCTGTTCTTCTTAATTGTGTCAGTTCCCTGACACCTTATTTCCAGAGCATCCCATATCTCCTTAGCAGTCTTGCAGTTGATTACCCTGTTTGACATTACATTATCAATGGCACTATACAGTAAGTGTCGTACCTTAGAATCCTTAGCAATTGATGCTATGTCTTCAGCAGTATAATCACTCTTCTCTTTTGGTACGGTCTTTGCTGCTTCACCTGCAACTGCAACACGAGCTTGGTTGGTTTGTGAGGGCCTTCCTTGATTCTATCAAGGTATTCTGGATCTGTTGCTTCCAGGAACATGGTCATCCTTACCTTCCATATGGGATATTCAGATGGTCTCAGTATGGGAACTCTGATGGTCTCATACTGACTCTGAATTTGTGTCTTTGGTGATTCCTCAGTTTTGGTAGGCTTAGTTGGAGTTTCTGTGTCCGACATGATTGTGTTTGGATCTTTAACTGTATGTATGTTAACAGATAGGCTCTGATACCAATTGTTAGGTCCACACACACACTGTAGAGGGGGTGAATACAGTGTATAGTACACTCAATCGAACTTTAAGAACTTAAGTAACATAAAACAAACTTTATTGAAACAATAAACTCTGTTACAGTATGGAACTGTTACCTCTCAGTGATGAACAAATATCACGAGAGCTGCTAGGGTTACAATGAATAATCTTCTCTAATAATGATAACACTTATAGTGTAAACCCTATGTCTGTGTTTATATACTACACAGTTACAAGATAATCGCTAATTGATATGGAATATAATTCTGCTTCCTAAAATATATCAATCAGATATCTTTTCTTCCAAGTATTCCATTCTTTACAATTCCTTCTTCATGCATATCTCTTCTTATGTTTATCTTGATCTTCTTTCCTTTAATCAGCTACTGTCCTTATCTGATTGTCCTTCAGCACTTAAGTTCTGATATCTATCTTCTGATGATTATCTCCTGATAACATAAGTACTGATATCCTTAAGTCCTGACTTCCAGTATAAGTACTGATCAACAGTTAAGTACTGATTTATCCTGTTCAAGTAAGATCTGAAAGCTAAACATAAACATATTAGCCATGACATTATCAAATATATCTAACATACGCTAGTGGTCTATTATATTTGTTAGGAAATGATACATACAGAGGGGGTGTGTGTGTTACTGTTTTTGAGCTTTTCTTGATCTTTTATGGTTGAACAATACTTCATCTTATAGTAATGTGTTATGCAGAAATTAACTTGGA